>NC_067488.1:59653597-59982347 GCF_947179515.1 Apodemus sylvaticus | reverse complement strand
GAGTCGGGGTTTCAAAGAAGCCTAATGACTTCATTTTAGTTACCTTTTTGTAAATATTTCCTAAAGAGTAAAAGTGTAAAAGAAAAACTCGACAGTCATATAATCCTGACTAACACATAATGTTAATCCAGGACTTTCAAATACTAAAGGATGAGCTGGGCAGTGGTGGCGCACGCCTGTAATCCCAGCACTCTGGGAGGCAGAGGCAGGCAGATTTCTGAGTTCGAGGCCAGCCTGGTCTACAGAGTGAGCTCCAAGACAGCCAGGGCTATACAGAGAAACCTGTCTCGGAAAAACCAAAAAAAAAAAAAAAATCAAAATATGAAAGGATGTTCTAATAAAATGTAATCATGTAGTCTGGATTGCATAAAGCCAAACTACAAGAAGAATTCTTAGGAAGGTGATGGAAGGCATTGAACATTCCCTCAGAGCACCCCCTGGTACGTCAAGGAGTCCATGAGTCTGCAGTCTTGATGCAAAACCACATACAGTACAGAACTTGCTGAGCAGAAAAACAAGTTTCCTATCATGAACTTTTTACAGAATATTTTCAAAAAGATGCAGCTGTTATGAATTTAGAAAAAGAAGCTTAGCATTAATGAAACATAGTATCTAAAGATCTGTGTTGGTTAGATTAATACATTGTTATTATTCATATATGGGATAAAATCCCCCAGCTATATTCCTAATATCAGCATAATTCATAATTAAATATTTCTAGCTTAAACTTTACAGAGAAGTGTCTGATGTGGAATATCTTGATCCACTTAAACTTATACTGCTTGGAGGTGCATTGTATGCCAGACTATGTTTTTAGATCATTAGTACTTGGTTGCCATCTATATATAATTTCAGAAATCACATATGTTGGGTTATTAAATTTCAAGATCAAGAACGTAAGAGCCTTTGCTGGTAACAATTCTGTATATTATGGCCTCTACTCGTTATATTGCAAAGTACTAACAAGTAGGAAAACAAAACATCTCAGAATAATTTCTATGTTTATTTATCTAATTTCCTAGTTCATATAGTTGTTCTAGTAAGCACTTTATATATTTTATTCAAGTAGCAATATTGGTACTGCAAAAAAAAACCGCACTATATGATTTTTGCCAAAAATTCACATTTTCAGACAGTCCATCTACTTTTTATTTTCATTCTTCTTCATTTTCAAGTGTCTTCTTTAGTTTGCACTGCCTTTGAAATGTAGTCTATGAGTTCTTTCTCACTGGGGAAGATTTGGAGTCTGTAAGTCTGTTTTGGAAGAACAATAGCCAGGCAGAGCTTGGCTGATATATCTTCCTTAGCATAGAGGCACGGTGACGAATTGTGGTTCAGCAAGAACAGTGAGGATAATGGTTGAAGGTGACAGTGGGGTCTGGCTCGGAGCACCTTGTCCACGCTCTACGGGAAAGTTGGATTTGTATTTGTTCATTTTCATAGGTGTGGGCTTCAAGCTGGCAGTGTTGGTAGGTGAGTGTCCGTGTGGTACTTGAACCAGAATGTGCCTCAAGAGCACACAGTGAGGCAGGGTAGAAGCACACTCGCCATAGGAAGAAAGTCACCGGCCAGCGCCACCATGGTACTAACACCTGGGCTGGGAAAAGTCAGTTAGAAATTAACCACATGGTTGTTTTCATTCCGTCGGTTACAGCTCTTTCCAGTTCCTGGCAAGAGTGATGATTTTATTATTGCTGGAAACAGCTGCTGCCGCTCCCTGGGAAACAATTTTTTTTTCTTTTTTAAATTCAGCCTTATCCACATGATTTACTCTGGCCAGGGAAAGGAAAGTGGAAGCGATCTGTACCATTTCCGAGCCAAAGTTTTAAGACCAAGTTTTTTCGCCAGAATTTTCCATATGCTTTCTCATCCTGCTATAAAGTTGGCCGTGTCCCCATGGAGCAGGTTAAAGAATGAAGAGAGGAGGGGGTCTTAAATGCCTCCGCCTTGAGCTGGTTGGCTTAGATCACAGTGGAATCTGAGACTCTGTTACTTGGGCATAATCTGCCCTTGCTTGGCTGATGGAGACAACACTGAGTTCTGCTGCTGTTTGAAGTGAGATATGTTAGATTCTACTATGGAAACAGCAATCCTAAGTTACAAAGACAAGATAATTAAAAAATAAATCAATGACAGCAAAGGAAGTATTAGCAGTTATAGAAAAACGGGCTGACTTATTTTGAAGATGCTGCCAAAGGTCATAAATACGGTGTTGCATGCAATCACTGTTAGGAAACAGGAACAATGTTTTAGGTAGAGAGTAACAGGAATGCTTTGGGCTGAGAAGACAAAATTCTGAAGGACGAGCAAAGAATTCTCTGAAGCACATGTACCATCTAAGACAAAGCATTTGGAAGTTCATTAATATAAGATCTATAGTTGGGTAGTGCCTGCATTTTTTAATTGGCCTACATTTAAATTGGGTCTATAACGGCCTAATTTAATCTGACCACGATTATATAATATTTATACTTTACGATTTAGTGTTTCCTGAAATCATTTTTGGCATAATGCACTTGCCCTCAGAGTATGCCATGGATTTGAACACACTAGTAACAGACACCCAGCCACCTGTAGTGTGTCAGTGCCACCCGTAGTGTGTCAGTGCCACCCGTGGGAAGAAATCAAAGTTCTTGCCCTTGGTGCTGTTTAACCAACAGTGAGCCCAGATGTGAGTTCTCTCCACTTCTCTCCTGTGCCTTCCATCACCCTCTCTGTTGTATGAGTCTGAATCTGTGCCTGCCTAAAGGCTATCTTGTGACTATGCCTGTATTTGTGTGTGCCCTTCTGTGTCTGTCAGGGTTTGTCTGTCTCTAGTAAAGGGTTTTTATTCTTTCTTCCAGTACACAGCACAGGAAGTGTCACATGGAAGAGAAATGAAGATGTTATAGAAATATTAATAGTTTTAGAAGGGATTAAGTCACTGTCTCCAACTGATCCTTGTTGACCAAGACTGAAGCAGCACTACTAACATTACTGTTTCTCAGGTGATAGCCAAATGTAACATTCAATATTTATGGTGGAAGAGACTTATTTCAACCTATTTGCCTTTTGCAGTGAAAGATGCACATGTAAACACAGATTCTGCATCAGAGGCATGGAAGAGTACATCGAGATTATGGTGATGCATTACCTTAGGTTGTATACATTGATTACACTGGAAATCCAAGACAAGTAAGGTTAACTATTACATTGTTCTCTGAAGGGTAGGTTAAACAAACAGGCTACATACACAGGATAGTAGTCTTAAGTAACCTCACTGTGTATTAACTCTGGCTGGGAGTCCAGAAAATGTCTCAACCTCTTAGAAGGTAATATTTTTTATCATATTGCATTGCTAGAAAAGTATATTTAAAAAGTGATAATTTTAGAGAGGGACCAGAGCATTACAGTGCATGGTTAAAGTTAACTGCCCTGTGGTAAATACCTTAAGATGTTATTTGCCATGTATGTTTCTTAGAAACAAAGACAATTAAGAAAGAAATTGTAAGAAAGTGTGTGAGTTTTAGAAATCAGTTCTGCCTTTTATGAAGTATAATTGTTAGATGACTGAGGTATAATTCTTAGGGAAATGAATGGAGCTATAAAATATCATCCTGAGTGAGGTGACCTAATCACAAAAGAACACACATGGTATGCACTCACTGATAAGTGGATATTAGCCCAGAAGCTCAGAATACCCAAGATACAATCATAGACCACATGAAGCTCAAGAAGGAAGACCAAAGTGTGGATGCTTTGGTTAGAAGGGGGAACAAAATACTCATGGGAGCAAATATGGAGACAAAGTGTGGAGCAGAGACTGAAGGAAAAGCCATTCAGAGACTGCCTCACCTGGGGCTCCATCCCGCATACAGTCACCAAATGCAGACACTGTTGTGGATGCCAAGAACTACATGCTGACAGGAGTCTGATATAGCTGTCTCCTGAGAGGCTCTGCCAGATTCTGACAAGTACAGAAGTGGATCTCACAGCCAATCATGGCTGAGCACCGGGTCCCCAATGGAGGAGTTAGAGAAAGAACTGAAGGAGCTGAAGGGGTTTGTAACCCCATAGGTAGAACAACAATATCAACCAATCAGACGCCCCTGGAGCTTCCAGGGGCTAAACCACCAACCAAAGAGTACACATGGAGGGACCCATGGCTCCAGCCACATATGTAGCAGAGTATGGCCTTGTCAGGCATCAATGTGAGGAGAGGCCCTTGGTCCTGTGAAGGCTCATTGCCCCAGTGTAGGGGAATGCCAGGGTGGGAAGGCAGGAGTGGGTGGGTGAGTACATGCTGGCACACCCTCATAGAAGGAAGAGGAGATGGGATAGGGGTTTTCTGGAAGGGAAAGTGGGAAAGGGGATAATAGTTGAAATGTAAATAGAGAAAATATACAATAAAAGAAAAGAAAAGTATTTATGATAAGCTATAGGGCAGAATATTTCATATATGGGACACTGACTAAATTTTGTAGAATTATATGTTGCTACCTTTAAAAAATATTTTTAAATAATGTAGAATTCCTTCATCGCTTTGACATAAGTCCATAAAGTTGGTTACAAACTCTAAAACTCACGTGAAAATCATGGATTTCTTTTATATACTTTTAAGATTCATGAGGTCAATAACAGATACTGACCTTGATTGAAAATATCCTGAAAGCTCAAAAGTGAGCCCTTGTGTATGAGGTCCTGTATTAATGAATCCATTGGTCAAAGCTTGTACATCATTTCAGATGAGATGCTTCTTTTGTAAGGTACTATTTATTTTCCTTACGAGTTTCAGAGGAGTAGAGTCCGTGGGAGAGAAGACATAGAATCAGGGCAAGAACAAGAACCTGGCTGACCACATTTCCATCCAACTGATAATTGTGGCTGACATTAGAGAAATTACCTTATTGCTTTCACATGAACTTTGCGGAAGTACTTGGCTGTGCTGGCCTCTGTTAATTCCTGGCTAATCATCCGGCTAAGACAATATCTTCAGTTATGCTCAGTAGAATCAAGGAGGCCAACATTTTATAACTCTGTAAAGCCCAGCAATGTTTTCTACAACTGTCCTTCCGAACAGGCTGTCACCTGGGTGAAACGTACCTGCATTTGCTGTATCTAATTATCCAAAATGTGCCTAAGAACTTCATTATATGCTGAGCTGAGACAGGAGAGCTTCATATTAAGACTTGGAGGAGGTCACTCTAGACATACCTACGTGCTAAAGATTGAAAATCCGTTGGCAAAGCCAGAGACACACGGTCACTGTGTCACAGCTGAGCAATGGACATGTTCCCAGGCCAGAGTTATACTGTGTTATTATTGTCCGTTAACTCCACATAATGGTGATGCTCATTACGACATTTTCCTTTATATACCTGATATACTTATGCATATTCATTCCCCGCCTTCTCTGTCCCCTTCCACTCAAACTGCTTTCCTCTTTCCTCTTCCCAAACTGTTTTGTTCCTTTCTACTTTTGGGCTTTCCAGCCTTTTTATTGTTGTTGTTTTGTTGTATTAACTTGTGTGGTGCAGTGTGCTTCAGTAGGGTTATGTCTTGGAGCATAAGCAAGGCCTTGTTGCAGGAGGATGCCCCCATACCATTGGCTTATGCCACTGAAGAAGGAGGCTGTTCCTCTGCAGCTGCATTAGCTACTTCACTGTTGCTACGATAATTCAAAACACATTAGTGAAGAAAGAGTTTATTTCGACTTCGGGTTTCAGAGGAGTAGAGTCCATGCGAGAGAAGACATAGAATGAGGGCGAGAATGAGAATCTGGCCGACCACGTCTCCATCCACACACAGCAAACACAGCAAGGAGACAGGAAGAGGGCTGAGGTCTTGCCTTCCGGGTCAGGCCACACCCAATATCACCTCCTTCCTCTCCCACTGTTTCTCATCTCCTTTGCTTTTCTTCGGAGAACCTGCCCGAGGCCTCTAAAATTAGACACCCTAGACTAAGAGTGTAGCAGCAAAGGCATGAGAAGGTTTTACAAATCAAGGGTGTGATGGAGATGTGCATAATCAGAGGCAGCTAGCTTGTGACTGGAAAAGCAGGACTCATGATAACCTGTCACTCCTGAGACCCTTGGACAGAACCAAGCATTCACTGCGTGCTGTGAGTGCTTGTTGGGTGGGGGTTGTGTGACCACATAGATTACCTCTCAGTTGTAAGTTTACCTCGGAGCAAACTTAAAGCACACATGTTGGGCACCCCTCTACCCCCACCCCCTACACCACCGCTACAGTCTGAAGTACTATCTTCTAAGACAGAGTATAAAGGTATCCCTCTCTTTCCTCCTCATCCCAGACAAGGTGACTTAGGAGCTAGGTGCATATTTAATGTCTTTTTAAACACAAACCAGAAACCATTTAGTAGTGCTGCTCAATTAAGTCTGAGCAATTTTCCTCCTCGTTTTGCCTGGAGCTAAGAAAGAGGCATAGTCTGGGTCACCACATCGAGTTTGAGTGAGGAGAAGAGTTCATAAAATCATCCACCTTGAGAGGACAAAGCAGCAGAGGAGAAACTACAGAAACCAAGATTTAACAAGCGTTTTGCCCCCTCTCCCCAAAGCATTGACTCCTCACTTGGGTCCACAGAGAGCAGAACAGAAGAAAGAGATCATTCAAGCAAGGCAGACTGGCCCCAAGATGAAAACATTTATCTGTGATGGAGAGGCTGTACCCAGAAGCAGAGCACCTCACAGGAACCAGATACATCCTTGAGCAAAGACAGAGACTATTCCATGTAACAACTTAAGAGACCACCTTGCCAGAGCTTGAGCCAAAGCTATGATGGGCGGAATGACAACTTGACCAGTGCTCATGAATTATACCCCTCCTCATCTCCAGTTCTTGCTTTTCAGAACAAAAGCATCTGTTAGTATTAGGATTCTGTCTAAGCTCCACTCCACAGTTACCTGGCAAAAGCCAGGTATGCCCCTGCTCACAGTTACCTGGCCATAGCCAGGTAGGCCTGGCCCACTCTAAGAGGGGCTGCTTGCCCCTCCTCCCTCTCATGTCCTCTTGCCCTCTTGTTCTCTCTCGCCCTCTTAGGCTCTCCCTTCCCTTTCCCCCTCTCTCCACGCGGTGGTGGCCAGTCTCTACTTCTCTACTCTCTCCTTCTCTCTGCCTTTCTCTGCCTCAACTACCCTCTTAACTCCCCTCCCCACGCCCTGAATAAACTCTATTCTAGGCTATACCATTGTGTGGCTGGTCCCTTGGGTGGAAGGGACGCCTCGGCATGGGCCCGCTGAGGCACCCCCTTCCCCCACACCTCACCACACTCCATAGAACACTCTAATACCTATTTCTCCTTTTATGACCGCAACAGTTAGTACATCAAAACCAAACTGGACAGCACTAGTTGCCTTCATCTTCTTCAAGTGTGTTGAGTTGGGGGCCCGACTCTACTTTCCACCATGCCTTGTTATTTTGTTTTTTGGTTTGTTTTTTTTTTTTAATTAGAATATTGGGTCAGGGGCTTGAGACAAGCTCTAGAGCTCCGAGAACAGGGCTTTTGCCCTAAAACTCAGAAAGGAAAAAAGGTAAGGTTATTCCTACTCAAGTTCCAGATGTGTTTATCTTAGAGATTTTACTTATCTCACAGGTTACGATTTCCATCACATCTTCTACAAAGGACCCTTAATAACCATCTACGCTGCAGGAAAGTCTGTCTCTGTGAGCTGCACTATTTCCTATCTATTGTTGACAGAAGCCAAAATCTCCTGAAACACACTTTTGGTTACAAGAAATATAAATGTGCTACCAGTGGGTGCCAGACTGAGGAGACATCCTCTCAGCACCAACTAACCACACCTAAGAACTTGCCCTTTAAGAAAATTGCATTATTTTATTCTATGTGTATGGTGTTTTGCCTGCATGTATGTCTGTGTGCCAGTGTGTGTGGGAAGAGGGAGTAGGAGTCCATGGAACTGAAGTTATAGGGGGTGGTGAGCTACCACGTGGCTTCTGGGAAACAAACTTAGGTCTTCCGGAATATCAACCAGTGCTCTTAACAGGGGAGCCATCTCTGCAGCCCAAGGAACTCTGCTTTGCCAGTTCCCTTTGGAGTGGCTGGCATGGAGTGATTCTGGTTTTTGTTTGTTTGTTTGTTTGTTTGTTTTTAAGCTCAGAGCTTCTTCTAAAGTTACTGTGCCACCTCAGCCTGCTAACTGAGGGGACACTGATACTGAGGCGATGGTAGATTATTACAGGGTTATATTTGAGTATGTTTTCCTTTCCTTAGATGTATTTATTGGGTTAATTTATTATCTGCATTAGCTTGTGACTGCAATTCATTATTATAATAATTCACTGATTTAAAGTAAATAAATCCTCTTGAGGTTCGAAAACATGGAAATCTAAATGGCTTTACTTGGCCATATTCGTGGTTCGCAGAGCTGTATTATTTTTGGGGCTCTGAAGAAGAGTCCATGTCTTTCTCTTGTCCTGCCTCAGGAATGCCCTGCCTCAGGAAGGCCCTGCCTCCAGAGGGCACTTTCATTCCTTGGCCCCCAGCTGGTTCCCTCATTTTCAGAGCCAGCAGATAGTATCTCACTTTGGCGTCCTTTCTTCTGTGTCTCATTTATAAAGATCCTTATGATTATGTTGCTCCAGTTGTATAATCCTGGATAATCTTACCATTTGTGGATTGCCAATGGTATCTATGAGACTAATTTTTTAAAAATAATTTTTTATATTATAATTATATCATTTATGACTTCCCTCTTCTCTTTCCCTCCCTCAGTGCCCTCCTGACAACTCGTTTATCTCCCTCCTCTCGCCTCTCAGTAGTGATCTCCGATGACATCACCAGCACCACTTTACCTCTGCGGTTGGCTTGACTATCTCATCCTTTGTAGCCAAGATGAGGCCTTTCCTGATTAGTTCAATTCCATTACCAGGGGCTGGGGTACCAGCCAGGGAAACACTGCCAAAGAGCACTTTTCTTGACCAAATCCAGAAGGAGTTAAGACTGATTTTACTTGAATTTTATACATAAGAGTTTAAGAATATTGAGTTTGGCTTGGAAATATCTCCCATTCTTTGTGCTCTTGGAAAACTGCTTTATCCCCAGGGCATTCACACTTTTTCTTCGACAGGTTATGAAGTGGACACTTGCTCTTTCTGTCTCTTTAAAGGTCAGCTTTAAGGCTAGCCTCATCAGGTACTTGTTAAAATAACTTCTTAAGTCAAAGAGGAAGCCTCTTCTTTATTTTAGAAGAATGTCAAAAGACTATAGTTATGACTCAAAATGTTCTAAGAGACTTACAGAAGAAAGAAGATAGAAATTTATGAATAGTCTAGGTATTGTTACTGTTTGTAAACTGTAGACATTGGGAAATTGGGGTTCAGTTCTCTTAGTTGTTACACTGATGTTGCTGAAAATGCAACATGGAATGACTGAAACCTATAAGCTCAGCATTGGGGAGGCCTGGGCCAGAAGGGCAGAAGTTCTGGGTCATTTTTGGCTACATGTCCAGTTCTTGTAGCATGGGCTCCATGAGATCCTATTTCAAAAAGCAAACAGAAAAAAAAAATGGAGTTTCTTGGAATGTAACATGGTTGGGTGCTTCTAATCAATTCCCCTAGTGTAATCACAGGCATGTGCATAAGCGATGGTAACAAACATTTCTCATTATGAACAAATTGGGGCTGTGACACCAGCCTCACCAGTCTCTCTAACATTCACATTCTTCAAGGATCAATAGACACATCTCCTTATTACCTAACCAGCTCCAGAGTTATGTGCATCAGCGCTGTGCTTATGTGCAGAGCTTTTCCTCTTGAAGGGGATTTTAGGATCTTTAATGTTTGTAAGCCTCTTATGTAGCTGGCCAGCAGCCATGGATGAACTGGGTACCGGAGAGGAAGGCTGGAAATGAAAAAGGGCGGGGGCTGGGCAAGAGAAGGATGAGGCCAAGACAAAGCTTTCTGATCAAGGCTCAAAGTTTAATATTTAGCACTGTGTGTGTATAGGGAGAGCCCACAGACCCATCCTTTGTTTCAGCTGGATTGTGTTGCAAAGCAAGCTCAGCAGGCAGTCTGCTCCTGTAGGAAACTGCAGGAAGACTCCACCTAGGGCGCAGGTGGGGGAGACCAACTGTGGCGGAATGCTTAAGGTCTATTTAGCCTGCTCAAGGATGGTCAAAGGGCACACTCTTATAATATTTTGAAAAGAATGATAAGGACCTTAAATAGACATTACCTCGGGCACAAGTGCACCTCATAACTATGGTAGTTCCGGTTAATTAGAGCTGGAGGGATTGCATCCGAAAGGGTTTCTCAACAAACAGAAATAAACATGAGCCCTGATTCTGTTAGAAGCCTGACAAAGTTAACAGCCCACATAAAATGTTAGGTTTTTTTCTATTCTTTTGAGAAAGGGTCTTGCTATAAATCCCTGTCTGGCCATGAACTCGGAGAGACTTTCTTGTCTCTGCCTCCTAAGTGCTGGGATCAGAAGGGTAGCCGCCATCCAGCTTAAATGTTTATCTTTTTCTTACCCACTTTGCAGACTTCTTTAAAAGTAGGTCAACATTCAATTTGGCTTCTAGCTATTCTCATCCACCGCAAATGTCTTATAATGCTTATTCTTTATAAACCTCTCCCAATGGTATCAGACTTCTGTGACTCATTTAGATTGTTTATATAATCTTACATTGATGTAAGCTGATGCTGTTCGTGCAATGAGACATTATATATGTAATTAAAAGGTAATTTAAAAGACATCAGAAAGTCTTTTCGAGACTGTTTAAGTTACTTGTTTTCCCCTTTAGGTTTGGCTTGTGATAAGGAAAAAGAAAATCTAGTAAAAGTAGACTGTAATTGAAAATTCTGATGTAGTGGTTTAATAATATTTTATCGTAACCCTTTAGAATCCTACTTTATAGCTAAATTTGATGTGTAGTTTCAGATAAACTTATTGACTGTGGTGCTCACAAAATGGCAGCCGTAGTGTATAGATGCCAGCCATGTGTGTGCCTTTAAAGTCTAACATGTTTGGAGTGGAAAAGCTAAGCGTGGCTGTTGCTTTTTCCACATCCTTTCACAGAATGCTGTCTGACTCCATGGAGATTTTCATCGCTTATGTGTATGGGTGGGCACATGCACCAGAAAATCGTGAGACAAGAAAGCGCGGCATGTTTCTGAGACTTACCGGTACAGCCTCATTCCACATACTAGCACACAGTGATGTGCAGCATTTTTACAGCTATGAGAATATTTTCATACTAGTATTATCTGAAGATTATAATTAGGACAATTATCTGAAGAGTTAAGGAACAAAGCAATACTCCCTTTATAGTTTTGTGATGTATACACACATGTATGTACATATATATGTACACATACAAATACACACACACATATATCAAACTAGATGATAAAATATGAAGGTGGATGAGTAAAAGCAGCATCACCATATTGTCTTTCTCCTCTGACCTCCACGTGGATGCTGTGACACAATCTTATATTGCATACACACATACAAACACACACATAATAATAATGATAATAATAATAGTAATATCTTAATCTAATTGTATAATTTCATTTATAGCACAAAATTTAATCCACTCACAGTGAAGGAATGTTGAATAACAACTCTGTTGCCCTACATGAAAAAAAATAGTCCATCACCACATTGCCAAACAGTATACGTATTTAATGTGGAGAAATAATACAAAAAGCATCTCTTCACATAAGGCCTGTCCCTTTAAAGAAATGTACATTCTGTCTCTTAAATTAACATCTTAAGTTTAGCTAGCATATTAACCAGAGTTCTCAAAAGAAACACACTGATTGGGATAAATACATGTGAAAGGAAGATTTACTATACTGGCTTACATTACATAGTCTGGGCGGTCCAACACTGGCTGCCTTCACTGGAGTCTGGGGACCTGCAGTACCCAATCCCCTAGGCTGGAGCCTCAGCAGTGCTCCAGGCTATGCTAAGAGCCTGGAGGATTCCTGGGAATTCGTGGTCTTCAGTCCACATTGGAAGGCAAAAAAAAAAAAAAAATCTAGATTTTTACACTAGTAAAGAATGTTAACAGCCATCCATGCTGGTAGCAGCCATAGAAAGATGCAAATGTGGGTAGACCAGTTGTTCTCAACCTTCCTAATGCTGAAACCCCTTAATACAATTCCTCATGTTGTAGTGACCCCTGGCCATTAAATTATGTTCACTGCTACTACTTCATACTGCCATTTTGCTACTATTATGAAGCGTCAAGAACTGCTAGGGTAGATGAATTCACCAGTCTGACAAGAAAGTAAAGGTATAAAACCCTCAAACCCTTCCATTCAGCCCTCCTTGGATCTCTGTTGCTGCCAGAAGCTGCAACCATGTTCACAGGCTTTCCACTTGACCTACTATAATCAAGAGAATCAACAGCTGTGCCCAGGGTCAGTTCCATCTGCAGTCAAGTTGGCAACAGGATCAAGCATCAGAGCCAGCAAAAGTCAATCTAGAACAGTTCTGTGCATCTAGAAAAATAACTGCAACAGTTTTAACACTGATTAAATGTAAGACGTTTGTCATCTCTTGTCTTGACAAGGCTTAGTGGCATAGTTCTTTGTCCTGTCGCCTACAGAGAAAGGCAAGTGCTTACGCAGGTCCTGAATGCTAATCTTTGACAAAAATATACATCTGAGGCTTTATATAGATTGTACGTGTAAGACAGTCCCTAGAAATGTAATAAACATTTCACTATGCATTATTTAAAAATATTTTATGTCTGTAACTATGTATTAATGTCAGTAGATCTTGGTTCAATCAAATCTGTCCCCAAATAACACTGTAATCCCTTCGAAATAGCTCATGATTTGGGAAAAGATTTCCAAATTCTCTACACATCTCTTGATACCATCAGAGAAGCCACCCAAATCTTGTCTGATGTGTCTAAGTTTCTGCATAGAGAATGGTTGCTGTGCTCCATGATGTCCAAATTCTTCAAGTTCTTGAAGGGGATATGCCCAAGGAGGTAGTTATAGCATCACAGAGGCATTAGACGTGTCCCCAGCAGGTGGCAATGTTGTCAAAGATTTCCTTTCTTCAGGGACCATCTTCTGGTTGAAGATGCCCCACCTATTAGGAAAGCTGTTAATCCCAGGTCCCATTTACAAGGCTTACATGAATCCGAGTCTTCTCCTAAAGCATAGAGAGTTGTACGTGAGGCAGGACCAAGCATGTGTCTTATCGGCTACAAGACGTCTACGTCTACAATACTGCTAAAATTGCTATCTCCAATTTCAGTCCAAGCCTTCCCTCTACATCTGCAGTGACCACCATGTGGCTTTTCAGGAAAAACACATCCTGTTTCTTTTTAAAGTTTGGGGATCCAGTTTCCACAAGTTATGAAGGATACATACAAGAAATGAAGCCATAGAAATTGAAGAGGAGTTGCCATATAGGGGAAGAAAGAGCATAAAGAGATACCAGAGAAGGCTTCCCTTACCTTGTTCAAATATTTCTAAATGGTGGATGTATCCTCCTTGCCTCCAAGACGTAGAATCAGGGGACAGTGCACATCGGCCCATTCCAGAGTTTTCTTCACTTGCAAGGTTAACTAACCTTCATCATGTATCTGCTTGAACTTTTCTCTGGTCTCTGCTCCAGGGGTGATTGTCTCTCTTAGAATGCATTTTCTTCTTGCAAGGAACTAAGAGACTAAATGGGAACTCAGGGGCAACCCCAAAAGAAAGAGCTGTGGTCCCGGGCACAGCATAACACACACGAATGAAGGCTGTAGGGGAGTCTCTCACTTGCAACGGCTACATCACACAAAACAGGTCGCCCCGTAATAGGTGTGACAGCCTCAATCTGACACAGAAAATGAAGTGACCTCATCTCTTAGATGCTTTTGATTTTTGATGCCTGTGATTCTTCAGGGAGAAAGGGATGAATCAAACTTATTTTCTAAATAATAGACTTTAGGAGAAAGCTCTTAGCAAAACCCATCTAGTCCATACAAACAGTTGTAAATTAACAAAACGTTTACAAAACCCAGTGAATGCTGTTCCTAATGAGCGAAAAGGCCTTGAGTAAAGGTTTTTATGCTTCTTGTATCACTAAAACATTTGCCTGAGGAGATACCCTTAATGGTAATTTACAGCATCTTAATGTTTTATGAACTAGGTCATAGAGATGCATATATCATTTCAGTACATATTAAGAAGTTAAGAGTATCTAAGTTTGTAACACCAGGCAGTATAGATTTAGCAAATTAAATCTACGAAGGGAGAGTTAAAACAAAATTGTATTTATGACCCAGCCAAGCAAATGAAGGCCATCAGGCTGTGCTTAAACCTTTGTGATTAACTTAAACCTCACCACTTCCACTTTTAACATTGGAATCCTAACCAATCAGCAAGCTCAGATTCAGCACCTCGATGTGAACATTTCCTTTAGGATGGACGGAGATAACGTCCTTGACAAGTGAAGAGGCCAGACCACAGCAACCTGGGAGTCCAAAAATCTGGGTAACAATGCTTACACATGGTGGGCATCCTGATCCTACTAGATCTGGACTCATGCAGACTGGGTCAGAGGGGTTGCTTTCTCTGCACTCTGTGTTAGATATGGAACAATGGAGGTGCATTGGAAATAGAAGAAGGCAGAGAGGCGTCCCCAGAAGCAGAATTATTCTGTAATCAGAGCAACTGAGGGGCTGCCACCCTTCCATGGAAGTGAGACTGTGTGCATGTGGCGTGAAGGTCTTGGTGTCTTACAGGATGGGAAAGGAGGAATGTTGGGGATGGTAGAGTCCACCTGCAGGTCACACCCATTGTGTCTGGAAGCGGTAGATCCCTGCAGGTGTGCCACCACCTCACCAGAGCTCACCACCATGGACCTCACTAGGAGCTTCCACAGGCGTTATCAGTCAAGTGCACCTGAAGCCTGTAAGTCGTGAACTAAAGGGTTAAACCTCAGACCTCCCTTGAGCCTTATGGCTCATCAACCCTTGACTCTGCGATCTGTGGAATCCTTACACAGATCAGCCTTTAATGGGACTGTTGCTGCCACCATCAAGTTTCCAGCTTCCATTAAGTTAATTATCGTACTCATCAACTCATAAGCAAAATAGCACCTCGGCATAATTACATTAGGAACAGAGAGTTTGCTCGGCAGGTAAAAGCTGAGGTCTGAGTCTAACCCTCTGGAACCCATGGGTATTTTTTTGTTTTTGTTTTTGTTTAAAAGCCAGCTATATACAATGAGCACATTTGTAATCCTAGCACTCCTAAAACAAGATGAGAGACAGAGTCAGGAGAGATACTGGGAAGCCTGAGCTGGCACAGAGTACGTCACACAGCAGAGCCTAGGGAGACTTTGCCTCAACTGCAGAAAGGGAGAACTCACTCACTTGGTTCTCTCTGACTCCCACGTGTGTGCCGTCTTATGCACACTCCCACACAAGTACTCCAAATTATCACAGATAAAATAGAAATAAAATTAATAAAATTATCGGCTGAGCATGTAAGAGGACATGGTCAGCAAAGATTCTTCCAAGTACTAAAATTGAATTATGACTATTATTTAATGAAGGACACATGTTGTCCAAGTGTGTAAAGTCTTTCCTGGGGAACTTGTGTCTCCTTATATCTTTGCAGAATTTCCTGGAAACATTCTAATTCTTTGTAGTCCATTATTTTCAATAGCTAATTCTTTTAGGGTCCCTATCTCAGAACGGATTGTGGGATAATTTTGTTCTTGAAAGGGGGGATTTCTAATGGATGGTCAAAGAAGTTAGTACACTTTCCTTTCTTTTAAGATCCAGCTCATAAGAGTGGAGAGCATATTCAGTTTGTGCCACAGTCCTGAAAAGAGAAGGGTAGAGTCATTTATATTTGACACATTTTTTTTTTATGTTCCCCTTAATGAATTCATAGCTATCAGGATTGTGAAATTTGGAATTACCCAACCCGCACTGGACTATTTTCCTAAAGTGAAATGATAATTCATGTCTAACGTATTAGATATTTAAAAATAAGTTTGGGGGCCGGAGAGATTGCTCAACTGTTAGGAGCAATGGCTGTCTTTTAAAGAGGACGAAAATTCCTTTCCACACTGTAACTCAGTTTCAGGGCAGGTACTGCCATCTTCTGGCCTGAACGGGCATTGCATGTGCATGTTGCTCAGACACTGGCTAAACATCCATACACAGAAAGTAAAAACAAGCCATTTTTCACCTCCCTGTATCTTTTCAATCATTACTTCCAAATGCTCTGTTCTTTCTTTCCTACACCTAAGTCAGCTTCACGTTGTCTATACCCAAATCATTTCTCTTATCCTGCATAGTGGTCGTTTGCCTTCTAACTATGCCCAAATTGGAATGTCTTAAGACAAATTGGGGATAACGTTATTGTCTCTGCCAGGCTTCATGCACATCGCATGGAAATCTCTCTGAAATGTGAATCTTAATGAAAGAATTGTAACAGGGACACAAAATGTTCGAGCTCACTGGTCCCATGTTCTGTTTCGTTTTCAGCAAGGAACCTGTCAGATTTTTCTTCTGTATGAACTTGCCTCGTGGTGAAGGTCAAATGTGTTTGAAGAGTGTGCCGCGTAAATAGTGTGAGTTGACAAGGGACAGCAGGCCGTGCAGCCAGAAGGCGCTCCACAGAGCTCATGTGTTGTTTTCTTTCTCATATTAAATATGCAAGACTCATTAGGTTTCTCTCAAAAAGCAGCAACGAGAGCCTAAGGCACTGCCTGGAGTCTTACGGCTGTTTTGTGTCTGAATGCCTCCTCTAACTAGACTCTGCCTCAGGCAGTTATTGTTTTATGTAATGAGGAACCTCTAAAGGCCCTTGAGTGGTTTATTTTTTCTTTTTAGTTTGGTTGTCTTCCTTCCTTCCTTCCTTCCTTCCTTCCTTATTTCCTTCCTTCCCTTCATTTCTTTCAGAACCAAGTATTTTCACTTTACTCTTTATTTAGAAAATTTATAATTATTATTAGTAGTAGTATCAGTATATTATTATTAGTAGCAGTAGTATCATTATCATTATTTTAGACAAAGTCTCAAACCACAGCTATGTTCTTGGCCTTGCACTTGCAAACAATTACTTGATGAGCCACCACACCCAGTTGGGCAGATCTGTAAAAACAAGGACATCTTGTTTCTCTGAGAGGGAGAGGGGCAGCTCTGATGGAAGAGGAGGATACAGTCCACCGCCTCACGTGGGTTCCGGTGACGAAGTCTTGACTAGAGATAGATCACATTTTAGGTTAATTTAACTCTTCTTGTTAGGATTTAAGTTTTGATCACGTGGCTGTGTGTGTGTGTGTGTGTGCGCGCGCGCGAACTATAAGAGATGGTTGAGGTGGTTGAGCGCCATCTTTTGTATTCACTGAAAGCCAAACTCAGGCCCTAGAGAAGAGCAGCCAGCACCCTTAAATGATGAGCATCTATATAGCACCTAATTTAATTGTCACAAGAAAACCAGCACAAAAGAAGGATCCTGAACAGTTTCCACTTTTTGGAGATATGACTGTGGATACATAAGATGTGATGATGTGATCTAGATGCAATCGTGCATCTGTGCTGAATCTAAATCCATGAAGCATCCTGGGCTGAGGGCACTGGGGGTGTGGAGTAGATTCTAAGCATCCTCTTCAGTATAAAATGGAAATCCTGATTCTAAAAAAGCACCTTCGTAGTATAGAAGTTCTTGTAATCAATGCTTCAAATTATACTCCTTTCAAGTTTTAAAATTTAAGTCAAATGGAAGTCTTTTCGGGATCTGCAGAGCCTAGAGGTAGGATTTTAAAACCTCCTTGATGTGCCTTCATTTTCTCCACAATGAAAACAGTCATGAAGAAATGGAACTTGAGCTCTGATGCAAACAGAAGGAAAACTCTTTTTAAAAGCAACCAGGAAAATGCAAGCACTGAGCATTGGAAGTTGTCTGATGCTCTTCCAAAGCCGCGCCCTGCTTTGACCGCTGGATGCAACGGCCATGTTCTGACTCCTACGATTCCACACAAAGACATTTCCTCACACCGTTACAGAAGAAGGGCTGCCTCCGCTTTCCCCAGGAATCCTGCAGGAGAGAGAAGTGAGTGGAGCTGCAGAGGAAGCCAACATGGCTGTTTATCACCCCCACCTCGTGTTTTGTGACTGCGCTTAGGTTACCGACTTCTCTGCTTTTGAATATATTGGGAGATGCTTGCAATAGAATAATTACAAGATGTCAAGATAACTGCAGGCCTGTATCAATGACAGGAAAAAATGTTTAAAAGTGTCAAACAAATACAAAGAAATGCAATTAATCTGGAAGAAATGTTTTAAGGGCAAGAAAGGTGGGGCAGTGTTGTGAATGAAGAGTTGAGCCACCTCCCGAGATCCTACATGGAAGCTGCCCCCGTGTGGGGTATTGAGGAAGGACTGTTTATGGTCAGCTAGGAAAATGCTGGGAAGAAGCTAAGTGAGAGAGACAAGGGTTCTCCAGGACTGTGTGGAGGGAGTTGAACTCAGTACATTCAAAGGAAGAGGCTGCATACGAGTTGAGAACAGGCAGAAGCAGACTCCTTATTCAGGGATGTCTTGTGTTATCTGTGGTCCTACGCCTTTTGGAGAAAATAGAAAGGGACTGGAACAGGAAGAGAAAAATGTAAGTCATAATGGTTAAAAGTAACACCACATTGATTTTTCAAATTATTTTTTATTGTTTTTATTTTTAAAAAATTTATTCATTTACATTCCAGCCCTTGTCCCCTCTTCCCAGTCCCCCCTCCTGCAGTTCATCCCATTCCTTCCCCCCTCCCATTGTGTCCAAGAGTGTGCCCCACCTACCAGCCCAAGCCCCCTTCGCTGGGGCCTCAAGTCTCTTGAGGATTAAGCCATTTTCTCCCACTGAGGCCAGTCCTCGGCTATATATGTGTCTGGGGTAGGGGGTTGGGAGGCTGCCTGGCTAGGACCAGCCCCTATGCAGCCTGGGTGGTGGCTCAGCCTCTGGGAGCTCCCTGGGGTCCAGGTCATTTGAGACTGCTGGTCTTCCTAAGGGGTTGCCCGTCTCTTCAGCTCCTTCAATCCTTCCCCTAGTGTAGATATCTGTGTCACTCAACCATTGGACTGAAGTTGGGGACCCTCCTGGTTTTTCTTTAGGGAGATAGCTAAGATGTAGCTAAGATGTGTGATCATGTGATTGTGACAATGGAAAAGAATCCACACAGGATCTAGCCATGATCCTAGCCGTGCAGGGGGAAAGACTGATAGAGAGGCATACTGGAGTAAGTGGTACACTGGGAACTGTCCAGCCTTGGAGGAAGAGTTGCAGAATGGAGTCCCTAGAATGGATTGGATCTTGTAGCATCCTGAGGGAAGAAGAGATGAGAGTCTGTAGAGCTATAGAAGGAGCCAGAGGCTGAAGCTTCTTCTGGTTTGGCCTCACAGGGTGCGTGTGAGAAATGGTAGATCTAGAGTTTGGAAGAGCAAGAGTCTGAGACTAGTTGATTCTGCCATTTGAGACCCCCTGGCAGGCCCTTCAGACCCCAGGATTAGTGGGTTGTGCCTCCAGCATAAAAATAGAGGCCTGCCAACCAAGAGTGTCACAGCTCTAGTTCCCCTGAGGCAAGGGGGCCAATTCTGTGCCATCAAGCTTAATGACCTATGTAGGCAGCTTGACGGATAGGAGGGTCCTTAACATGGCTTAAAATTCCAAGCGCCTTTATTCTTGGACATAGAGAGAACAGGGTCCCTGAAGCATCAGGGAGAGTTGATGGTAGGCTCGGGAACGTGCCCATGTTAGGAGGCCAGATACGGTTTTGTCAAAGGTCAGATGTGACAGCTGGTCCCCTCAAGGACTCGTGGAAGGGTTTGGCTATGACGAACTGCCCTAGCAGGTTCTCTGTGGTAAGTTCTCTATGGTTAAAGTGAGGTCCCTGTAGCGACTAGCATGGCCTCTGAGCGATTGCAGTTAGCCTGGGTCCCAGCAACCGATCCTGTTGTAGGGAAATTTCAGCTTTGAGCGAGAACCTTGAAATCCACGTGACACCGGTTTTTGAAATGTTAGAACAGTGCTTTGATCTGAAGTGGGTTTCTCTGAGCTAATGATAAATAAGTTATCTATACAGTGAAGGAGGACACCCTGGTGTATCGGGGTGGGGAGAACAGGTCTTTGTCTAAGGCCTTGTCCCTTCCCCCCACAGCATTTAGCTGTGACCTTCCTGGCTGGCAACCCCCACCCTTCCTCAGGCGTTATCTCCAGCCTATTCAAGCTGCGGCATTCTTGGCCTACAGCCTCCACCCTTCCCCCCTCCCCCCCCCCCCCCCCCCCCCCCCCCCCCCGCGTTATCTCCGGCCTATTCAAGATAACAATACCACCGATTTCACCTCAGCGCAGCTCCATCCGGAGACCAACAGAAAACTGACTAAGCAGACAACCCACTGAGAAGAAGATCCATGAACTCTTGGCCATTTGGGGGGCAGGGTGGTTTTTCCTAAGATTATAAATATTGGCTTAATGATAGTAAAGTCGGTCTCTATGGGCAACTGTCCTCTTGACTCATTTCTCTTTTGCCTCCTTCCCGTTAACCTCAGAATTCTCTTCCAGGTAACCCGGTTTGTATGTGGCCGCTGGCGGTCTACAGGGCCTATTCAAAATGATGAGTTTATCTGGACTTACTGTAATCCCTCACTGTCTGCGGTGCCTTCTAGGGAACTTTGCTCTTGGACATACTGTATTTTTAATATTTCCCTCACTCGGAAGTTCTTGTTCCTCACACTAATGTATTTCCCTGAGGTAGAAACCCTCAGGATGGTGTTGGAGCTATGAGGAAACGTAGAAGACATCCACATCTAGACAAACAACCATGTCTGTGTCTGCATCTGCCATGTTTTATCCTGACTGCATATCCACAGCAAGAACTTTCTGTTGCGTCCCTCTGCCAGAGAGTCGGCATTTTTCGTGCAAACCCTTTCCATTGAGAACACTGTATTTTTGCTTTGAGAACATGCAGCCTATCACAAGACCGTCCAAGGACTTGCCTTTGCCAGTCTTGGCCCAATCTGCAACCACCATGTTTCCGTCTGCCAGCAGACCACAAGAGGAGTGAGGTTGTCGTCATGACATGTGAGAAACTGACTGAAATGCTTGGCTACCTCAGAAGAGACTGGCTATCAATTCTCTCCTTGTGTAGTCAAGCCGCCACCTCCACAGTATTTCCATATTACTGGGATTTGTGAAAAAAAAGGAAAAAGAAAACTCCATTCTTCAGGAGAATTACTGCAATTTAAATAAAAATAATATTGAGCTAAAACGGAAAAATAGCATTATGGTTATGATTATAGCACAGGAAATGCAAATCAGAAATCCAAAATGAATTCAGCATGAGCTGGAAATGTTAGTGTTTTACAATGCACTTAAAGAGAATTATCCCATTGTTGCTTGTCAGTTAAAGATGGAGGGAAATCCAGATGCTGGCTTCACTTGGCTTGATGAGATATAATATGTTTATAGCAGCAGAATTTATGCAAATAGTAAAGTGAATTATTTCCACTATCCTGTGTTTACTATTTTACCCTAGGCAAGGCTATTTGTTTTCAGTTTTTAAATATGATCATAAAGCACTCTCTCTTTACTTTCAAAATATATATTAGTCATTCATATTTCTGAAGAATTCTCTATTCACTTACAAAACACATTTTTAAAAGTGAATTGTTTCTTTTGTAATTGAACAAAGTTTGTGTATATATGTAGGTGTGTGTGTGTGTGTGTGTGCATATATATTCTGATCATACCTTTCCCTAATTATTCTCAGATCCTTCTACCTCCTTACCCACCTAATTCCAAGAATTTTCTTTTTCTCTGTCTTTTAAAAAACAGCAAAAATGAAAATCACACACATACACAAAAACTGTAACCAAAATTAACAAGCAAAAGATCAGTAAGACATAAAATGCAGAAACAAAACAATTTGAGACACAAAGAATCCACAAAAATAACATTACAGTCATGTTGTGTTGGCCATAAAACCTGGGCACAGGGCTTGCCCCAAGGTGTTGTTGAAATACCCAATGAGACTCCATTGGAGGAAACGTAGTTGTGCTTTCCAAGCTGGTATTAATTGCAGGTAGCATCTTGATTCGGGGTGAATCTATGCCCACTTCTCCCTATCAGTACCGAAACACTCTCAGTGGTCAAGAACCTGAGTCTGGAAGGCCCTGGGCCTAATAGAAAACCAAATACTATTGTTCTGCTAAAGGAACATAGCAATAAATGACTCCAAATGAGTCTTTTTTTAAAAAATAAAATATTTATTTATTTATTTATTTATTTATTTTCTATTTACCTATTTATTATATCTAAGTACACTGTAGCTGTGTACCTCCAGAAGAGGGTGTCAGATGTCATTATGGATGGTTCTGAGCCACCATGTGGTTTCTGGGATTTGAACTCAGGACCTTCAGAAGAGCAAACAGTCAGTGCACTTAACCCCTGAGATATCTCTCCAGCCCTCCAAATGAGTCTTGCTTGAATATGTTCAACCCCGTGTGTGCCATCACTGTCTTCATGAGTTTAGATACAATCAATCCTGTTGGGTCTAAAAGACACTGATCCATCACCTCTTGCTCTTATAATCCTCCGACACCCTCCACATAGTTCCTCTAGTCCTGAGGGGAGGGATTTGGTGGAGATATCACATTTCAGATTGAGTGCTCCATAGTTTATAGTTGTGTGATAGTTCCCATCTACTACAAGAAGCCTCTCTGATGAGGGCTGAATGAGACATCTACCTCAGGCACTGATCTGTGATTATAGATAGCATGATATCATTTGGAGTCATTTCATTGCTATGGTCCCTTAGCAGAGCAAGAACATTGCTCTGTTCCTTGGTTTTCTCCTAGGCCCAGGGCCTTCCAGACCCAGGTTCTTGACACCCCACCCCCTCAGCAGAATCAGTCATGGCTTTCATTTCATGCAAACAGAGAGTGGTTGGCTACTCCCACAACATTTGTGCCACTGTTGGCCCAGCATATCATGCAAGCCGGCTGCCACTGCAGTTCTCGAGATTTGTAGCTGAGTTTGTGATTACATTTCTCCAGTGGTAGCATGCAGAGTTCCTTCCTGTACCATGAACATAGTCAGTAGGGTTGAAGGCTCTGGTTAGACACCAGCATTGCTTTGCCTTCTTCAGTGAGGTATTCAAGTGCTGTCTTCAGCCGTAGGGCCTTACCATCTGGTTGCGGAGAGTAACCAACTGTGTTGGGAATACTCTGTGATGTTTGGGGGTTTCCATGGGATTCCTTTGGCTAAAAGTTCAACTAAATATAACCTGTTTCTAGCACTGGAGTTTTCCTATGGTGGGAAATGATTTCTTCCTTGTTATTTGGTGATGCCATTTGGATTTCTTTCATATATGCATATATTTTAGGAAGCTTCTCTAGTACCAGGGTTCTATATGATGTTCCAAAGGCCTTCAGTGTTAGTTGTCCCTTTGGTTTTCCCTTATCTACCTTTAAATTCTCTCCATCCCTCTACCCCATTTAATCCTCCTATTCTAGCTTCTCCTTTGTCTCTCCATAACACTATCTTTCCTTGGAAGAGCACCCCCCCACCACTCTGTTACCAGGTACCTAACCTCAGTTATAGCATGCATATCAAAGGCTAACATCTATGTGGAAGAAGAAATCCACAAGATCTGCTGTTTGAGGCCTAGATGACCTCACTCGGGATTATTTTCTAGTTCATCTATTTACCCACGATCTTCATAATTTCATTTTTAAAAAAACTGTAGAATGTGTCTTTGTGTGAATGTATCACATTTTCATCATCCCTTTATAACTGGCATATTTCTAGGCTGTTTCCAATAGTTTCTGACTATTGTGAATAGAGCAGCCGTGAACACGGGTGAGCTAGTGTCTCCATGGTCCTTTGAATACTTTCAAAAGAGTAGAATAGCTGCCTCTTAAGGTAGATTGATTCACAGCTTCTTCAGTGGCCCACACTGGTTTCCGTAGTGGCTATACAAGCTCGTGTTCCCACTAGGGATGAACTTGTGTCCCTTTTCCTTTGCATTCTAGCCAGCATGATCTGTCATTATTGATCTTGGCCATTCTGACTGAGGTAAGATGAAGACTCAAAGTAGTTTTAATTTTCATTTCCCTGGTGACTAAGGATTTTGAACATTTAAGTTTCTCCATCATTTCTTTCATCTTTTGAGAACTCTCTGCTTAGTTCTACACCCTGTTTGTAATTGGATGATTTGATTTCTTGATGCTCAGTACTTGTAAGTTCTTTATATATTTTATATTCTGACTTTTAAATCAAATCATGTCATTGGCAAAGACCTTTTCCCACTCTCTAGGCTGCCACTCTGACTGTGATTTTTGCTCTGTAAAAGCTTTGTTTCCATGAGGCCCCATGTATTAATTGTTCTTTGTGTCAGAGCTAGTGGTTGGCTGTTCAGAAAGATTTCTTCCTGTACCAATTGTTTCAAGCCCATCACCCACTTTTGTGTGTGTGTGTGTGTGTGTGTGTGTCAGATTCATGGTCTCTTATATTATGTTGGTGCAATTAGAGTTAAGTTTTATGCAGGGTGATACACATGGGTCTATTTATATTCTTCTGCATGCCGCCATCAAATTGTTTTAGACCAGGTTTGACCAGCACCATTTGTTGGAGATGCTGTATTTTCTTCAGTGTGTAGTTTTGACTTCTTTGTCAAAAAAAACCAGGTGTTCATGGGTGTGTGAACTTATGTCTAGGTCTATAATTCAACACTCTCATAATTTTTTTATTACTATAGCTCCATAGTACAACTAGAAGTCTGAGATAATGATGTCTCCAATAGGCTTGTGTGTGTGCCTGTGTGTGTGTGTGTGTGTGTGTGTGTGTGTGTGTGTGTTTTCATATGAAGCTGAAAACTGTAGTATTTTTCAACTTCTGTGAATAATTGTGTTGGGATTTTTTATGAAGATTACATTGAATCTGTAGATTGTGTTTGCTAAGATGGCTGTTTCCCCAATATTAATTTTACTGATCTGCAGCAGGACTTCTTACTATTGTTACTATTTTTTACTATTTTACTATTTTACTTCTTTCTTCCACCCTTCTCCACCCCTTTTCTTCTACTCTTTCAATCCCCCAGTACTATCTAGGAGAGTTTAAAGGGACAGAGGAGAAAGGGGGTGACATCATCTTTAGACTACTTCCTGATAATTAGAGCATCAAGTTCCTTGGGCAAGTTTGTTCTTCACCATCAGGGTAGCTAATTTCTTTTTCTGATCATTTCTTTGTGCATGGCTCCTTAATAAACCATGGCCACCAGCAAGCACCCAACGGTCCTCCCCAACAACCACAACCTCTTTTCAGGGCTCTAGCATTTATACACACACTGAAGCACACCCAGAATTCCAAAGGTCACACAATTGCAGAAACTATCTGCAGATGGTAAAACCACACCCCTGCTGTATACAGCCCAAGGCAAATCATAGTTAGCAGCTGTGAAGCAGCCCCATAGCCCCACACCCAGGATTAAAACAAAAACATATCCTTATAATATTTCTGTGTTTTTAAAAGAAACAAAAATCCAAAATTGTCACTACACTGATTCATGTGCGTGGACAATCAACCCTTTTATCTTCTGTATTTCTTTCTCTTTACAAAACTTTCACTTTCTTAGAGAAAGTGCTCTTCATGCAGAAGTGTGAAAAGTAACATATGTCTTCTTCCTATTGGATACATGGTGGTATATTTCAGAAGGGTTAAGACTAAACCCACTTCTAAAACCATATTATATAGAAATAACTAGAAAGGAAATAAAATACACGTTTGTGCCCACATTGTTCTTACCAGTGTTGTGGTAATTGTGTTACAGGTAAAAAGAAACTGCTAATGATGGTTCTGACCATGTTAGCTAGTGTCCATCCTAAACTACTCTGTAAGTTTAATTTTTTCAAAATCTATTTTTAATGATGCTTTAATCTTTAGTCTTTAATGATGCTTAAATGCTTTAATCTCCCTTTTAGCCCACCACCCACCAGAAGTAGTGGGAAAGAAAAGATAGAGAGGAAATGGACCTGTTTTGAAAGGTTCTCCTGTCAGTGTTTGGAAATTGGCAGTTCACTTCACAGGTTCTCAGAGGCAGCTCAATCCACTCCCAGACACGTCACAGATACACCGGCAGTCTAATGTGTATGGTAGAGTCATGATAGCCAATGTGAACCAGCAGTGGTGGCACTGCCTAGCAGAGACATCCAGGCCTCAGCCTCAGCTTGAGTCAGCAGGGGCACCATGAGGATCTACAGGAGTTCTCGGCTGTTCCTCTCTCAGGGAAGCGAAGATCAGCGAAGAGTCAAGACCAACAAGCCACGCACAGCCTGCTCTATAAGCAAGCCAAGTTCAGGCTCTGCCACTGTCCATAGAGTTCTATCTACACAGCTTCCAAACATCAAGGGTCCTGCCTCAGGGTGTGTCTCGCCTCGCACGTGCATCTGTCTCCGCTGACCTCACTCTGCCAATCAACCCAAGTCCACAGAAGCAGCAAGAAACTGCAGCACACCAGCAGAAGTTTTTTGGTGCCTTTCTCTCTAAGGAGTCCGACATGCTTGCTTTAGCAGAACATCCTTTCTCCTATGTCTGCTTCAGTGAAACATTCCCTCACAAAACTACCTTAGCTTTTCACACCTGTGTCCACTTTAACGAAACATTCCTTCATAGGTTTGCCCCAGCAAACCATCATCCAACCACCTGTCCAGAGAACCCTTAAGTTTCACTACCCTGATAGATAGATTGGTCTCTGTATCTCTTTCCATTAGCTGCTGGGTGGAGCCTCTCAGACAACAGTTATGATAGGTTCCTGTTTGCAAGCATAACAGAGTATCATTAACAGTGTGCCAGCGGCTGGTTCTTGCCCGTGGGATGGGCCATTGGAACAGTCATTGGTTGGTCATTCCCCCCATCTCTGCTCTGTCTTTTTCACTGCACACCTTGTAGGCAGGGCACATTTTGGGAGGAAGATTTTGTGGATGAGTTGATGTCCTTATCCCTGCACTGGGAGTCCTACCTGGCTATAGAAAGTGGACACTTCAGGATCCATATCTCCCACTGCTAGGAGTCTCAGCGAGAGTCACCCCCTTAGACTCTGGGCTTCTCCCCATTCCAGGTCTCTGCCATGTCCTAGAGATTGCCCCCCACATGCATATCCCTTCTCTTTCCCCTGATCTCCTTACATATGATTCCCACACCATGCTCCTCTTTTCTTACTGTCCCCTCTTCTACCCAGTTCTCTCCTTCTACCAACATCCAATATCTATTTTGTGTCCCCTTCTGAAAAATATTCAACTACCCTCCCTTGGGCCATCCTTATTATTTGACTTCTATGTGTCTGTTGATTATAGCATGGTTTTCTTGTACTTTATAGCTAATATCCACTTATAAGTGAGTACATACCATGCATGTTCTTTTGGGCCTGGGTTACCTTACTCAGGGTGATATTTTCTCGTTCCATCCAGTTGTCTGCAAAATTCATAATGTTCTTGTTTTTAATGGCTCAGTAGTATTCCATTGTGTAGATATACCATATTTTCTGTTTCCATTCTTCGGCTGAGAAATGTCTAGGTTGTTTCCAGTTTCTGGCTACTAGGAATAAAGCTGCTATTAACATAGTTGAATGAGTGTCTTTGTGGGATTGTGGAACATCTTTTGGGTATATGCCCAGGAGTGAGATATCTGGGTCTTGAGGTAGAGAGCTATTCCCAGTCTTCTGAGAAACCACCAAATTGATTTCCAGAGTGGCTATATAAGTTTGCACTCCCACCAGCAGTGGAGGACACCACATCCTTGCCATCGTTTGCTGTCCTTTGAGTTTGGATCTTAGCCATTCTGCCGCATGTAAGGTGGTATCAGAGTTGTTTTGACTTATATTTCCCTAATGACTAAGGATCCCCCATTTTTTTAATTGGGTTATGTGGATTGCTGGTGTCTAACTTCTTGAGTTCTTTATATATTTTGGATAGTATCCCTTTGTCAGATAGGGTTGGTAAAGGTATTTTCCCAATCTAAAGGCTGTCATTTTGGCCTAATGGTGGTGTCCTTTGGCTTTCAGAAGTTTTTCAGTTTCATAAAGTCCCATTTATTAGCTCTTAATTATCGGTGTTCTGTTCAGGAAGTTGTCTCCTGTAATGAGGAGTTCAAAGATATTCCCCATTTTTTGTTTTATTAGATTTAGTGTATCTGGTTTTGTATTGAGGCCTCATTTAGACTTAAGTTTTCTTCAGGATGATAAATATGGATCTGTTTGCATTCTTCTACATGCAGACATCCAGTTGGGCTAACAATATCTGTTGAAGATGCTCTCCCTTTCCCATTGTATGGTTTGTCTTCTTTGTCAAAAATCAAGTGATCATATATGTGCCACCTTATTTAAGGGTCTTTGATTGATCTACCTGTCTCTATATCAATACCATGCAGTTTTAATTACTATTCTCTGTAGTACAGCTTGAAGCTAGGGATGGTAATTCCTCCAGAAGTTCTTTTATTGTTCAGGATCATTTTAGCTATCTTGGATTTTTTGTTGCTGTTGTTTTTCCATATGAAGTTGAGAATTGCTCTTTCAAGATCTGTGAAGAATAGTGTTGGAATTTTGATGGGGATTGCAATGAATCTGTAGATTGCTTTTGGCAAGATGGTCATTTCACTATCTTAATCCTACCTATCCATGAGCATTCAATCTTCTGATATCACCCTCAGTTGCTTTCTTCAAAGACTTGAAGTTCCTGTCATACAGGTCTTTCACTTTCTAGGTTAGAGAGTTAAACCAAGGTGTTTTTATGTTTTTTTGTGCCGATTGTGAAGGGTACTGTTTCCCTAACTTCTTTCTCTGCCCATTTATTGCTTGTGTGGAGGGCTACTGATTTATTTGATTTAATTTTGTATCTAGCCACTTTCCTGAAAGTCTTTATGACTGCGGGAGTTCTTTGGTAGAATTTTTGGGGTCATTTATGTATAATATCATATCATCTGTGGATAGTGATACTTTGACTTCTTCATTTATAATTTGTATCCCCTTAATCTCCTTTAGTTGTCTTATTGCTCTAGCCTGGACTTCATATACTATATTGAAGAGATATGGGGAGAGTGGACAGCCTTGTCTTGTCCCTAATTTTAGGGGAAATGCTTTAAATTTCTCTCCATTTAATTTGATGTTGTCTGTTGCTTGCCGTATATTGCCTTCATTGTGTGTGGGAATGCACCTTGTATTCCTGCTCTCTCAATACTTTTTTCATGAAGGGGTGTTGAATTTTGTCAAATGCTTTTTTAGCATCTAGTGAGATTATCATGTATTTTTCTTTCAATTTGTTTATATTATGGATTATGTTGATAGATTTTCATATATTAAAACACCCTTGCACCCTTGGAATGGAGCCTACTTGATTCCGGTGGATGATGTCTTTAATATGTTCTTGAATTTGGTTTGCAAGTATTTTATTGAGTATTTGTGCACCAATGTTGAAAAGAGAAATTGGTCTGAAATTCTCTTTCTTTGTTGAATCTGTGTGTGGTTTAGGAATCAGGGTGACTAGCCTCATAGCATGAGTTTCAAAATGTTCCTTTTGTTTCTGTTTTGTAGAAAGTCTGAGGACTGTAGCTCTTCTTTGAAAGTCTAATACAATTCTGCACTAAAACCCTTTGGGACAGAGCTTTTGTGACTGGCAGACTTTTAATAACTGCTTCTATTTCCTTGGGGGTATAGGACTATTCAGATAGTTTATCTGATCTTGATTTAGCTTTGGCAAACGGTATCTGTCTAGAAAAACCATCCATTTCATTTAGATTTTCCAATTTTGTGGAGTATAGGCTGTGAAAGTAAGACATAATTATGCTTTGAATTTCCAGTGTCCATTGTTATGTCTCCCTTTTCATTTCTGATTTTCTTAATTTGGATGCTGTCTCTCTGCCTTTTCGTTAGTTTGGCTAAGGATCTGTCTATCTTGTTGATTTTCTCAAAGAACCAGCTCTTGGTTTTGTTGATTCTTTGTATTGTTCTCTTTTTTATAATTGATTGATTTCTCAGTTTGATTATTTCCTGCCATCTACTCTTTATGGGTGTGTTTGATGCTGCTTCCTCTTCTTCCTCCTCTTCCTCCTCCTGCTCCTCCCCCTCCTCCCCCCCTCCTCCTTCTCTTCTTCCTAGAGCCTTGAGATACACTTTGTATTTGTGAGTATGAGAACTCCCCAATTGCTTTACAAGGGCACTAAGTGTACTTAGCACTTAGCACTGCCTTCATAGTGTCCCATAAGTTTGGGTGTATTGTGCTCTCATTTCCATTGAATTCTAGAAAGTCTTTAATTTCTCTATTTCTTCCTTGACCCAGTGATCACTGAGTAGAGAGTAGTTCAGTTTCCAGGAATATGTAGGCATTCTATTGTTTCTGTTATTATTGAAGTCCAGCTTTAATCCATGGTGATCTGATTAAATGCACGAGTTTATTTTGATCTTCTGGTACCTGTTGAGGCTTACTTTGTGACTGATTATATGATTAATTTTGGTGAAGGTTTGTTGTGGTACAGAGAAGAAAGTATATTCTTTTCCATTTGGTTGAAATATTCTGTAGCTATTTATTAGGCGCATTTGACTTATAACCTCTGTTGGTTTCATTATTTATTTTTTTCGTTTCTGTCTCAGTGACCTCTCCACTGGTGAGAGTGGGGTGTTTAGGTCTCCCACTATTAATGTGTGGGGTTCTATGTATGATTTAAGCTTTAGTAATGTTTCTATTACAAATGTGAGTGTCCTTGCATGTGCATTCATATTTAGAATTGAGATGTCATCTTGGTGGATTTTTTTCTTTGATAAATATGAAATGTCCTTTCCTGTCTCTTTTGATTATTTTCTGTTGAAAGTCTATTTTATTAGATATTAAAATGGCTACTCCAGCTTGTTTCTTGGGTTCATTTGCTTGGAAAACATTTCTAGACCTTTATACTGAAATGATGACTATTTTTGTTTTTGTTTTTTTTTTTGGATTTGGTTTTTTTGTTTTGTTTTTGTTTGTTTGTTTTTTTCAAGACAGGGTTTCTCTGTATAGCCCTGACTGTCCTGGAACTCACTCTGTAGACCAAGCTGACCTCGAACTCAGAAATCCAACAGCCTCTACCTCCCAGAGTGCTGGGATTATAGGCGTGCACCACGACCACCATCCGGCAAGAGATATGTTTATTGTATACAGCAGAATGATGGATTCTGTTTATGCATCCATTTTGTTAGCCTATGTCTGATGTTGAGAGATATTAATGGCCAATCATTGTTACTTCCTGTTATTTTGATGTTCATAGTGGCTGAGTGTGTGTGTGTGTTTCTCTTCTATTGCTTTTAATAGTATGAAATTATTTATTTCTTCTGTTTTCTTGAGTATACTTATCCTCATTGGGTTGGTGTTTCCCTTCTAGTATTCTGAGCAGGGCTGAGTTACTGAAAAGGTATTGTTTACATTTGCTTCTGTTATAGAATATGTTAGTTTCTCCATTTATGGTAATTTAAAGCTTTGCTGGGTATAGTAGTCTGGACTAACATCTGTGATCTCTTAGGTTCCACAGGACCTTTGCCCCAAGTCCTTCTAGCTTTTAGAGTCTCAGATGAGAAATCAGGTGTAATTCTGATAGGTCTGCCTTTATATGTTAGTTGTTCTTTTTCCCTTGCTTCATTTTTTAATTCTTTCTCTGTTCTGTATATTTAGTGTTTTGGTTATTTTGTGGCAGGAGGATTTTCTATCCGGTCCAATCTGCTTGGTGTTCTATAAGTTTTTTGTACTTTTATAGGCATCTCTTTCTTTAATTTAAGGAAAGTTCTTCTATGATTTTGTTGAAGTTGTGTTCTGGGCCTTTGAGCTAGGAATCTTCTCCTTTTCTTCCTATTATTCTTAGGTTTGCTCTTTTCATACTGTCCCAGATTTCCTGAATGTTTTGTGTCATGAACTTTTTAGATCTTGTGTTTTCTTTGACTGAAACATTGATTTCTTCTATTGCATCTTCTACACTTGTGATTCTCTCTTCCATCTCTTGTATTCTGCTGGTGATGCTTAAGTCTGTAGTTCCTGTTTTCTTTCCTGGGTTTTCCACCTCCAGGATTGCCACAGTGTGTGTGTGTGTGTGTGTGTGTGTGTGTGTGTGTGTGTGTGTCTTATTGCTTACATTTCTCTTTTCATGTCTTGGACAGTTTTATTCATGTCATTCACCTGTTTGATTGTATTTTCCTGTATTTCTTTACATCTATTTGATTTCTCTTTTAATGCCTCTACCATTAAATTATCCTGTATTTTCTTAAGAGATTTGTTCATGTCCTCTTTAAAAACCTCTAGCATCTTTATAAGATTGGATTTATTTACTTATCTTTTCAGCTCCCATCATCTGTTTTTATATTGGATATATTCTTTATTTACATTTCAAATATTATCCCCTTTCCACAGTTTCTGCCTGCCCCCTGGATAGCCCTATGCCATCCTCCCTCCCCCTACTTTTATGAGAGTGTTCCTCCACCTACCCCACTCCTACCTCCCCACCCTCGATTCCCCTACAATGGGGCACCTATCGAGCTTTCAAAGGAGCAAGGACCCCGCCTTCCATTGACACCAGACAAGGCAGTCCTCTGCTACATATGCAGCTAGAGCCATGCTGGTTGATGGCTTAGTCCCTGGGAGCACTGGGGTTCTGGTTGGTTGATATTGTTGTAAGGTTGGATTTAAAATACTCTTCTTGTCCTTTGCCTTACAGAAACTTTGTAATTTTATGAGGTCCCATTTGTCAATTCTTGATCTTAGAGCATAAGCTATTGGTGTTCTGTTCAGGAACTTTTTCCCTATCCCCATGTTCTCAAGGGTCTTCCCCAGTTTCATTTCTATTAGTTTCAGTGTGTCGGGCTTTATGTGGAGGTCCTTGATCCATTTGGAGTTGAGCTTAGTACAAGTAGATAAGAATGGACTGATTTGCATTCTTCTGCATGTTGACCTCAGTTGAACCAGCACCATTTGTTGAAAAGGCTATCTTTTTTCCACTGGATGGTTTTAGCTCCTTTGTCAAAGATCAAGTGACCATAAGTGTGTGGGTTCATTTCTTCACTTCTATTCCATTGATCTACCTGCCTGTCACTGCACCAATACCATGCAGTTTTTAACACTATTGCTAAAATGAGAAAACGACAACCAAAAATTGGGAAAAGATCTTCACCAACCCTACATCTGACAGAGGGTTAATATCCAATATATACAAAAAACTTAAGTTAGACTCCAGAGAGCCAAATAACCCTATTAAAAATAGGGTACAGAGCTAAACAAAGAATTTTCACCTGAAAAACTTCGAATGGCTGAGAAGCACCTTAAGAAATGTTCAACATCATTAGTCATTAGGGAAATGCAAATCAAAACAACCCTGAGTTTTCACCTCACACCAGTCAGAATGGCTAAGATTAAAAACTCAGGAGACAGCAGGTGTTGGCAAGGATGTGGAGACAAAGGAACACTCCTCCACTGCTGGTGGGATTGCACACTGGTACAACTACTCTGGAAATCAGTCTGGCAGTTCCTCAGAAAACTGGGCATGACACTTACAGAGGACCCTGTCATACCACTCCTGGGCCTATACCCAGAAGATGCTCCAACATGAAATAAGGACACATGCTCCACTATGTTCATAGCAGACTTATTTATAATAGCCAGAAGCTGGAGAGAATCCAGATGTCCCTCAATGGAGGAATGGATACAGAAAATGTGGTATATTTACACAATGGAATACTACTCAGCAATTAAAAACAATGAATTCATGAAATTTAGGCAAATGGTTGAAACTGGAAAATATCATCCTAAGTGAGTAACTCTTTCACAAAAGAACACACATGGAATGCAGTTACTAATAAGTGGATATTAGCCCAGAAGCTCTGAATACCCAAGACACAACTCATTCCCAAGAAGATGGAAGGAGAGGGCCCTGATCCTGGAAAGGCTTGATGCAGCATTGTAGGGGAGTACCAGGACAGAAAAGTGGGAGAGGGTTGATTGGGGAGGGGTTGATTGGACAGAGGGAAGAGGGCTTATGGGACTTATGGGAAGGGGAGACCGGGGAAAGGGAAAATCATTTGAAATGTAAACCAAGAATATAGAAAATAAAAAAAGGAACAGGGAAAAAATACTCTTCTTGTGCTTCAGTTTCATGAAGCTATCCAGGGCTTGCTGTAACAGGATAGCTGGGCTCTGTGGTGGCACCTTGCCATGGGTCTTGTTAATTGTCCTTCAGGCAGTTGTTTTTCTCTGGTGTTTTCTGGATGATCCTGATGGCAGCAGGACTTCTTGGGAAGTTGCAGGGAGCCATCAACCAGGCAGTGTGGGTCAGGGTACCTGACTCTGCTGGTGGTGTCTCAGGTAGCCCCCACTCTGCATGCTGTCTCTGGGGTGAACCCTACTCTGCAGGCTGTGTCCCAGGTGGACCAACTGGGATGGTGGGCAGATGTGACTAGGGTGGGTAGGCAGGCAGGGTTCCAAGCTGGTTAATTGTGGGGGCTGAGAAGGTTTCCATGGGAGTCAAGATGCTTTGGGGCTCCTGCTAGTCTCCTCCAGACTGAAGAGCAAACCCAGAGCTAGACAGTGGGTTTCAGGGAACCATTTGCCACTCACCTCTGTAGGCTGTCCTAGGCGGACTCTCAGCCTAGATTATCTAGTGAGACCTCTATTCCAAACACAGACACCCCAAAAACGAATGCAGAGAATTTAGCTGGGATTGACTTTAGGTTTTAGCTATTAGAGGCACTTAGCCATGAACAAGGGTGACCAGACAAAGAATGAGACAGAGACTTGGCTGTTCGTTGGCCTTCAGGTTTAGTCTTTCTTGTGGAGAAGTGGGGTTTTAATTAATAGTGAGAGGCAGAATTCATATCTATATTTCCTAAAGTAAAGATGGAACAAAGAATGGTTTGCTTCTGAAGCTGAGCTCCTTAGGGTTAATGCTCTCTTTCAAGCTGCCTCTGTTCCTAAAATGCCAGGACTCTACTTTAGCCCAACTCTTCTACCATGTTTAAGCCCTGTCTCTGAATACTGTGTTCTCCCTGCGTGCACCAGAGTCTGTGTAGACTACGCCTTTCCGGTCCTTTGGAACATTTTCCTTTCTGAGAACCTGGAAACACGTTAAAGTTGCAGCGAGCCTTCTGGGAAAGCATCCATCCAAAGCAACAAGTTTTCTTCATGAAAAAAAACTTCATGTCTTAGGGTTTATAGCTGTGAACAGACCTCATAACTGCAGCAACTCTTATAAAGGAAAGTGTTTCATTTAGATTGGCTTACAGCTCAGAGGTTTAGTCCGTTGTCATAGTGGGAAATATGGCAGCATAGGAAACAGGCAGACATGGTGCTGGGGAATGACCCTAGAGTTCCTGGTTTGAGCATCTGAAACAGCAAATTCTACCTCTAGTGACATAGTTCCTCCAACAAGACCACACCTCCTAATAGTGCCACTTCCTATGCGCCTCTGGGGACCATTTCATTCAAACCGCCATACTTTACTTTGCTTGGCCACCATAGGAGGACTTCTGTGATTAGTCCTCATTGCTCTAGGTGTTTGTTTAGTTTTGTTTCGCTTTGTTTGTTGCAGGCCTGCTTACCTGCACTCTGGAGAATACAAGGATTTCTAGAATCCAAACTGAAACTGAAAGTGAAACATTAAATAATTCATGGTCCCTCTGTTTACAAAATACCAAACATACAAATGTGCCCATTGTTAATTTCATTTTCTCAAAATATCCCTCCCAATCTAGAATTATAGCTAATCTCCTGGACACCTCTACACAACATATATGCTAAGCCCTACTTCACGTCCTTGTCAATGCCCTGTTGAAACACCCCCCCCCCCACTTTGCCTGCCCAGTACTGCCAGGATAGTTTTATGTTGTTTATTCTGTGTGTGTTGAGAAATATAAGAATTCTACCTCTTACCTTCCAGGTTCTTTTCAGATCTTACTCTAACTGATATCTAGTTTGTAGTAGATGATTTTTAAATATGTATTTCACTTATTTCATTTTTATTCTCACACCTTGGCTAAAATACAGATTTTACCAAGTCATCTGGAGATTTTTTGATGTCACTACATTCAGCACATGCTCCAGACTACCAAAATATATAATAATTTATACTCCCAATAAAGGACAGTCTGCATTCTGTTCTGTTCTATCCTGTTCATTCTGTCCTGATTGTGGACTGCTGGAGATAAAGTAAGGGTCTGTTACTTTGTTGAGTAGGAAAATTATGAATTTGGACAGGGGACAGGTAGGACAGAATAGTCACCAAGCAGGAACCCGCCTGGGGTTCTATCCTGAGCACTCAAAAAAAAAAAAAAATAGGAAAAAAAGGAAAAGAAAATGGCAAGTTAATTTAAAATTGTCTTTTGATCCCCGACTGGATATGCATTGTTTAACTATACAGTTCTCACTGGGTTACTGGTAATCCCCTGGTTTGCACTGGTGATGGTAAAGAAAGAGAAAGGATGCTAATCCGTCCAGACTCTATGGAAGCCTCACTTGGTGAGAGCAGCAGCATTATAAAAGGCTGACTGGGACAGTAGGTGTGACATGATTTATTCCAGAGCAGCAGGGGGTCAGGAGGAAGTCTGGATAGTGAATTAGTTACTTCTCTCATTGTTCTGACCAGTGCAACATAAGGAAGGAAAGGTTTCTTCAGGCTTACCGCTTGATGGAGTTCAGCCCATCATGGCGGGACCATGGAGCAGCTGGCCACATTGCACCCGCAGTCAGGAAGCAGAGAGATGAATGCTTCTCTGCAGACTCCAGCCTGTGGGGGTGGCACCACACAGAACCAGACTAGGCCTTCTTCTTCTTCTTCAGTTGAAATCTTTCTGGAGATATTCTTAGATTACAACCAAAAGTAGGTTTCCATGGTCACTATAAGTCCCAGTCAGGTTGACAAGGAAGATTAACCGTTATATAGCTCGATCTGGATACAGCTGTTACACTATATAGAATAATTGAGATAAGTCTCAGTGTGTTTCGTTGTTGACAGTCAGTGGGGTGTTCAAGGAGTTTCTGTGAATCAGGCAGAAAAAGAAGATCACAATTAAGATGCTGACCTATGCAGCTGTTGTGTGTAGCCTTTGGTAAAGTGAGACAGAACTGTGAGCTTGCTGTACCGCCGATGGCTTCACCGTACTGGCTTTCCATCTTCGCGTCTCTTAGACAATCCCTATATTAGTAGCTAATGATGCTCTTTATATTTGAAATAATTTCTCAGACTTTCTAGACATCTTCAAGAACTTAAATAACTTCTGGTGGAATTTTTTAATTCCTTGCTGACATGACTACATCAAGAAAATCATTATGTAGCTTCATGTTTTTAATCCATTATTAGAAACTGCCAGGCAGCACCCTGTCATTATATCTGAATTAAGTGTTCTCCTGGTAGGACATCAGCCACTGCAAATGAATGTTCTAGTTATTGAAGTCATTGTGGGCTATCTCCAGCTCACATGAGCATCCTTTCTGGTCTAATTATAAACTGGAGTTTAGGATCAAAATGGATCCTGAGTCAGAAGAGTGTGTGGAGGTCAGAGACCCGGGTCTGCTGACGGGCTCTCAGTCTCTGAGAAGCATTTTGCCCCACTCACTTTAGCTGATGACATCAATGCATTATTTCCTGTCCATGTGAAAAGAATGCTAACTTGGGAGGTGTAAGACGGTTTTCCTCCCATCCCTGTTTCCATTAGAATTCTCCAAAACCAAAGCACTCTGGAAAGAGGTCTCTGTACACACCTGAACTAGAGGGATAATTATGTTGAGGGAGAAAAAAGAAGTAAAATGAGGTTCAAATGCCCCTGCTGTGTAATTTGGGAAAATAAGTGTGTGTGTGTCTGTTTGTGTGTATTTGTGTCTATGTCTACGTATATGTACAAATGTATATGTATGTATATGTATATATCATGTCTCATATACATAAGCAGAGCCATGATGCTATAGCTATTATACATAAATGGTTTCATATATATTAAGGTTTTTTATATATAACTCATCTGTACAAATATCAGTTCATCGAATCATCAAATGAAGATTCAACTTAATCACAGCCATTTCTGTTGGGAACACAGGTTTACTGAGGAAGCCAGAGAACACACTTGACAGAAAACAGCTGTACAATGGAATTAAAAACAGAATTTAAAAACTCCCAAAGTGTCCTATTGTTTGCGTCTAGTCAGCTGACAGTGATAAATCAGCCTCCATTCATCCCGCACATCTGCAGAGAGAGATGAACGAGCAATCCTGTCAGGCCCTGTTCACAGTGGAAGGAAACAGAATCAGGTGCTGGTTTATGACCCTTTAAGGCTCATAATAGAGTGGACGGACTGTGTAATATTTACAGGGCGTAAGGAAACCGCTCTTCACACCGCCGTTACAATTGCAATTAAACGGGAAAGCACGGCTGGTGCCTCGGATGCTCAGGGTACAGACTGGCTTGGTGGGAGCTCATCAAAGTATCTTGATTCCTCTCATAAAAATCTAAGCAATGGACTGTGTGCAATGTGGCTTGTGTGCCTAAGGAAGGTAATGGAGATTACATCCTTCCTGGAGTTAACTATTATTATATATCTAGGTGTCATAAAATTCCCAAATAGCCCAGGGCAGTAACAGTTCAGTTAAGAGCATTAGTCTCTGTAGAAAACCGTCAGGTCTCTGAATTGGACCTGGAGGTGATGATGTCCATTGCCACCCTGAGTCCCATCATGGCACACCAAACTCTGCTCCAAAGAAATAATATTAGCCCTGAGAAAATGTGTTGTTGGTTTCATTTACTCTTGTGTTGTTTTGGCTTTAGATGATTTGAGTTGTTAAAAGCATTCTTGACTTACTGTCAATGAATTGTCAAATCATGATAACCAATATATTTGACTCTAAATTCGTTGATTTCTTCATTCATTTATTCACACATTTTTCCCCAAAAAAAGGTATATGTTTTGCCAAGCATTATATATTGTCCACAATATCAACACAATGAGTGGCTGTACCGTGGCTGGCTGCAGCAAAGCCACATTAAAAAGGATCTGTAGGGGCTCAGGCAATCTCAAGTTACCAAGGCTTCCAGAAATATGTGTGTGTGTGTGTGTGTGTGTGTGTGTGTGTGTGTGTGTGTGTCAGTTTAGGGGTTTAGTTTTGACTTCCATACTTTTTTTTTTGACTTCCATACTTCATAATGAAGACTGTAAATGTTTGAAATACCACTGGCTTCAGGAACGTAGACTACCCCAGAAGCCATATCCACAGTGTAAACAATGTATGCCTTTGTCTCAGCTAGAGAATGGGATGTCTTCTCTGAAGCTCTATCAGGACTCAGGAGCTGACAAAAATGGTACCTTAGAGCTCTCTAGAGCCTGTGCTGGATGCCAGCAGGGGGCAGTGCTGCAGAATACTGGTTCTGATTAAACCTGTGTTCTGAGCTTCCCAGTGAGTTGGTCAAACCCAGGGGACCTCATTTTCATTATTGTGAAGTGTTTGTGCCAGACATAGTGTTCGAATTTATGTCTCTGCTGTAGGTTTTATTTGATGACCTCTATCTAATTAAACCCACTGTATTTCACATGACTCACAGATCTCATAATGTATACGTGAACTTGAGGCTGTTATTTGCAGGGGAGACTCAGGGGATCAAACCCAGGCTTCCATGCACATGTTGCCCCACAGACATAAATTCTGAGCCCAGCAGTTCTTTTAATTAAAGCTGGAGCCACCTCAGTTGACATTGGCCATGACTCCTTTGCACTTGGCTTTCTTTGTGTGGTTGGCTGATCATGACAAGAAATGACAGAAGAGGGGGATTAAGGAAAGATAATCAGAAGCTGACAAAAAGAAGTAGCAAAGAAATGGGATTTGAATGACACTCAGAGGAATTCCAGAACGTGTGAGTAGTGAGGTTCAGCAAAGCTGGGCCACGTAGGGGCTCTCTGAGGGGTCAGCCTGGGAAGGGCATTAGAGTGGAAGCTTTTGCCAGTGGTCATACGATGACCACTTTATGATAAACTAGCCACTGTTTTATTAAACTTTTTTTGAGACTATTGAGTTCTTCAGTCTATGGCTATACTATACAGGAGGAGATATGAACCAATACATATGTGTGTGTGTGTGTGTGTGTGTGTGTGTGTGTTCACACCAATTTGGTAATGTACAATAGACCAAAGCTTAGGGATTCAGTCAGATTATTGAACTTATTTACAGGATTGTGGACAAGGAGTTGCTTACAAGAACGTGAATGGCTCCAGGGTACCTAGAGCACCAGACCCCCAGCCCAGCCTGAGAGACTCAGCCAGAGCCTCACTTAGCTATGGTTCGAGCAATGATTGGAAGGGGGCTGCAGGATGGTGATCCGTGTCTGTAACTTTATATGAGGATGAGGAGGATAGTACCTTCCCTGTGGAATGCTCTGTTCTAGTGCTTGGAGGGGAGGCTCTGAACCCTTGCTTGAAATCTCTGTATCCAAAGGAGGAGTTTAAGCCTGAAGGTACCATATCCTAAAAGAGACAACCTTGATGTTAAAAACATAAGTTCTCTCTCTCTCGCCCTCTTGGCTTCTTGCCTTCTTGTTCCTACTCTATCCCCTCACCCCTCACCCATTCCCTTCTCCCCTCTCTCCACGTGCTCATGGCCTGCCTCCACTCCTCTACTCTCCCTCCCTCTCTGCCTTTCTCTACCTCTACTATCTTCTTGACTCCTCTCCCAATGCCCTGAATAAACTCTATTCTATACTAATATATAACATATATAGTATATATTATAAAGTAAAAAATATAATATATATTTATATTATATACTAACCAGATGTAACACAGTGATGTAATCCATGGCCCCATAGAAGTGATGTGATAGCTATCTATTGAGCCTGTGTAAAAATACAAATGATAACTATAAAAGGAACTCAGTGGAGAAATAGGCAAAAACAGTATGAGGCTGCAGTCATGGAAACCAGCAGGTCGAGAAGATAATGAAGACAATGCGACATCAAGGACAGTTATAGCTACTAATAGATTTCTGAATAGGCCTTCTTTTTTGTCTTTAGGCAAGAAAGCAACCTTTCTCTCCATGCCTTGTTGACAGGACTCAGTTTCCTTATTCTTGGTAACTAAGTAGTAGGAAGGATATGGAGGTGGTGTGGACCTCCTCAACCTTGTCGTCCATTGTTTTCCTTTTGGGAAACAGGGCTTGCACACAAGCAAAGGCAAAGGTTACCCAGGGCATTAGAGATGTCCCCTTGTGACTTCTCTTAGTGCTGTCCCTGTCCTGGCAGAGTTCAAACAAACTGAAGGTAAATTTCCCTCTCGCCCACATGCCAAGTCTTGTAGATACTCTAATAGTTTCAGGTGTTCCCCTGTCTATCATACTACCCCGCATCTCTGGTGGTGCCACGTGAGCCTACAGGAGGGCTAGTGACACTAGATCGAGCTCCTAGCCCTTCTAGACTTTCTCCTTCTCCTGCTAGGGTTTGAACCCACCACTTGAAATGTTCAGTACTGAGCTGTAAGTTCCTGTGATAAGCATCCCACAGTTTATTTCTTTCACCTTGATGAAGTAATACTTCTATGTTAAGTACCTGCCAAAAGAAAGCATGAGCGTTTGGGTTGCTAGGTTCCTGTTTGCATAATGGTACCCAGATTGCCAACCTAGTTAAAGAGCTTTATCCTATGGTATTTACCTGGTTTTTTGTTTGTTTGGTTTGGGTTTGGGTTTTTGGGTTTTTTATTTTTTAAATAATCTCAGGCTCAGAGGGATGTCTTATGACCTCTAAGCTCTTTTCTCTGTGATAACTCCAGGCTGTATCAGGTTGACACAAAACTAGCCAGTACAGGGATACAAGGAGTGTGAGGGGAAGTCAGCTAGAGTGGCAGCCCAACCTACTACATACTGAGCCCACCTATCTGATTCTAGACAGCTGTTAGCCTGGTCTCCCACCCCTCAAGCTACATCATGGCTTGCATCTCATTCCTCAGCCCTTGGACCCATTGGGCTATAACTTCCAACTTTCAAGCCCTGACCCCATCAGGGATTGTATTAAACCCACAGGGCCCCTGGCAAGAGCAACACACAAACCTCCTGACCATCACACTCCTGGGGGTGGAGTGGGCTACTGCAAGGCACCAGCACTGCCCACTCAGCACCTCAACCTGTACATGGGTGCAGTCCCTCCTTCTCTGTTGACCATGAGCCTCTGTGGGCTACATGTGGGGCCTGAGGGCAGGAATGTCTCAGAGACAGAACCTTGGCATCAAAGGTTTGGAGCAGGAGCTGTCTGGAACCAGTCTGCCAATCTCCACAGGGCCCAGGGAGGAAGTAGAAATGGGAGAAAGATGGCACTGGGGAAGCCAGCAGTTATATGTGCCATGGATGCAAAGCATCTGTAAAGATGCCACCATATTGGCATTATGGCTGTTGCCACATTCAGGATGCCATGTTGGTATAATGGATGTGATTGTGTGGGCAGGACTGTCTTTGGCAGGCTCAGATAACTGGCACCTACCAGATATGACAGATATGGTTGCAGCTGGCAGATATGGTTGCATATAGTACCTCCAAGGTATGTGCATAGTGTTTTGGCATGAGTTGGGGCACACTGGAGTACGGAGGCGTCAGTAGAGCAAGGACCTGAGAATAACCTTAACCTACCACTACATCCCACAGTGGAAGGAGAAGTGGGTTGGATCCAGTGAACTGGGCTACCGTTGTAGCCTCAGCTAAACCACCCGCTTCACAAGTGAAAATGAAAGGAAGCAGGGAAGTAGGAAGACAGTGGCTTGCAAGTTTGGGCTCTTGGTAAAGAAGAGAAGCAAAGCATTCTGGGATTCTTTCTGAATAAATGTATTTTTAAGAGATTTGAACCACAAACCTCACCTCCTTGGCTTCCTAGATTACCGTATCTGTTGGAGGTATCCATCAGTGTTCCATGGGCATCTAATAGGATTCTTCGGGTTCTTCTGTCCAGGAACTAAGCATTAAACAGGGGCACATGGAGAGAGGTCCAGCACTGACATTTTAAAGGTTAGAGACTCAATGATGGTTTTTTTTTCCCAGAAAATTAAAACCTTCACAGCTCTCTTGTCCAGCATTGGCTTTGTCCAGTGCACATTGTTACACCAGCCTTGATGAGCGGAGTTCTCAGGCTCTCTCTTCCACTGGCTTCTTTTATAGCACGATGTGACATCACTCTGCCTCACCGATCAGAATCAGAACGACTGTAGCAATGATCACTGAGTCCTCCTTGGTCTTAGGAACTGTTCCCGTTTGCCTGCATATATTCTGTGCATTTATTTTTTTCATATTTAGAATATATGAATGACCAGTACAAATCCCTGATGCTGTCATTTATACAGAAAGCTAAACTTAAAAATAAAATAAGAAACTTTTAGCTTTGTTTCTAATGCTTTGAATTTACCCACATCATTAATATAATGGCTTAGGAATTCTAAAGGTCTCCTTTTTCCTAGGGAAAAAAAGTAACTAAAGACTGTCATTTCCCCCAAATTGCTTTTATGTAACAATCCTATACAGAAAGAAAAGTACAAAGCCAACTACAATGTGGGCAGATATGGCACTAGGGAACTTTTTGTGATTTCCTTACCACAGTATGCATGTCACAAGCAAGGGGCTCATACTGTGGTTATCTCTGGACCGGTAATTAGAGTTTAAAGGCTGTACAGCTGCTGTTAACACACGGGACTCTGTTTTTTGGTTTTAGGTTTTTGTCTTTTGTTTTTTGTTTTCATATTAGGTTATAAAGTAGTGACTGGAGTTAGTGTGAAGTAATGAGTCACTTTTTAAATAGTCACTTCTCCTAGTTCCTTTGATGAGATACTCAAAAATTTGCATTGCTTCTGAAAACTATAAGAGACTCGGGAGATGTTTCTGTGGTTACCACCTGCCTTAGTTACTTTTCTACTGTTGTGACAACACACCATGGCCAAGACAACTAACAAAAAAGTTTATTGGTACTGAGGCTTACAGTACAAAAGGGCGAATCCATGACCATAATGCCATCAGGCAGACGGGCAGGGTGCTGGACAGTAGCTGAGAGTTGACATTTGATTCACAAGCACAAAGCAGGGAGGTGGGGGAGATAAGAGGAGAAGAGAGGAGAGGAGAGGGGAGGGGAGGGGAAGAGAGGAAAGGGGAGGGGAGAGGAAAGGAGAGGGGAGGGGAGCGAAGGGGAGGGGAAGAGAGGAAAGGGGAGGGGAGAGGAAAGGAGAGGGGAGGGGAGGGAAGGGGAGGGGAAGAGAGGAAAGGGGAGGGGAGAGGAAAGGAGAGGGGAGGGAAGGGAAGGGGAAGAGAGGAAAGGGGAGGGGAGAGGAAAGGAGAGAGGAGGGAAGGGGAGGGAAGGGGAGGGGAAGAGAGGAAAGGGGAGGGGAGAGGTAAGGAGAGGTGAGGGGAGGGGAGAGGAGGGGAGAGGAGGGGGGAAGGAGAGGAGGAGAGGGGAGGAGGGAAGGAAAGGGGAGGGAAGGGGAAAGGAGAGAAGAGGGGAGGGGACGGGAGAGAAGTGAAGAGGTTGGGAAATGGTATGGGTTTTTGAAATTTCAAATCTGGCCCACAGTAACGCATGTTCTCCAATAAAGCTGCTTCCTAATCCTTACCAGACAGCTTTACAACTGAGGCCCAAGTATTCAAACACAAGAGCCTATGGGGGCCATTCTCAGTCAAACTCACAAGACTTCTTCCTGCTCTTGCAGACAACCCAAGTTAGGTTCCCATCACCTATATTGGGACTTATATCTGCCTGTAATTCCAGATCCAGGGGCTACAACACCACCCTAGGATCTCTACAGGTACCTGCACTCATGGGCACAATACCCCAGACACCCCATATACATAAATACACATATAATTAAAAATAAAAATAAATTTCAAAGAATTGCGTATTATTGTACTTTGATTGCTTGGTATTTTGCTTAATTTTTTCACAGATCAGAATAAAAGATGTCTTCTCCTGGAGGACACTCTGTGCTCCCTTATGGGCACCCCATAACCACTTTCAAATTCAGACTTACCATATATTCCCACAGCTAAAAGAACTATCAAAGCTAACCTCTAGCTTTGAGGCTGTGGCTTGGTGGTCTTGTCCCTAGACATCACAGTACCAGGCAAGAATAGACTATGCATTCTTTGATCATGGTCTACAATAGTCAGTTAGCAAAGAAACCATGTGTAGGCAACCCAGGAGAACAGAAGAGGTATCGCACGGGCTCTATAGCAAGCCAGGGATGGCTAGATTGCAGTGATGAATAGCTTGCCTGCAACAACAGCTACATGAAGTTCTGTGCGCCAGAAATAAAACTAGAAAATCACCTCATCTAACAAATACACTCTGTTTCTTTCCCAAAGTCAGATTTGGGAAAGTTTCCTCTTTGGGGACCAGAGAAAAATTCTAAGGTTTTCAATAAGTAAAAATGTGAGGTTATGCTTTTTAAATAGGTTCTGTGTTTCTCTCCTGCCCCCAGACATATGTACAATATATTGCCTGCATATATTGTACAATATATGATTAAGCCACATGCATTTGTTGTGAATAGAAGAATGGTACGGGAAGCTTGTCCTGTATAGGAGGGCAGAAGTGTGTTCACAGGGGTAACTGCAGCCAGAGAAGTTGTGTATTTGCATTACTTAATTCCTCTCCTGGCTTCTTTTGTTTACAACGGTCAAATCTGATGGGGGAGACAACTGTTCCACCTTCAGACAGTGATTAATTTGTTAATGCGGTGTTGAAGGAGTGTGGGCTCCGACAAGCCAGGAAACCTCACTGGTTTATTGGGGCTGTGTCAGGCTTTGGTCTGCTCATTCTGCAGGGGATATTCATTCCAACGTGGCCAGAATGAGGTGTCCCATTTTTTCAGTTTCCTACAAAATAGCGGGCTTATGACATTTCCTATGTGAATATTCTGGTACAGGGTTCATCGTCCTCTTTATGTCCCGTGCTCTGTCCCCCACACCCCTCCATTCATTAGATCATCTCTTCTGATTTTGCCCCAGGATGGTATGGGCACGAGGCCTAGCACAGCACGGCTTCTACTGTGCCCACGTCTGCCTGCCTGTTCTTTTCAGGAGCTAGGTGGTGCTAGCCATGGCTAGGACTGTCCTGCAGAGCAGAGGCACACAGCCCTGTGGTGTTCAGACTCCACATCTTGGTTCTGCAGTGGAAATGTCTGGTGTCTGGGCTGTGAGGGTCAAGTGTGATATCACAGCCTCAGTCATTAGCTGTCTGCATGTTTCTGAATGTATGTCTCTACCAGGTCAGTGTCTCAGCGCTTTCCTGACATCCACTCAGGGATGACAGGGAGTGACAGGCCTGTCAGCGTGTTCAGCCTGGGGGTAAAAGCTGTGCTGATCAACACACAGTCCCCTTAAAATATACAGACTTCTGGGCAGAGCACTGTGGTGAGAAAAATAGCAAGTAGAGGTTTTCAGGAAACATCCATTATTTGTGAGCATCACCCACCCCCACCCCACCCCACCCCACCCCTCCAGGAGCTTGTCTACCTGAAGCTTTTCTTATCTTTTCCTTCTCTCTTGGCTTCATTTCCTTCTTTATTAGTTTCTTACAGGTAGAATAACTCTGGTGGGAAGTTCAAGTGGAGGATATTGAGTTGAAGATTTTATCAGGAGATGTCAACTGTCACTTTCAGCTCATAAGCCTGTCAATATCCAACCAACCCTCATTCATTGCTCGGTGACCCCTCAGCTCCACAGAGAGCTGTGCTGACTAGAGGCTAAGAATTAAAATATATATATATATATATATATATATATATATATATATATATATGTGTGTGTGTGTGTGTGTATACATATATATATTATATATATTATATATATATATATATACTTTATTCAATTTATATCCCAGTCTCTGCACCCCAGTACCCCCTCACACAGCCCCCCACCATCCCCTATTTCCTTCTCCACTGAAAGGGTAGAGGTGCCCCTGGGCATTCTCCCACTCTGGTACATCAAGTCTCTGTAGGTCTAGGTGCATCCTCTTGCCACTGAGGCTGGCTGGACAAGGCAGCCTACTTCCGGGCATGTATTCCACAGACAGGCAACAGCTTTTGGGATAGCCCCCCGCTCCAGTTATTGGGGGACTCACACGAAGAACAAGCTGCATTTCTGCATATATATATGGGGTGGGGGCCAGTTCCAGATCATGTACGCCATTTCATTGGTGGTTCAGTCTCTGAGAACCCCCAAGGGTCAGGGTTAGTTGAATTTTGTTGGTCTTCCTGTGGAGTTCCTATCCCCTTTGGGACTATAATCCTTTCCCCAGATCTTCCATAGGAGTCCCCAAGCTCCATCCAATGTGAGTCTCTGCATCTGTTTTAGTCAACTGCCGGTTGGAGCCTCTCAGAGGATAGTTATGTTAGGTTCCTTTCTACAAGCATAACAGAGTATCTTTAATAGTGTCAGAGATTGAAGCTTGCCCATGGGATGGGTCTCAAGTTGAGCCAGTTAGTGGTTGTCCGTTCCCTCAGTCTCTGCTCCATCTCCCTGTCCCTTATTTCTTGTAGACAGGATAAACCTGGAGTCAAAAGTTTTGTGGGTACATTGGTGCCCTATTTCTAACAATGATTCTTAAGTGCTATAACTTTCCTTCTAGCCCACCAACCACCAGAGGTAGTGGGAAAGAAAGGTTATTAGGATAATATGGGAGGAATAGACCTGTTTAGAAATTGTTCTTTGGAGCAAATCCCATCTGTTTTGTTAGGAAATAAGCAGTTCAGTTCACAGGAGTCAGCAGTGGCAGCTCGATCCATTCGCAAACACTCCACAGATATTCCAGCAGTCCAGTTCAGTAATGTCAGGATAGCAAACATGAATCAGCAGTGGTGGGATGACCTAGCAGAAACAGCCAGGCCTCAGCCAAAAGGCAAGAGTTAGCAGGAGAAGTTATGCCAGGACAAGTTCTTTGCTGTGCCTCTCTCAATGAAGTGAAGATCTGCGAAGACCCAAGACCTGGAAGTGTTGCAAAGCTAGTTAAGCAAACAAGTCAAGCCTCTGTCACTGTCAGCTGAGTCTGAATTACATTGGAGATTTCAAGACATTGGAGATGCCAGGGCCTTGGGATACCTGCTGAGGAGTATTTCAGACAGCGTGTGGAACCAGCCCAAAAGAGGGAAAACTATGACGCAGTCAACACAGCCGGAAGGAATTGGATATCTGAAGAGAGATTTGACCTTGAGCATAGAGATAGAGAACTTTGGAGTTTGCCTTTCTGGATTTTGCTGTTGTGTTGAACTTGTGTTCCCTCACTCTTTCCACCCTCTTGGAGTGGTGATGCAATGTTCTGTGCCATTGTGCATTGGAAATTATGTGCTCTTTTGATTTTGATGTTAAAGTTTGCCCTGGGTCTCAGAACAGACTTTGGACTTTTAAACAGTAATGAGACTAAAGGACTATGAGGAATTTGTGACATATGCTTTTTGCATTATGAGATGGGTTTGAATGAGAATGGCCCCATACACTCATATGCACGAATGCTCAGTTCCCAGTTAGTGTAACTGTTGGGAAGGATTAGGAGGTGCGGCCTCCTTGAATGAGGTGTGGCCTTGTTGGAGGAGGTGTGTTACTGGCTTTGAGGTTTTCAAGCCCTTGCCAGGCCCAGTGTCTGCTTGTATCCGTGTCTTTCAATCTCTGTCTGTCTGTCTCTCTGTCTTTGTGTCTCTGCCTCTCTGTCTCCTCTCTCCCTCTCCCTCTCCCTTTCCCTCTCCCTCTCCCTCTCCCTCTCCCTCTCTCTCTCTCCCTCTCCCTCTCTCTCTCTCCCTCTCCCCCCCCTCTCTCTCCCTCTCCTCCCCCCCCCCTCTCTCTTCTTGCTTTGTATGGATCAGAATATAAAGCTCTCAGCTCCTGCCCCAGAGTCATTCCTGACTGGTTTCGATCATGATGACCATGAACTAACCTTCTAAAACTGTAATGAAGCCCCAAATTAAACGCATTCTTTTATGACCGTTCCTTTGGTCATGATGTCTCCTCGCAGCAACAGAACACTGAAGACATTAGTCTTTTGCTTTTTTATTCTGATCTTCATTTTTTGTATTTTTATGAGGTTTTCCTGTGTTGTTTTTGTTTCTTATTATTAAAAAAAATTTCATATACTGTAGTCTGATCATGATTTTCCCTTCCTCAACTCCTCTTGGTGGATCATAACTACATAGACTACAACCTTTCCACATCAGGAAACCCTGGAGGATTGCTCCGTCTAATGTGGCTTCAAGTTAGAAATCAGGTCTCATTAGTGGTAGGCTGGGTAAGAAACAATGCGTGACTCATCCACTCTGGAATTGTACTAAATTCTGATTGTGTGGACTTAAATGTATTTTTTTTTCTTTAGGACATTGAAGAATTTCCAAATACATCCAACATAATCACATTAATGTCCACAGCCACATCCTAAAACACTGAACTGTTTTTCAGGTGTGAAAACGAAACCAAGTTCAAAGCAGAAGATGTTCACTGGGCCTACAGTTTCTGCCCTACGCCGTTCTACTGGACAGCGCTCGTGGGCCTGGTGTTATATCTGGTTTTCTTTGCACCTGGTAAGCAAGGCTTTGTCGCCTTTGCGCTGCATTGTCCCCTCATGGAAGAGTCAGGCTCTTGTGTTTTACTCCATAGACGATTCTTACTGTAGCTTTTGCTGTTTACTTCTCAGGAATGGGACCAATGCCCTGGACCGTGAACTCCGAAATCTATCCTCTCTGGGCAAGAAGTACAGGAAATGCCTGCTCAGCTGGAATAAACTGGATTTTCAACGTGCTGGTTTCATTGACCTTTTTACACACAGCAGAGTATCTTACATACTATGGTAAGAGCATGCTTTTCAATGGCCTTTCATTGTTATTTCTGACTCTACTCTGTCCTTAGAGACCCTGGACTCGTACAAGAGACGCTACGTCCTTAAGTTTGGGCTCTGAGTTTCTTGAGTATCTCTGTCCAGGTTTCGCCATTCCAGGGATTCTGCACAAGGTGTCTGGGAGAGTTCTCTCTTCCTAAGCTCCTTGTCTCCAAGTGCCCCCCACAATTCTTCTAACCCTGAGCATCCCCGTGTCTGCCAGGATGGAAATCCTGGAACAAGGAAGCAAACAAAATGATAAGGCCCCCGAAGACAGGGCTGATGAGATGTCCCATGGGAAGGGTGGGGCAGGGCTGATGAGATGTCCCATGGGAAGGGTGGGGCCCACACCTTAGCAGACTCGGCGTAAGCCCGAGAGTAGCTCACCCATTTGGGACACCATGCCATCCACCGAATCATCTGTTCCAGCCAGGACATGAAGCCTGGCACCTTGAAATGAAAATGTGTAGAGACTGCAGCTTTAGGGAAACACTGGTGGGTAATGGCACATTACAGACGTTCTTTGTGAAGTGATTTCCAAACCTGTGTTTACTAAAGTAAAAAGATCTTTTGCTGTCCCTCCCCAACCCTCCACCCGCCACACGCATAGTTGCCTTGTCTACATGATTTTATAAGTTGTGATGATATTAAGTTGGGATAAGTTTTTAAAGATGGAATGTGAAGTCACTGTATTCATATCTCCATAAGCTCATGTGATGGATATGAAATTTATTCTATGTCCGGGGCCTCTCTGATGCCTCCCCAGCAAACTTTATCCTATCACATGCACTGGGCATGTCCTCACCTTTGCCATAAACCAGAAGGCTCAAGAAGCCAGGATTGTGTTTCAGAGGGCAAGCTCCATATTCACCTGGGTAAGAACGACACTGTGAGGGAGTACACAAACCTGTCTCCTCTGTCTTCAGGACCCTCTGCTACGGTACTGCAGTAGTCAGTACTGTGAAGCCACGTGGAACATGTAGAACAGTAGCTCTCCACCTGTGGGTCATGACCATCAGGAAACCCATATTCTCAGTGGTCGTAAGGAACCCCTAACCATAAATTTACTTTCGTTGCTGCTTCATAATTTGAAATTTTGACACTGTGTTGTCTCAGTTACTAAGACCATCACACATATGTGTTTTCCAATAGTCATAACACACAGGTTGAGAACCACTGTTCTAGAAACATTTGTTTTCTTGAGAAGGAAATGATAAGTAGGCAGCGTGTTTAGAATATCTGGCTTTATGCCTCTTAACAGCTAAAAATGTTCCCATAAACTCACAGACTTGTTTTCATGACATGATGACAGGTGCTGCTTGTCACCGATGATTCTTGAGAATGTTGAAATACATGAAGCATTCTCGGTATAGTCTCACAGCCCAAGAAGCATTTTTATTTTATAGAGACCTGCATAACAAAAATCCATGCTGTAAAACTTTTGGTAGCAAAATGCTCTTTGGGGGTGAGGTGAGGTTGGGGGCATCAGAGGGGACCAGACTGTTCTTCTCAGTGGTTTTGCACGGCACGTTCTTACGTGTACCACATGGGTTTATAGCAATGTGAGAGCTAGTCTGTCCTGTTAGAAAAAGCATGGGCAGCTGACTGTATGCTTTAGACAGGGCCTGAGTTGGCTTTTGTCAGGAGTACACAGGGAGAGGCCATGCTTCCCTCCTGTCAAAACCCTGGCCCCTTAGCTCTACTAACAGTGGAGATGTGTGTCCAATCTGGCTAGACTTTTGAGCTCATGTTTTAATCTATAGGTTAATGATTTATGAAAAGTGTGTTTTTATATTCCCGATTAATGAGTATGCATCCTGATGGTTTATTTCCATGGAAATACCCATATCCTCTTTTCAATTGTTTTTTTTTTTAAAATAAGATCTGAAGTTTTGAATCCTTCCTAAGCATTAGTACTTAGACTTGCATTGTAAGGTTGTTCAGTGGCATTCATTGCTAAAAATAATCAGGATAAGACAAGCCCCAAACCTGTACATTGCATGTGTAGCTAAATGAATCCCATAGACAGCATACTAGAGTTATCCATTATAGGAGTATTGAAACTGAAATGTGCTCGTTGACTGTTGTAGTATATTTCCCAAATATTGGCTTTAATCTTGAATTTAAGAGAGAATTCTTATAAGATTTCTATCAGGAAAATGCTGAGGCATTATACTTTCCATTATCATCCTTGTCTGACTATAACGTGCCTGCCTACCCTGTGCTACAGGTTACCCACAGGGCTCACCTGGAACACCCCCCTCCACCCCACCCCACCCGTAATCCCCCGCCACCCCCCACCCCACCCCACAGTCATCAGCCGACCTGCCTGCTCGGGAATCCTCGATTTCAGTTAGGGTTTTTCTGTTCAGTAGAATTACCTGGATACTGTTGGGAATCTGCATTTCAAGGAGGAATCTGTTTTGACTGGGGTTGTTTCTTGACGTGATTAGCTTTTTAGAGGTATGGTCTCACGTATCCCAGGCTGAGAAAGAAATTTAAGAGAAAAGCACGGGATTGACCACCTGTGAACATAAGAAACAGGGAGACAGGAAGACAGGAAGCCATTAACTCAGCAGACCATCACTGCACCAGGTCCCGGAAATCTAGATTTCTCCTGACCTTCCATGCTTCTGAGGGGATGAGACAGACACATGGTTGCCCATGGTAACAGGGCTCTTTGTATCTTACAGTACTAATTAGCTATTGAGAAAACAGGGGAGAGTGATTCTCCACAGCTGTGGGGTCTGCAGGCAGCTTCAGAGACAGAGACGAGCTTACCTCTGAGCCTGCTCCGTTACTTTTCTTCTGATTGCTATGACATGGTTTGAGGTTTTGTTTTGTATTTTTTTTAGTAGCCACAGGACTGAAACGACCAGGTATTTGGTTGCATTTCAAACTATAGCTATGTTCGAGTTGAAAAGCCACCCAGCGCTGTTCATCCTGTTCTTTTCCAACCCCACCGCAGGAGCCTTCTTCCTCTACGCTGGATTCGCTGCGGTGGGACTGCTTTTTGTCTACGGCTGTCTCCCAGAAACCAAAGGGAAAAAATTGGAGGAAATCGAATCGCTCTTTGACCACCGGCTATGTACATGTGGCACCGCCGACTCGGATGAAGGGCGATACATTGAGTACATCCGTGTGAAGGGGAGCAACTATCATCTCTCCGACAACGATGCTTCTGACGTGGAGTAACTTCCACCGATGACTTTCCAGTTACTGAAGTGAACGTGGCGGGAAGGCCAGCGGTTGGTCACTGCCCTGCTCGCAAACTGAGGCTCCCCACAGTCCTTACAAATGACTCCGTATTCCAGAAGACTTGATGAGCAGAAAAATACAACCGTGGCGATGTTTATTTTCATACACAGAAATGCTAAAATGAAAAAAAAAAAAGAGAGAAAAAACCCACAGATTTTTCTTAAGTAAATGTGTATAAGCCCTTCCCGAGACAGTCTAAACATTACTGTTGTGCCCAGTGACTTCAATTGGGATCCCTTTCTCCTTAAACCGCATATAATTATTAGTGGCAATACAGTCCGTGCTAATCTAGGCAGATTATATATGTATATTTATAAAGATTATTTAAAATGATCTAAAGATATTTAATGTCAAAACGTGGCCTATTGACCCTAAATTTTCATATCAGGTAGTGGCTTTTCTCTGATCAGCGCAAAGTGAATTCCATCTCAACATCCATCCACAAATTCAGAAGTCCTATGAGGACACAGCTGTCTCTCTTGCCTTTGGATTCCAGATGTTGGCTTCTCCAACACAGATATGGAAATTCCCTCCAAGGCTGAGTACCCAGGATCTGTTGAACATTACCCAAAGCGGGCCTTTTAAGGGTTATTTTCATACTTTTTTTTTTTTTTTTTGCATCAGTAACGAGTATATTTGCAGAGACACGCTAGCATGTTTTGATAAGTATATTTTATTGTCTAAGTAAGAAAGAAGAGATTTTTATATTTCCTGATTCGTTAGTCACTGTGGACTGCAGCTGTGTGAAGCGGTGCCAGGTGGTCAGCTGTAGTCCAGGGTCAGGTCCACACCAGACTCTGCATTGTCGCGCCCCGGCTCCTGCTGTTCCGTGCCTTCCTTGGTGTTAAGCAACAGCTGCTGGCAGACTGCTTCTCTCTCTGATACACAGGAGGGAAGAAGTTAGTGGCAGAGACGTTACTGACATTTAATTTGAATCCTAGGACTTCTTCCTCCAGATGTTTTATTGGTTTGTACTAAGGACAGGAGCACACCTCACTTCTAATTCCTTGAGATTTCCCCGAGGACGTGAACTACTTTTAATCCCGTGTTCTTTTCCCATTCTTAGTGATTTGCTACACAAGCAGAAATTTGAATGTGGTGTCTGCTTCCTTATTCTCAGACTTGGTTTGGTTTCTGTCTGGAGATATGGAGATTTCTCCGTTGGAAAAAGATGTAGATAGGTTCTAATGGCCAGTCTGTAAATCATGTTGACTTTCTATCGTATCTCTCCAAGTATTTGATGGTTTCTATGTTCATTCAGCCCTGAGTTTCTAATTCTTACCACCCTACTAAGAGCTGTGTGATACAAACAAAATGGCATGCTCATAAAAATCACTCGCATGTTCTTCTAAAGCTATGGATGACTCTAATGACGAGTTAGGAACACATCAGTTAGATGCTGCACACCGTTATCTAAACACCTAATTAAGGTACATACCCAGGTGAGTGATGGCGAGTGACAGAGGAGAGCATCTCTGCCAATCTCCAAAACGTCTGTTCTTGCTGCTTCTTACCGTGCTTACCAAGCAGAGACTGTAGCGAAGGAAGCTACCCTCCAGTCACCGCAGTCAGTTTCCTGCTCTACACATCCTTCAGCCAAAAGAAGAAGAGGTTCTCTCTGGTTATTTAATGTTATTATTTAAGAAAAATCAACGAACATAATATTTTTGGAAAAGTTTTCCTTAAATTAGGTGCTTTGAAATTTATTTATAGATAATATTAGTACTGATTTTTCTCTAGAGCAGAGGATATCATTTAATAGGATGTATTACTTCATAGTTCTGATCTATTAAGATATTTCTTAACTCAATAGCACTTTACGAGATCAAATGTGGTACAGTTAGAATGTTATGGGAAGAAGAAATGAGTAAAGTGGTCCTTTGATTCTTCCCTTCAAGGTCCACATAGCCTTGAGCACACAGGCATCTCAGCAGAGCTGGCACAGGGCGCCTTTTAAAAGGGACAGCTAGAATCCTTAGTCCTGAAAGCAAGGTGTGACCTGTTCTTGCTGACATAAAAACATGTTCTCAGATTTATGTCCATAAATTAACAAAAAATTGGGAAATCGTCCACATTCTTCCTGCCCTGTTTTCTTCATTATTTCCAAAAACTATTTGTTATCTATATAGTAACAGTAACTCATACCTTTAACATACAAGACAGAGAGGCACATATAAGACCTATTTATAATTTGTCAAAAACAACTCAGTACTTGAAAAAGGAACCTTCTATAATCCAGATATGATTTTTATGGATTTGCTGAACATTTATATTAAATTTTCAGATTTTTATTCTATGAAACACCTGTTCTATTAAACCATCAAATGTATATTTTGTAGGACAATTTCTATATGATATGATGTGACCTGACACATTAAAACAGACATATTAAGCAGTGTACTTGCTACTGCCGTGATAAGCTTTCTTTCCAAACACATTCCAAATCCAATGCAGTTGTACTTCATTTGGGAACATTGAGTGAAGAAGGTCATGACTATTCCTGAAATCTGGCTGGGTGGCTAATGCAGGTGAATCAAGAATGCATCATTTTGTATGCACGTAAGCACATGCTGGTGAAAATAATGTCAAAAAGACTTGATGTTGTGATCTATTAATATGGTTCAGTGTTAGCGCGCTGGCCTAAAAAGATTGGGTCTTAATATTTTTCTTCCATATAAACATCTGTAATGATTTTGATGGTTACACCTACATTGGCCAGCATCCAAACCATGACTTTGAATATACATGTAGAAGATCTGAATAAAAGGTATCTCCAGGAGAAAACCCACCAGACTCATTTCAATAGTTTATCAGTGAAACATACTTTAGGATGCAGTCTTAACTGTTACTCGCTCTAGCGTAGGAGACCAGTGAAAGCACAGGATTTATAGATCTTTGCTGTAACTTCAGTGTCCACTAAACAGAGAGAAAGACTGGGGGGAAATTGACGCCTGACCCATTTAGTTTTTAAGAGCAAAGTGAATTCGCAATGTATTGTTAATAATCATACCTCTCGGGACAGGGGTGAAGTGGTGTTTTAGACAGCCGCTACCCATGTCTTCTGTAATGACCAAGTGTGGTAAAGTTTCAGTTATCAAGTTCAGACCATTTCCCTAACTAGAAACAAAAGGATTAGATGGTACAACCAGGGCAAAGGTAGAGGACTCCTGGTAGATGTTCTCTAGAAAACCATTCTACATTCTACCTTAAACTGCAAAGTTAAGGATGAAAATTACAGGTCAAAAGTAGCTACTGCCTATAAAAAGCCTCAGGATTATTCTCTGGGTTAATTCTTAACATCCTTCAGCCTATCAATTGCTACCAATCCTGGCCTCATGCACAGTAAGGCTCACTTAGTTCTCCAAGGCGATCAGTAGTGCTGCCTTCTTGGGAAACAGGAATCAGTTGCAAATGCCAAACAGCTAACTAACTGCTCAGCTCTTCCTTGTATGCTGTCTAGGGAAGACAATGCAGATGTGCCAATAATCTTCAGAGAGTTGCTTTATGAATATTCATGGTCAGAAGTACGAGGAAGAATTTTATCATCATAAAGTGCTTGTGAGTTCGGAGCGGTATACTTCTCTAAATCTTCATATGTGTACAGTACAGTCTATAACACTTTAGCATTTTGGTCAACAGCCTTCACTGAATTTGTTTACAGGTAATATTCACATTTTAAACATTTAGGCTCATAGGATTGATTTTTTTGTCATGTCCATATAAATAAAAAATGGACTGTGCAGATAATCAGTACTCAAACTTATGAATCAATACTTTATAAAGTTTTAAGATTTTGCTAAATTCAACATCCCATTTCACTTAAAGTTTAGACAATATAATATTAACTCTAGCCAAAGTAGAAATTTATGACCTATATACATGTCCAGATTCTCTGGTGGCTCCTGTACTATGTCTCTCTTGATGTTAAAGTACTGTTTGTGATAAATGTTCTAATTTCTATTTAGGAACTCTAAATATACATCTCTATTCAATCAGGAGTTTCTTGCTGTTAGAGGTGTATGTATTTTAAACTGTATTTTATTTTCTAGTGCATGTTATCTACTGTTTAATACTTGACAAATCTTGGAGTTTAGTCCTCATTCCTGTGATATACAGAATATCTCTTGAAAACTGCCACTGTCCCATTTACCAAATCATGCTAGCCTATGCTGTATCAAAAGTTTGGTCTATTTTATGGAGATTTAGTGATATACATGGAAATGTTTTTTAAGTTATTTTATTGAACTTCAATATTTACATGAAGTTATAATCTTTTTTTAAAAGAAAGTGTCAGTGCCAGAACTGTATAAGAAAACAATCAAATAAAAGTGAAGATAATTCACTGTCTTGTACTCTCCAGTTCTCATCTTGGATTTTAGCATCTAGGTCACACAGTGAGTACACTGTGGGAACTGTAAACAAAACATTGTTGTTGTTTTTTATTAATTTTAATTCTATGTGTCTGGGCATTTGCTTACATGTATATATGCCCATCATGTGCTGCCTTGTGCCTGTGGAGGCCAGCAAAGGGAATCAGATCCCTTGGCACTGAAGTTTCCATCCCCGCTACTGTCCTTTCTACCAAATATTGCAGTCAATATTTTTTGGGGGGAGGGAGTCCTATTCCACCTTAGATCATGTTCTCGAATAAAGAACACAAAACCTTTATGTTTATAATAAGCCATAGAGTGTTAGAACTGGGCAGATATCAACCATTTATGCTATTTGCCCACTTCTCCGTCACTAACCCTGAGATATCCCTTCCATGTTCCACCTGGGCTGAAATGATGACTGCGATGTGTTTACACCAAGGGCTGTGTGTTTATCTGTGGTCTGTACTAAAGCCTGTGACCATGCCACGCCACGGCCCATGGGCTGAGCTGCCATCTGAGGTCATGTTGATGCCCCTGGTCCAGGCAGCCTCCAAGCACATGTACACAACAGACTTTTATTCAGCTACAGAGAAGAATAACTTCAAGGGGGAGTTAGGCATTGTTGGCAGGAGTACGAACTGGTGTGACTTTGTGGTAATTGGTGTTGAGACCTCTCCAAATGCTAGACACAGAACTACCATGTGGCCCTGCTATATTATTCTTGGGAATATACCTAAAACCTAAATCTTAGCGCAGAAATGCTCACACATTAGTGATTATTGCTGCTCGTTCATAATAGTAAGGACGTGGAATCACCTAGATGTCTATGGACAGGTGAGGGGACCGAGAACAAACGGCACGGAACCTGACTGACTTTTCATTCAGCCGTGGAGAAGAAAATGAATAGAACTGAAAAATATTGTATGAAGTCAGGAAAACCAGGCCCAGAAAGACAAATATTGCATGTTCTCTTATTGCATGCATCTTAACTTTTAATTGTTAGCTATGTATAGGTACATGGAAGTCCATGAAGCAACAGGCCAGGAAAATTAAAAGGACCCCATGATATAGGGAAAAGAGGCTTTAAGGGATTAGATTGGGAAGGAAGCACAATACATGTGCTTTGGGGGTTTCATTATTATTATTGGATGTGAATTTATTTATTTTATTGAATGGAAATTAGCGTTTTTCTTGGATGTATGCATGGTGTCTGCAGAGGCCAGAAGGGTATGTAGGGATTTCCTAGACGGTATTGTGCTGCTTTCTGGAAGCTAATAATCAAATCTGGGTCTTCTGCAAGAATAACCAGAGTTATTAGCCAATGACTCATCTCTCCAGCTCAGGTCTCATTATTTTAAATGAATTCATTTGTGAGACAAGTCTAGAAAAGCAAAATGAAAAAAATGTATGTCTTTACCCAATTCACTCCTTACATGGCTTTAAGTCTCCTTTTGTAGTACTAAGTTTCTGCCTTTCGACATAACTTTCCTTTTACTTTTGTAGTACTAAGTTTCTGTCTTTCGACATAACTTTCCTTTTACTTTCTGCTAACAGTGTTGGGGCAGCAGGGAGACTGGCAGTAGTTTCTGATGTCTGATGTTTTGTTTGTCCGAGAAAATATTTTTTCCTCCAGTTTTGAAGGGAAGTATGTCACCTCTACATAATTAAACACTGGTACTTTTTCTAACCAACTGAAATCCCTCTCCATTACTTTTAGGCCTTTATGGCTTCTGAAAAGTCTTTATTCCAATATGGTCAGATGACTTTTCCTTTGGCTCTGTCTGTGATTTTGACATTTAGAATATGGTATGCCTGGAATGTAGGCAGGGGTTTTGTTTGTTTTGTGTTTATCTTGCTTAGTGTTCTCTGTGTTTTGTGGCTTGTTTTGTGTGACATTGGGACATACAAAGTCCTTATTCCTTCAAATACTTCTTCAGTTCTTTCTTGCTCCTTCTTATGGCTTCCTGTTGTTGATGCAGTAAACCCCTCATCCTTGCCCCCACGCCTCCCAGATATTTTGTCCTGTGTTCCTCAGTCCGTTTTCCTTTTCTGTTTTGCTTGGAAGTTCCAAGCTCACAGGTTCTTAAATACTCTGTGTCCTGTCTGCTGTTGTGTCCACCAAAGACATTCTTAATTTCTGTGATGGTGGTTTTAAACACCATCATTGCAGACATTCTCAAAATTTCCCATCTTTTTGCTTATGTCTTGACCACTGTCACAGTTTGTCTATTCTTTCTGTCATAACTCTCTGCATATTAGTAATAATAAGTATTTTACATTCTAAATTTTGTCATTCCAACCTGTCTGTCTGCCTTATTGCATTCTGGCTCTGATTCATATTCTCTGATTTTAAAATATTTTTTGGTGGTGCTTGCCTTTTAGTGTGTCATATGTATATTAACATATATAATATGAGTAAACTATATTTTAGTAAGAAAGAGTCCTGTGGATTGAGACTAAGATCTAATACATGTTAGATAAGCATTCATGAAGAGATTATGCATGCTACTTATAAAAATTAAATTGTAGTTTATACATAAGAAGTCAAATTTCCTCATGGAGATGGATTTTTAAACAGGGAAAAAACTGACTAAAAATAGAAAAAAAAATGTATTTTCTAAATAGATAAAACTGTACTGCATTATTTGCAAATGTCTCTTCAAAATCAAAAGATAGACCCAAAAATTCAAAATTTGCAACATTCAGTTAAAATGGATATCTGTTCCCTGTTATTTTGATAAATTCTAGGGAATGTGATATGTCTATCGCATCTCAGGCTGTAAGAAAGAGACAGAACAAGTTTGTGAAGGCATAAGACTTGTGAGACTTCAGAGTTCATGCCTGGCAGCACACCCTCTCCATCAGGGCAATACCTAGTCCTTCCTAAACAGTTTCACTAACAGGGAAGCATGTATTCAAATTTATGAGCCTATGAGGGGCATTCTCAATTCAAAACACCACAACCCTGACCAACAACTTGAATGAAGTGTTTCATGCTGGATAATGGATGGGTTTTTGTCAGATAGTCGATGGCTACTGTGGGGAATAGTGGCTCTAATCTTTCAGATTGCTTGTTCAAGCTTAGGTATGACAGCTGGAATAGAATCCAAAAGAAAAGAAAAGATGCCCATAAGTGCTCCGGAATCCTACTCTCAAAACTAGCACAATGCCTCATTCACATTTCAGAGTCAAAAGTCAGAAAACAGTTTCCACCCAAATTCTACCGGAAAAGAATATCCTATCTCTTTGCAGAAGGAAATACACCATGACATTGTTTTAGAGTACACACAGAGAACACTTGGAAAGCATAATCACTCCTGCAACCCACAAGACTAGATCTGCTTTCTGCTCCTCAAAGAGAATTCTATTAAGAATGATAGATGGGCCTTTTCCTCCCATAGTGACATATTTGGAAGTGTGACTTCAAGAAGGCTTTCTCTGAGTAAAGTATCCTCATTTAATGTTAGAAAAGGTGATTGATGGATGACACCCAGAAGCTACCACATGGCCCACCCTGCAGCAGGAGTCACTACAGTGTGTAAGTACATTGTGGAGAGATGGAAGAGAAAGAGAAGTGGAAGATGTGTTTCTTGGATACAGCAGAAGAATGAATTCTGTTTTCAAAACCATTTCATTAGTCTGTGTCTTTTTATTGGGGAATTGAGACCATTGATATTGAGAGTTATCAATGAGCAGTGTTTGTTGAGTCCCATTATGCTATTGTATTGATGTATGCCCCCTCCTTCTTCTGATTTTCTGGTCTGATAACTATTTTTTGTGTTTTGTTCAGTATGGTTAGCTTCTTCAGGTTAAAGTTTTCCTTTCAGTGCTTTTGGCGGGGCTGTGTTTGCTTAAAGTTGGTTTTATCAAGGAATCTCTCTGGCTTTTTTTTTTTTACTCCATCTATTGTGATGGAAATTTTTTCTGGGTATTGTAGTCTGGGCTGGCATTTGTGATCTCATCAAATATCACAGGAGGAAGAGGGAGGGAAGAAGCTGGGTGGGAGAAGGGAGGGGGATGGGAAAAAGGGGAACATGATCAAGGTATGGGGGGCAGGAAAGAATCCCTGAGGGCCAGCAGAATGAATGGAACCTCGGGGAAGGGGGTGGGGTGGGGGGTGGGAGGGAGGGGGGAAGGGGGGAAATCCCTCTAGAAAGTACTAGAGACCTGGAAGTTGAGAGACTTTCAGGACTCAAAGGGATGGACCTTAGATGAAATGCCCAACACTGGGGAGAAGGAACTTGTAGACTCCACCTTCAGTAGAAAGGCTGGGCATAAAGTAGAGGGATGGGGTTGCTATTCTGTAGTCAAAAACTCTGACCCAAAATTGTTCCTGTCTAAAAGAACTCCAGTGACAAAAATGAAAAAGAGACTGAGGGAAAGGCAGTCCAGTGACCAGCCCAACTTGAGATCCATCTCAAGGAGAGTTCCCAAGACCTGACACTACTACTGATGCTCCGGTGTGCTTACAGACAGAAGCCTAGCATGGCTGCCCTCTGGGAGGCCCAACAAGCAACCGACTGAGACAGGTGCAGATACTTACACCTAACCAATTGACTGCAGTCAGGGACCCCTTTGGTTGAATTAGGGAAAGGCTGGAAGAAGCTGAGGAGGAGAGCAACCCCATAGGAAAACCAGCAGTCTCAACAAACCTGGAGCCCCAAGATCTCTCAGACTCTGAGCCACCAACCAGGTAGCATACACGAGCTGGTCTGAGGCCCCTGACACATATACTTCCTGGTCTGGCCTCAGTGAGAGAAGATGCTCCTAACCCTCTAGAGATTTGAGGCCCCAGGGAGTAGGGAGGCCTGGCAGGGGTTGGGGTAGTGGGGCATCCTCTTGGAGACGGGTGAGAGGAAGAATGGGATGAGGTATTGTGGGAGGATAGACCAGGAGGGGGGTAACTACTGGACTGTAAAAATAATTTTATAAAAGTAAAAAGTTGTAGTACATCCTACCAAGCCTCTCTGGTTTTTAGTCTTCATTGAGAAGTCAGGTGTTATACTAGTCGGTCTGCATTCCATTCTATTTGGACATTTTTCCCCTTAAAGCTTTTAATATTCTTTTAAATATATACTTGGTGTTTTGATTATGATTGATGTGTCATGGGGAATTTCCTTTCTGGCCCAGTCTATTAGTGTTCTATATGTGCTTCTTGTAGCTTGAAAGGTACCTCCTTTTTCAGGGGGGGGGGTGTCCGACACAGGGTTTTTCTGTGTAGCCCTGGCTATCCTGGAACTTACTCTGTAGACCAGGCTGGCCTTGAACTCAGAAATCTGCCTGCCTCTGCCTCCCGAATGCTGGGATTAAAGGTGTGTGCCACCACTGCCCAGCCTGGCATCTCCTTCTTCAGGTTGGGGAATTTTTATGATTTTGTTGAAGAGAATTTCTGTCCCTTTGGCCTGGGTTTCTTCTTCTTCTTCTATTACTATTATTTGTTGATTTGGTCTTTTCATGGTGTTCCATGGATGTTTTTTGCTTGAGGGTTTGTTTGTTTGTTTTTTCAATACAACATTTTCCCTTGACCAAGGTATCTATTTCTTCCACCTTGTCTTCAGTGTCTGAGATTCTGTTTTCCATCTTATGTATTCTTTTGAAGTTTGACACCCTGACTCCTATTTGAGTTCTTAAAATTTCATTTCCAGATTTTCCTCACTTTGGGTTTTCTTTGTTGATTCTATTTCTACTTGCAAGACTTGAACTGTTTTCTTCATTTTGTTCCACTGTCTGTATTTTCATAGGTTTTATTAGTAGATTTGTTCATTTTCTCTTTAAGGACCTCTAACATATTCAAAAGGGCTATTTTGAAGTCCTTGTCTGTGTGTCAGCCATATTTCTCAGGGCCTACTGTATGTAGTAGGGTTGCTGGGCTCTAGTAGAGACATTGTCCTGGATATTATTGGTTGTGTTTTTATGCTGGTGTCTAGGCATCTGGGTTTTGGATGATTATGAATCTAGGTCTTACTATCTGTCTTGTCTTTGTTAGGTTGGTATTTTGTTCCTTAGTTCCTGTTGACCTCTCTGGTTCTCAGGACAGTGTAGTGATGGTTGTGGGTTGTCTGGTATGGAATGCTTCTGAGATTCTGATAGGTGTGGCCACTGGGGTGTCCCAGTTAGACTGTGTTTCTTAGTATTAGAAACTGGGCTTAATATTAGAGATGGGCTTGCGAGGAGGAACAGAGGATCATAAGAGTAAGGAAATCAGGTTGTGCCACTATGATCTGCATAGTCTCCTGGAAATGTGGGCCGAGAGAGGGGCGTCCACAGCTGATAGTTTTGCTACAAAGATAGAGATGAGGCTGGGGGATCAGATTTGGAGAAAAGGAAGGCACATGAAGATATGAAGATCACCTACTTGGTCCTCTGGCCTGTTTGCTCCCCCGGCCTGTTTGCTCCCCGGGCCTGTGTTGCCCAGAGTTTCCCAGGGAGTGCCTGAGGCAGGCAGATGCTGAGACACAAGGATGGTGTGGTGAGCAAGGCTGTAGGAGATCTGAAGATGGGGGCAGAGAAGAAGGGAGACTGCACTGGTGCTCTGTACAGAGCTCTGGATCCGAAAGGGGAGTGGATTTGGGAGAGGTGGGAGAGAGCGTGAAGGTCTAAAGATCACATCTGTCGTACGATATAACTACAAGGTTTTGAAAGGGTTAGCTCAGGAACTTTGGAAAGGTCACAGAAGGGAGAGGCTAAATTACATTCCTCAGAACACAGGGAGGTCCCTGCAGCTAGGGGAGGCCCAGAGTTATTCCAAGGCCGTTGGCCACCTACCTCATCCCCTAACAACCAATTAGTTTAATGGTAACACTGTTCCTTCAATCACATTGTGCCTAATGGCGGCTGCCGTGAGGACTGTATAAAAGTCCTGCGCAGCCCGCTGCACGTGGTCGTTCTCTCCCCATGTGCAGGGCGACCCCAGCATGCTGGTTTGAATAAAATTTCTGTTGCTTTTTGCATCAATTCCTGTCTCCACGTTGTATACTCAGGGTGTCTCCGGTAAAGTTAAGACTCCCCAAGTCTTACAGTTTAAAATAATTACCAAAAGAAATAAGTAACTGTTTATTTTTAATTCAAATAAAGACAAGTAAACATGAGAATGGCAACATATATAACAAGAATGGCAAATTACATATATGTATGTATGTGTGCAAATTTTCTATGAGTAAGGCTTGTACAGGCAAGTTTTGTGTGTCAACTTGACACAAGCTGAAGTTATCACAGAGAAAGGAGCCTCCCCTGAGGAAATGCCTCCATGAGATCCAGCTGTGGGGCATTTTCTCAATTAGTGATCAAGGGTGGGAGGATGGGAGGGCCCCTTGTGGGTGGCGCTATCTCTGGGCTGGTGCTCTTGGGTTCTATAAGAAGGCAATCTGAGCAAGCCAGGGGAAGCAAGCCAGTAAGGAACATCCCTCCATGGCCTCTGCATCAGCTCCTGCTTCCTGACCTGCTTGAGTTCCAGCCCTGACTTCCTTTAGTGATGAACAGCAGTGTGGAAGTGTAAGCTGAATAAACCCTTTCCTCCCCAACTTGCTTCTTGGTCATGAGGTTTGTGCAGGAATAGAAACCCTGACTAAGATAAGACTATTATAGAACTATGAAATACATAAATATTAATATTGTATAGAAACAACAGTACTTAGAACCCCCACCCCTTTAGGTCCACCCTCATTTTCTCATTACATATTATGTTAATGAAGGTCTGGACATTTCCTTTTGCCTGCCAAGGTTAAATGAAACACTACTTCCTAGTTGGAGACTTTAGCTGAGGGAGTTACTCACAGGCGTTCCCTGCCCTCCAGTGGTATCTGCCCTCTTATCTTCAGCGTGGCTGCCAGCCTCAGGATGGGGGGACTCCTCTTCTGTATCAGTGCTGGGACTACCCTTACACGAGCACCATGCAATGATGGTGCACTGCACAGCAGTGTCTGCTGTGTTCCCCACGATGGGTGCTCCCTCTGTCTGTACACCCACATCACATCTCCCCGCCCGAAGCAGGCAGGTATCAGGGCGTTTGTTTTGTGGTGTGTGCTCTGAAGTGCACTGAGACTCTGGAAACGAGTCAGTATTATTTTTCTCTAAGGACTGGTGAAATTTATGATTCTGCTCATGAACTTTGGCACAGTCTTTCAGAGATATGTCATCTAAATGATCTTCCATCTTTTCTAGGCCACAATGATCAGTTGTTTCTGTGGCTTTCTTGTTTGAATCTTCAATTTTCTGTTGTATCTGATCTTCATCTTCGGATATCTAAGAGAAATTAAAGAAATCTATGGTAAATTAAAAACTGGCCATTTCAAATCAGCCTTTAAATTCAGTCTAGGAAATCTGTGAAAACTGAAGAGAGCTTGAAAGGTTACAGCTCAAAGCAGACAGAACTTCAAAGATCAGTCAGAAGCTCTCCCACGGCTCCCAGGATGCTGTGGGAGAACCTTTGACTAATCTTTTATTTAAATAGTTATAATAACGAGAGCCACTGCAATAAAAATGCAAAAGAGAAAAGCTATCATGTCTTCTTCTCAGACTGTCACCCAGGTTTAATTACCCCACAACATTCTTCAACTACTTGTAAAGGACAGAGAAGTCACTTGTTGCCAGGGAGCTGTATTAAGTGTAACCTTGTTCACTCACTGGATCCTTAAGTGAAATATTTCAGTTATATAACTGTTATTATATCCATCCCACAAAAGACACAATACCTTAAGGAGAAAATGAGGGTGTCAGTTAACTGGAAAGTAAGTGGTTACAATAGATACTGCAATTGTTATGTAAAGGGACAAACTTTGTTGACTTTCATTTCTCAACTTTATAAGTAATTTATAAAAGTTAATGAAACTACCATATGGATATTGTAATTAAAATGGTTTGTTTGCTGTGATTGTAGTTCAGTAGAAGAATGCTTGCCAAAATGTATGAAGCTAGTATTTCAATTAGTCCCATGGTGAAGAAAAATATAATACATATTGACTACTCAAGCTGGAAAGCAGAGAGACAAAGTTTGAATGACTAAAAACTAAAACAAGATCTAGGCTTTAGCTGACTGAAATCAGGCAGCAAAAATAACCAAGAAATGTAACGGGTTGGCTGAGTACAAACTGCACAGAGCAAGTCCTGTCCATTCAACGTGAGCGGCGTCTGCACTCACGGGGAAGAAGACTGCTGCCTCACTCTCAGACATAATCACACAGATAAAAATAAAATTCATCAATCACACACCTGAAAAAATAAGAAAGGCATTAAGAAGACAAAGCATGAAGCTCTCGGCAAACATCTGAGGCCTCACTTAGACGGTGGAGTCACCTCACTGCAAAGTGACAGGTGGGACCCCAGAAGCAGAGGATACACACAAGAATGGATTGAAGCCCTCAGTGGGACATGGCAAAGGGAAGGGCAGTGCACTGCATGCTACAGGTGGAGGGACAGATGATGGACAGGGGAGGGACAGACGACGGACAGGGTTCCATTTGCTCAGGAATTAGGGCCAACATTGTGAACGGGGACCTCATCAAACCAAAGCAGAGGAAAAACCGCCAAACTAGTGTGTATAGATCAGGATAAGGAAGATCAGGATCAGGAGAGGCTGTAAATCATTTGGATGGGGTAATACAATAGAAACCTACTAAATGAGAGGAACATGACTGAACCAGTGTTCTCCAAGTCATGATCTTTGCTACTCAGAGAGGAAGTTGGGGCAAAATCAAAATCCTAAGATCTATTGAAGAGCAAAGCTAACCATGCAAGGACAAGCTGGAGGTGGAGTAGGGGAGGCTGCAGTGAGAGAGGCTGAGAAGCAGGAGACTGCGACTGACCAGGTGAGTGGCTCGCGGCTTCTGAAAGAACACTTGGATATACTTCAAAGGTGTCTATGGATATAGGAAATACCAAAAAGCTCAAAAGAGAAATCAGTTTGAAATATGAAAGGGTAGAGGTTCTCTTAACTATGAAAGAACTATCCAAAAGAACACTTAAATAAAGATCAGAGTTAAAGCCTTGATGCTTCACAACCGCACAACACACAATGTGTGACATCATTGCAGCTTTACAACAGGAGACAACAGAGAGTCCTATACAAGACCCTAGTCAATACACTGTTATAAACTGGAGGCTGAAAAGTATGCATGCTGACTAGTTACCTAACTTAACACAAACTAGAGTCACAAACTACTAGAGTAGTTTACCTCATGGGAAGAGGAAATAGTAAGAGAAATGTCTCCACCTGGTTGTTTGTGGGCAATTCTATGTATTTTGTCTTGATTAATGATGGATGTGGCTGGCAGGATAACACACTGACGGTGGGGCCACCCCTGGACAGAGGCCCTGGTTGTATAAGAAAGCAGGCTGAGCAGAGCAAACCTGTGAGCAGCATTCCTCCATGGTTCCTGTCTGCTTCAGCCTGAGTGCCTAGACTCACTTCCCTCAGAGATCAACTAGAATCAGGACATTTAAGCCAAACAATCACTGTCTTCTAAGCTGCTTTTGTAATCAAAGTGAGAGAACAGAGTCTAGGCCAGTCGAGCAATCCAGCAGTCACTGAATGGCACAGCAGAAGCCAGAGGCAGGAGAAATGAGGACGCGGAGTGAAGCGGGGAGGAGAGACTTTCAGTCAATCACGGGTTATCAGAAGTGTGCCATTTTCCACTCAGAATATAACATGTCACTCTACTAAGATTTCAGTCTTTGACAACACTGAGTAGTTTACCTCATTTTATAAGCCTCAAGAGTATATTTTAATGTTTATTTGTTTATTCTATATTTCAAATTATTGTAAATTCTTAAAAAACATTTAAAATAATGATATATTGTGTTTATCTGTATATATTTTATGTTACATCATGGAGATATATATACACAAGTATATGTATATTTATATATATCTTGATAAACTTTTGCAAATAATTATTTATTTTGTAAATGGAAATCACTAATACTTGGTCAAACAGTTGGTTTTACTTTTTTGTTTACATTTTTCTAATATTACATTTTAAAAGTTCTTATTTTTTTAACTTTGAAATCACTTTTGTTGGTATAATTTTTATTTCTCTTGCTGGGTCAACTCTTCTTAAAGTAAAAAGAGACAAAAACAATGTGAAATTAATATATCATTCATTAATAAGCCAAAAAGGCGTGACTTACCAAGTCAGAACTGGAGCTGAACGTGCTCTCGGTCGGCTGTGGAGAGTAACTGGCAGACTGGCTGCTTTGCGAAGACTCCAAGTCTGAAACAAAGGCTCAGTCACGAAGGCTGTTCCCCTCATATTCCAGCAAAATGAAACCATCTAAGTGTCACTAACTTAGCAACCAGCACTGTAAAATGTGCCAAGCTTACTTATACATTTGATGTTTAACACTTGTTTTTCTAGCAGGATAAATAGGTGTTTTGCCTTTAAAAGATTTGTGACAAGTAGAATAAATTACAAAATTACATAAAATAAGAGTAGAGAAAATTGGATTGACTTTTCAATATATGAACCATTTTTACTTTTAAGAGCAACTATCTTGAAGTGTGACCTCGGAGGAAGCAAGCTTCCGACGCCTGAGGCATCAGACTTCTGCTTGTCTAGAGAGCAGACATCTCAGTGCAGTCAGAACTATGTTCAGTGCCTCCGAGCATGGCACTACCTGCTTAGTCAATTACTTGTCAATTACAAGCAAAGTTTAGACGGGGTCTGGGACATATGTCATGTCTGCCTACCACACATAAAATCTCAGAACAGCAGCAGCCTCCATGACCTTGTGCCTCTGTTTATGGGAATGTGTTTTTTAACAAGAAAAGCAAGAAGAAATGAAAACTAAGCAGGAATGCATAAAGAAACAGTAGCCTCACTCATTACAGTTAACCATGAGTACTAGCTACTCTGTCCTGGGTGGGGACTGATGCTCTCTGCAACAGAGACTGATCTCCGTGTGAGGGGCAGAACACAGTTGTACTCTCATATGTGCATACAGATGAACAAGATAAAATAAAAATTAACTTTGAAAAGTTATATTTCCCTAGGGCAGTGAAGAGAAGTGATGGTTTGCTATGATGAATAACTATAATCTGAGGCTACTTTCTCCTCATGAGGTTCAGCAAGTCCACAGGTACTATAATCCCAGAGACTAACAAAGAAGCTGCACATTGGTTCCAGGGATCTCACCAATGCCAGTGTGTAAAAGGGTGTGAGGACGAAAGTGACGATGCAGCTCAACAATTCTTACACAACTACAGAAGTCACTAAGGTCGTTTCTCGGACTATATGGAGACTATATGGTCTCAAAGCGTTCATAATCTTGTAATGCAGAAAGAAAGAGTGGTGGTTTCAATAAGAATGGCTCCTTAGGCTCATATAGGTGAATGTTTAGTTCCTAGTTGAGAATCTGTTTAGGAAGGAGGAGGAGGTGTGATCTCCCCCCCACATCTCCCCTACACCCACACCCACACACACACACACACACACACACACACACACACACACACACACACACACCCGAGACAGGGATTCTCTGTGTAGCCCTGGCTGTCCTAGAACTCACTCTGTAGACCAGGCTGGCCTCGAACTCAGAAATCCTCCAGCGTCTGCCTCCCAAGTGTTGGGATTAAAGGCATGCACCACCACTGCCCTGCAGGAGGTGTGATCTTGTTGGAGAAAGTGTGTTACTTTGAAACCTCAAAGGCCCAGTCTCTCTGTCTGTCTTCTGCTTGTGGGTCAGATGTAAAGCTCTCAGCTACTGCTCCAACGCCATGCCTGCCTTCTTGCCGCCATGCTTCCTGCCATGATGATCACTGACTCAACCTCTGAACTGTAAGTCAGCCCCCAATTAAATGCTTCCTTATATAAGCTTCCATGGTATCTTTCCACAGTAATAGACTAGCACCTAAACCAGGAAGTGTGGCTTTGCAGGAGGAGGTGTGCTACTACGTAGGTCTTAAGGATTCAGAAGCCAACTTAGCCCCAGTTAGTTTTCTCTTTTCCAATCCCTTCCACGGGCTTGAAGATCTGATGTAAGTTCTCAGCTCCTGCGCCAGTGCCGTAACTGCCTGCCTACTGCCACCCTCTCCGCTATGATCATGGACGCAGTCCAAACAAGGTTCAGCTACACGTGTGTTCTCACCAGCACTGTAGGAATTACAGATGACTGAAATTATGGAAAGGTATGAGGAGGACGCACCATACAGCATGCAAGATCAGACAGACAGGTGACAGAGACGGTGGGACAAGTGTGGCACTGTAGCCTAAAGCTAAGAAATGTTCACTGTGGGCAGAGGTGCTAGTCAGCAGAGAGTTCCCACCCAGCCATCTGGCTGATGCCCAGGCAGGCTGCACAGAACCACAGGAAGAAGGAGAAGGAACCTGGTGCATTATTCCCATGGCTATGGCACAGGTAAGCAGGCTGGCAGGCTTCCATACCTGCACAGAGCCTGAGTCACAGAGAGTTACATTTTTGTAAAGGTGCTTAAAATACCAGAGACAAGGTCATACTTGCAGGCTGGAGATACAGCCTGGGGAGTTCTGGCAGTCTGTCTGTCTCAGTTGCAGAAATCCTCAAAGGACACACTTGACTTTGTGAATCACTAGAAGAAGCAGCCTTCCCTCCCACCCATAGAGACAAAGGACAAGAGAAGCCAAATAATGTCAACTGGGAAGAAATACTGACTGGGTTCATAATAGTTTCTACTTAATTTTTTTTCTGGGACATCAAAAGAAAAAAATCCCTGAATGACTGTGTACCGAGTGGAAGAAGTGTGTGTGGTTGGCATGCACACAGCCATGTCAAGGACTCCAGGGCCTCCAACACGAAAGGCGCCCCTGCCCCTGGCTTGTGTGCAGCACCAACCATATATAAGGAACACAGTGACTGCAGCTTCTCCCTCCCTCCCTGTATTTAGAGCCTGCTCCCCACAGAGACCTCATACTGAGACTGCATCAGGCTGCCTCCTTGTTCAGCTGCACACAGAAGCCTTCCTCCCTGATTCAGGTATCAGTAAGGACCTGCTGGTTGCCGGGGTTACCTCTCGAGTGCGCTCCATCAGCGCGCTCAGTGCATGCAGTCCCGGCCTTTCCGTATGTGCGCTGTCATTTCTTCACTCCCACTGGCCCAGTCAGGTCAGGCCCTGAAGCTGAGCAGGCCGTGGCACTTCTTAAGGTTCGTCTTCTAGTATTTACATGCTGTGCTTTAATCGTTCTTTGTTGTGCTTTAACTTGTATCTCCCTATCTCCCCGGAAAGGCTGCTCTGGCTGTGTTTTACCCTTACCGGCAGCACATTTTACTCTTATACTAGCCTTTCTCATTCTTACTATACTCTCTTGTTTTCCTATTCCCGCTATTTCCTCTTTTAAAAAAGAAAAAGGAAAAAACCTCTTACCTTTAGAAAACTGTAAACTTTCCACACATATTATTCTATGGTGTCTGTCTTTGAATTTCAGAGACAAGGGGAAGTACACACATTTCTAGAGCAAGCTGACCCTGGAAGGTCATCAAATCGCTGCATCTGTAACTGCAGCCGATTTCCCCCTGAAGAGCCAAAGTGGAGACAACTCACCAGAACTCACACAAGATAAATGAAGTTCACAGACAAACTTGGCAGATTAGGAAAGACGGAAAACTACCAAAGGAGATGAACCAATGAGTAATTTTAGGTAAAATTTTAAACACAGAGGAAAAACTCAGCCAGGAACTGGAAACAGAAAAGAAGAAAAGGAGGAGAAGGAAGAGGAGGAGGAAGAAGAGGAAGAAAAAAGGAGTAAGAGGAGGAGGAGAAAGAGAAAGAAGCTAACAGAAAATTAGGAGAGAAGAGATCCAACAAATCAAATAGCTCAGCAGGACTCACCAACAGGTAAGACCACAGAGAAAATGTCGAGGATAGAAGACAAATCAAGACAAATGCACAACAGTACACATAAAGAGAAAGCACCATGAGCGTGATGGAATGTTCAAGAATTCTGGGACATGTTTGCAAGGATAATCCCAAGAATCCAAGTACAAATTAAGTAGAGAGAATCTAAGGACATCAACAGTTTGTTCAAAAAAATTATAGAACAAATACTAAACCCAGAAAAAGAAATGGACATCCAAAAGGTAGGGGATGGAAAGTCCCAGACAGACGGGACCAGAGGAGAATCTCGCCATGGCAGCACAGTTAGAACGATAGAAACACACAAGGAAAGCAACACTAAAACCTGTAAGAGAAAAACACCAACTATACACAAGGCAGAAATATCAGACTAACATCACAGATACTCTTGTCACCTTGGAAAGTATATAACTGTCAATGAGCATTGCTATACCGAGAAAGACTGTCTTTTGAGCTTGAGGGAGAAATAACATTCCAAGATAAGCACAAACTAAGATAATTCAGGAAAATCAAGCCAGTAAGAAATGCATATATTTGTATTTGGATACACACACACACACACACAGGAATAAAGAAAAGAATATATTCCTTGAAAGAATACAAAACCAAAAGTGAGCCAGAAAGGAGTCCATTATGTCCAACCAGTAAACTGGTCCTCTCAGGGCTTAGAGGACACACTGAAAGTCGGGAAGAAGGCACGCAAGAGCCAGAGGGATGGACGACACTAAGAAACACAAGCCTTTTAAATCAACATGATCTACACACAGAGGAAATCCAGTATCTGCTGAGAAAGGAAAACTGGAGGAAAGTAGGTAATAGTGACCTCTAGGGTCCATAGTAGGAAATGCAACAGGCCACATTTTCTACAGTATAGTTTGTCTCAAACTACAGTTGAGTAAAAACTGGGACACATTATATGTGTTCACTGTTGACTATTCTATGAAAGAAAGGCAATTTTAATGAATTATTGTACTGTGGTCTATTTTAGAAAATCTATGAAATACATACTTACTGGTAAAAATCTTTAAAATTTGATTTCTACTTTTTTCCTTTCTAAAATAATAAACAAAACACACAGTTCCACTCACAGATTTTCTTAGTAGTCATTGGCCTCCCTTTGAAAGGGCACACTCCTCTTCTTTCCACTGGTATCTAGAGAAAAGAACAAAAACATTACAAACCCAAAGTACTGATAATAATGTTCATTTTATATCTTCACCATCCGCTTGTTTATAGCACTTTTGCTTCACATTACTTTCATTGTATAAAGACAATTTCAGGGCGGTGGCGGTGGCAACAGAAGCAGCCGCTGGTACGGTGGAAGGGCCATCAGCAGTGGAACCAAGGTGACAGGGTCCAGGCAGGCCTTGCACCCGCTACCACTGACCTTTGCTGGCCAGCCGGGCTGCAAGCAGTGGCGGATTTACGGCGCCTTTCACCCCACAGAAGCTACATCAGAAATCTGCCTCCCACCAGTCAATTACGAGAGACTCGCCTCCATCTTGGTTCTCGGATGCCAGAGAGATCAGACAACCTGAGGTACGCAAACATAACCCGAGGCCAACATCGCAGGTGTCTAAGCCCAACTGGCGTTGGCCTGCATCCAGGCCCTTGGCTGCTTGAGGGGGGGCATCAGTGTGCAAACCCGGCCAGGAGGTTGTTTGCCCAGCCCGGCGCACAATGCCATTTTGGCTATGGGACGCCAGAGAGTTCTAGCAGGCAAAGCCAGCTAACAGGCACAGCCCGAGGCTAACATAGCGGGGGTCTAGACCCCGACAGGCCCTGGGCTGACCAGAGGCCATGGGCTGCTCGGTGGGCCATCTGTGTGCCAACACGGCCAGAAGGTTGTTAGTCCAGCAGACTCTCCCGGCACTTTCAGGGAGCAGCCGCACACCACCATCCTGGCCACCTGACAGACCCAATTAACACTCATAGCGAGGGGAACTTTGCTCGGAACTTGGACTGCCAGGCTTTTGCCTAGACTCAGGGCCTGAGCAGCTAGGCTAGCCTTGTGTGCACCAACCCGGTTGGGAGTTAGGCTGCCCAGCAGAGTGACCAGCACTCAGAAAAGGTCCCGCAGCAGCATAGATCATCAGCACTCTCTGAAGGAGCAAATGGGCACCATCTGGTTCACAGACACAATCTGGGGCAAAGCACACTAGGGCTGCAAGGGCACCCAAGAGGAGGACAGCACATCAGCAATCTGCAACAGGGGAAACCCAGCCATCCAGTGTTGCAGAAATAGTCCTAGAGCCTCTCAGGAGGCTCAAACACCAGCCAGAGACAAGACCAACTAATGCCAGAGAACAAGATGGCAAAGGGCAAGCGCATGAATGCTACTAACAGAAATCTAGGCAGTATGGCAGTGTCTGAACCAAACTCTCCAACATCAGCAAGTCCTGGTTATGCCAATACACCAGAGAAAGAAGATTTGGATTTAAAATCACTGGTCATAATGCTGCTAGAAGAACACAAAAAGGACATAAATGAATCTCTTAAACAAATACAGGGGAACATGAATAAGCTAGAAACCTGTATAATGGAAACACAAAAATCACTTAAAGAAATTCAGGAGAATAAGGCTCAAGAGATAGAAGCCAATAAAGAAGAAACGCTAAAAAAAAAAAAAAAAAAAAAAAAAAAAAAAAAAAAAAAAAAACTTAAAGAAATGCAGGAGAACTTGAGTCAACAGGCAGAAGTCATGAAAGAAGAAACACAAAAATCTCTTAAAGAATTAAGGAAAACACACACACACACAAAACATCCCGGATCTAAAAACAGAAGTAGAAACAACTAAGAAATCACACAGGGAGACAACTTTGGAGATAGAAAACCTTGAGAAGAAATCAGGGGCCATAGATGCAAATATCAACAACAGAAAACAAGACATGGAAGAAAGAATCTCAGATGCCGAAGATACCATAGAAACCATTGACTTAACAGTCAAAGAAAATGCAAAATGCAAAAAGCTTGTATCCCAGAACATCCAGGAAATCTAGGATACAATGAGAAGACCAAACCTAAGGATTATAGGTATAGATGAGAGTGAAGATTTACAACTGAGAGGGCCAGCAAATATCTTCAACAAAATTATGGAAGAAAACTTTCCCAACTTAAAAAGAGAGATGCCCATGAATATACAAGAATCCTACAGAACTCCAAACAGACTGGACCTGAGCAGAAATACCTCCCGTTACATAATAATCAAAACCCCAAATGCACTAAACAAAGAAAGAATATTAAAGGCAGTAAGAGAAAAAGGCCAAGTAACATATAAAGGAAGACCTATCCGAATCACACCAGACTTCTCACCAGAGACCATGAAAGCTAGAAGATCCTGGGCAGATTTCATGCAGACTCTAAGAGAACACAAATGTCAGCCAAGACTACTATACCCAGCAAAACTCTCATTCACCATAGATGGAGAAACCAAGATATTCCATGACAAAACCAAATTTACACAATATCTTTCCACAAACCCAGCTCTGCAAAGAATAATAGGAGGAAAACTCCAATACAAGGAGGGAAACTACACCCTGGGAAAAGCAAGATAGTTACCTTCCTTCATCAAACCCAGAAGAAGATAACCACTCAAATATAAAAAAAACATCAAAAATGACAGGAAGTAATAATCACTATTCCTCAATATCTCTTAACATCAATGGACTCAATTCCCCAATAAAAAGACATAGAATAATAGACTGGATAAGGAAACAGGACCCTACATTTTGCTGCATACAGGAGACACACCTCAGTGTCAAAGACAAAAACTACCTTAGAGTAAAAGGCTGGAAGACAATTTTACAAGCCAATGGTCTCAGGAAACAAGTCGGAGTAGCCATTCTAATATCAGATAAAATTAACTTTCAACCTAAAGTCATCAAAAGAGACACAGAAGGACACTTCTTGCTGGTCAAAGGAAAAATCCACCAAGAAGAACTTTAAATTCTAAACATTTATGCGTCAAATGCAAGGGCACCCTCATTCGTAAAAGAAACTTTACTAAAGCTCAAAGCACACATTGCACCTAACACAATAATTGTGGGGGACTTCAACACTCCACTTTCCTCAATGGACCGATCGGGAAAACAGAAACTAAACAGGGACACAGTAAAACTAATTGAAGCTTTGGACCAATTGGATTTGACTGATATTTATAGAACATTTCACCCTAAAGCAAAAGAATATACCTTTTTCTCAGCACCTCATGGTACCTTCTCCAAAATTGACCATATAATTGGTCACAAGACAGACTTTAACAAATATAAGATCAAATTAATCCCATGCCTCCTATCAGATCACTATGGTGTAAGAGTGGTTTTCAATAGCAACAAAAACAACAGAAAGCCCACATACACATGGAAATGGAACAATATTCTACTCAATGACACGTTGGCCAAAGAAGAAATAAAGAAAGAAATCAGAGACTTTTTAGAATTTAATGAAAATGAAGGCACAACATACCCAAATCTTTGGGACACAATGAAAGCAGTGCTAAGAGGAAAACTCATAGCCCTGAGTGCCTCCAAAAAGAAAATGGAGAGAGCATACATTACCAGCTTAATGACACACCTGAAAGCCCTGGAACAAAAAGAAGCTATTTCACCCAGGAGGAGTAGAAGGCAGGAAATCATCAAACTCAGGGCTGAAATCAATCAAGTGGAAACAAAGAGAACCGTACAAAGAATCAACGAATCCAGGAGCTGGTTCTTTGAGAAAATCAACAAGATAGATAAACTCTTAGCCAGACTGACCAAAGGGCACAGAGAAAGTATCCAAATTAACAAAATTAGAAATGAAAGGGGGGATATAACAACAGAAACTGAGGAAATCCAAAAAATTATCAGATCCTACTACAAAAGCCTATACTCAACACAACTGGAGAATCTGGAGGAAATGGACAATTTCCTAGACAGATGACAAATACCAAAATTAAATCAGGACCAAATAGATAATCTAAACAGTCCCATAACCCCTAAAGAAATAGAAGGGGTCATAAAAAAGACTTCCAACAAAAAAAGCACAGGACCAGATGGTTTCAGTGCAGAATTCTATCAGACCTTCAAAGACCTAACACCAATACTCTTCAAACTATTCCACAAAATAGAAACAGAAGGAACACTACCCAATTCCTTCTACGAAGCCACAATTACGCTGATACCAAAACCACACAAAGATCTAACAAAGAAAGAGAACTTCAGACCAATTTCCCTTATGAACATTGATGCAAAAATACTCAATAAAATTCTTGCCAACCAAATCCAAGAATACATAAAAACGATCATCCACCATGATCAAGTAGGATTTATCCCAGGGATGCAGGGTTGGTTCAATATATGGAAATCCATCAATGCAATCCACTACATAAACAAACTCAAAGAAAAAAAACACATGGTCATTTCATTGGATGCTGAAAAAGCATTTGACAAAATTCAGTATCCTTTCATGCTTAAAGTCTTGGAAAGAACAGGAATTCAAGGCCCATACCTAAACATAGTAAAAGCAATATACAGCAAACCGGTAGCCAGCATCAAACTAAATGGAGAGAAACTTGAAGCAATCCCACTAAAATCAGGGACTAGACAGTGCTGCCCCCTTTCTCCTTATCTTTTCAATATTGTACTTGAGGTACTAGCTTGGGCAATTAGACAACATAAGGAGGTCAAGGGGATACAAATTGGAAAGAAAGAAGTCAAACTATCATTATTTGCAGATGATATGATAGTCTGCCTAAGTGACCCAAAAACCTCCACTAGAGAACTGCTACACCTGATAAACAACTTCAGCAAAGTGGCAGGTTAAAAAATCAACTCAAGCAAATCAGTAGCCTTCCTATACTCAAAGGATAAGCAGGCTGAGAAAGAAATTAGGGAAATGACACCCTTCACAATAGCCACAAACAGTATAAAGTACCTTGGGGTGACTCTTACCAAACATGTGAAAGATTTGTATGACAAGAACTTCAAGACTCTGAAGAAGGAAATGGAAGAAGACCAGAAAAAATGAAAAAACCTCCCATGCTCATGGATCGGCAGGATTAATATAGTTAAAATGGCCATTTTGCCAAAAGCAATATACAGAATCAACGCAATACCCATCAAAATCCCAACTCAATTCTTTACAGAGTTAGAAAGAGCAATTCTCAAATTCATCTGGAATAACAAAAAGCCCAGGATAGCTAAAACTATTCTCAACAACAAAAGAAATTCTGGGGAAATCAGTATCCCTGACCTCAAGCAATACAATACTACAGAGCAATAGTGTTAAAAACTGCATGGTATTGGTACAGTGACAGGTAGGCGGATCAATGGAACAGGATTGAAGATCCAGAAATGAACCCACACACCTATGGCCACTTGATCCTCGACAAAGGGGCTGAAAACATCCAATGGAAAAAAGATAGCCTTTTCAACAAATGGTGCTAGTTGACTGGAGGTCAGCATACAGAAGAATGCGAATTGATCCATCCTTGTCTCCTTGTAGTAAGCTCAACTCCAAATGGATCAAGGACCTCCACATAAAGCCAGACACTCTGCTGCTAATAGAAAAGAAACTGGGGAAGACCCTTGAAGACATAGGTACAGGAGAAAAGTTTCTGAACAGATCACCAATAGCATATGCTCTAAGATCAAGAATTGACAAATGGGACTTCATAAAATTACAGTTTCTGTAAGGCAAAGGACACCATCAAAAGGACAAATCGGCAACCAACAAATTGGGAAAAGATCTTCACCAACCCTACATCAGATAGAGGGCTAATATCCAATATATATAAAGAACTCAAGAAGTTAGATTCCAGAAAACCAAATAACCCTATTAAAAATGGGGTACAGAGTTAAACAAAGAATTCTCACCTGAAGAACTTGATGGCAGAGAAGCATCTTAAAAAATGCTCAACTTCACTAGTCATTAGGGAAATGCAAATCAAAACAACCCTGAGATTTCATCTTACACCGGTCAGAATGGCTAAGATTAAAAATTCAGGAGACAGCAGGTGTTGGAGAGGGTGTGGAGAAAGAGGAACACTCCTCCACTGCTGGTGGGGTTGCAAATTGGTACAACCACTCTGGAAATCAGTCTGGCGGTTCCTCCGAAAACTGGGCACCTCACTTTCAGAAGATCCTGCTATACCACTCCTGGGCATATACCCAGAGGATTCCCCACCATGTAATAAGGATACATGTTCCACTATGTTCATAGCAGCCCTATTTATAATAGCCAGAAGCTGGAAAGATCCCAGGTATTCCTCAACAGAAGAGTGGATGCAAAAAATGTGGTATATCTACACAATGGAGTACTATTCAGCCATTAGAAACAATGAATTCATGAAATTCTTAGGCAAATGGATGGAAATGGAGAACATCATACTAAGTGAGGTAACCCAGTCTCAAAAGATCAATCATGTTATGTACTCACTAATAAGTGGATATTAACCTAGAAAACTGGAATACCCAAAACATAATCCACACATCAAATGATGTACAAGAAGAACGGAGGAGTGGCCCCTAGTTCTGGAAAGACTCAGTGAAGCAGTATAGGAAAAACCAGAACAGGGAAGTGGGAAGGGGTGGGTGGGAGGACAGGGGAAGGGAAGGGGGTTTATGGGACTTTCGGGGAGTGGGGGGCTAGAAAAGGGGAAATCATTTGAAATGTAAATAAAAAATATTTCAAATTAAAAAAAAAAAGGCAATTTCATGAAGAAAAACAAATCCAATTTAAATTCCAACTGGCTTAGAAACATCAGGACCAGAGTAAACCTTTGCTAAGAAACACAATACTAACAAAAGGAAAGGCTGCGCTCTATCATAGTGCATGTAGTTTTTAAAAATGCAAGATACTAAAGTACTTGAGAATTTAGTTGGCTATACTTTTTCTGGCTTTGTTTTGTTGTTGTCGTTGGTGGTGGTGGTAATTGGTTGGTTTTGTTTTTTAGGATGGATACCAGTTACTATTTCTCTTTTTAAAAAATGTAGTCAAAGCTTAGAATTGAAAGTCATCTACAGAACACAGACTTGGTTGTAATTTCAGTCAAAGCTTAGAATTATAAGTCACCTACAGAATACACAATTGGTTGTAATTTTACTACTTTCTATGTAATTAATGATATTTGTTTTCTTTCTTGTTTGTTTTAGAACCAGGGTGTTTCTTACTTTCTAGGAAGTTAGGGAGGTCAAACCACTGGGTTTATTTTGTTGTCTGCTCTGGATTTTTATAAAGTCTGATGAGAGAATATGGCTACAGATGTCTTCTGAGTGCCTGTGGTGCCTTCTATAGCTGAAAGGCTCCATGACAGTTTGCAGGAATGGGAAGGCGCATTCGTGTGTCTTGGTGGGGCACAGAAGAGGAGATACTGTCTAGAAGTCTCCCTTTCCTCTTGGACATAAAGCTAGTTTACATTTCTTTTAAGATTTATTTATTTATTTTGTTTTTATGAGTACACTGTCACTGACACACCAGAAGAGGGCATTGGATCCCATTACAGATGGTTGTGAGCCACCATGTGGTTGTTGAGAATTGAACTCAGGATCTCTGGAAGAGCATCCTGTACTCTTAACCACTGAGCTATCTCTCCGGCCCAATTTACATTTCTAAGCCCACTCCCTGGTTCCAATTTTTGTCTGAGTTACTTTTCTATTGCTGTAATAAAATACCATGACCATGGGAACTTATAGAAAAAAGTGTTTAATTTGGAGGTGTATGGCTTCAGAGGGTAAAGTTCATGCTGAGCACAGACATAGTGACATCAGCAGCTAAAGCTTACCTTTGGATTCAAAAGATGGGGGAAGCGTGAGAGACTGGAAATGATGTGAGTCCTTTAGAAACCTGGAAGCCCACTTCCAGTTACACACTCCCTCCAGCGAGGCCACACTTCCTCATCCTGCTCAGAAAGGTCTATCAACTGGGGACCAAATATTCAAATATAGGAGCCTATGGTGGCCAACCAAAAGAGAGGGAGCTCCGTTTGCTGTGCAGGAGGAGGGGGCTTCCTCCAGCCTGAGCAGCAGCCCCTCATACTTACTAAGATTACAAGGGCTGCGTCTTTCTTCTCTTTTCATGAGCCTTGTCCACGAAAAGGCAAGGACAGCGCTGTGTATGATCTACATTGATCTATATTATGCACACACCGAATGGTATTAACGTCACCATTCTTTCCTGCTAAAACTTTTAGTGGGCCTCTGTTTACTGACAGGAAGTTAAAGTACTAATGTGAGCTGGCTATTTTGGCCAGTATTCGCTTCTTGCCACTCCAGCACCCCCTTGTAATTTATAAGCTGTGTCTATGACAATAATTAAAATTAAACAAGGTTCTAGAACTTTGTAAAACAAACAAAACCTTTCCATGTTACTCCTTTCTCTAGACAGGCAAAGCATCCAGCAACCTCATAACTGAAAGCTGTGCTCAGAAACTACCTCCCGCGCAATGTCTCCCTGGTAACTACCCAGGAAACTTAAAAGCCAATTTCACTGGGCCACCCTTGCCCTTTGGATAAGCTCAGCGGTGGCCATTTATCTGCATGCATACTTTTACTGTCTGCATAGCCACAGAAGAGTTTTAAATGCAGATTATACATCCTTTACATGTGCTCCTTTCAGAACAAAGTGCACAACAGAATTCAGGCTTCAAGAGATGAAGAAAAAACTCCCTGGTGTCATTTTATGTCTGGTGCTTACTTAGTGTACTTAAGACACTGTGTGTTAAGTGAATTTATAACACTCAACACACATGCATTGTCTTAGGGTTTCTATTTCTGGGATGATACACCATGACTAAAGCAACTTGAGGAGGAAAGGGCTTATTTCAGCCTGCTTTTGTATAAACCCCAGGACCAAAATGCCCCACAGCTGGATCCTATGTGGATATTTTTCCAATTGAGTCTCCCTCCTTTTAGATGACACTATCCTGTGTCAGTGCTATAAAACTAGCCAGCACAGTCACTAAGGACAAATTGTAACAGTTAAGAATTTCATGTTAAGTAAGACAAATGGTTCAGTTCCTGACTCAGTTGTCCTCACCAAGAGACTTCTGACAACAAAAGCATTTTTTCTTCAACAAAATCTTACAGTGCACTGGACTGGACGCTATTTTTAGGTGTGTCTAGATTAATTTGTCTCATATAAAGAACATCATATTTTCTAAGCCAGAACTTTTTCAGTTTAAGAAGAGACGAGTGTACATGAAAATAAACTTAAGACAACATACAGTGAGTTTTACCTCATTCTGGTCAAAATCACATGACTGTTTACGATGTAATTCTTCCAAAGGAATATCAGCCCTAGGGATTATTAAAAACAAGCATTAAAGCATATTTCATCTGACAGCTATTACTCCAAATTATTGTTTCAAAACTGGGTCTCAAATCATAATTATGAGAAGCGTCTTAAAAATATGCGTTGAAAAGTATTATGCCAAGCTATTTATTTTAATGTGTGGACTAAACATCTATATTTTCTATGCATGTGCATATTTGTGTGTGTGTGTGTGTGTGTGTGTGTACATGTGGTTGCCAGAGTTCAGCCTCAAGTGTTGTTCCTCAGGAGACATAGCCTCCCCCAGGTCCTGAGGTTTGATCCAAAGGAAAGGCTAGCTGGCGGCAGGACCCAATGATCTGCCTTTTCTCCTGTATTCCAGTGTTGGGATTGCCAGTAGGCACCAATGCACCAGCTGGGATCAAATGCAGGTCTGGTGCTTGGGTGCCAAATCAGGCTGAGTCCAACCGCAGCCCAGAAACATCTGTGACATAATCACTCCAGATGATTTAGAACCACACTCTGAATTGAGAATCAGGGTCTTTCTTGCTTGCTTTTTCTTTTCTTTCTTTTTTGTTCTTGTGAAACACAGTGTCATGCATCCTAAGTCACTTTGTTAAAGCTGAATTTATAAAAACTCAAGGCTGAAGAGATATTTTTAACTCATAAACTTCCATATAACAGAAGAACAAATAATTTCATTTCTCAATAAATGCCAACTCCATAAAATGACATGTGTAAATTCTTTGCATCAATAGATACTTAAAAGATTTCCATAAGACATTAGTCCCACAATAAAATTTCATTTAATAAATTTTAAATCATAAAGATCTGGCTAAATTATGATTAAGAAAATTAGAACTGTTCAGTAACTAATAGCCAAAGTAATACTTCCTTTCATTATCTATAATTGTAGATAATTTTTAGAAAAGCCAGCAAGGCAACCTCAGAACTCAAAGGAATAAACCATGGCTTAAGAATAGTTGGATCTATTAAAAATCTAAGCTACAAAATCCTTTTCACACAAGCAGCAGTAAGAAGCTAAACCTGATGGCACATAATTGTTTTCATGTAACATGCCCATAGCAATGATGAGCTATAGGGATGCAGTCACACTGCTCCGTCACACAGGGAGCCTGGGGCCGAGTGCTAGCAGGAGGACGGTGTGGGACACACACTGCCACAGACAGGATATTCTCGCCTATGTCACCTCACAGGACTCTCCTATCTGAGTCTAGTAATGTTCCTGTGGGGACTGCAAAGCCAGACAATCTACTGTTTGTGACAATAAGCATTCTACACATGCAATACTCCTATTTCTGTTCATGCATAAATTGATATTTAGACTATATGTGGTGGATATTCAATACTGAAACAGTTAAATAAGAAGGTATTTGGGGGCTGAAAAAATGTGAACGCTATGTGCTTAAGGAGTTGCTAGTACTCATTGTAACAGAAAATGTATGGTAAGGCTTCTTTGAGACCACTTTGCTCAACCTCCTGGAAAAATATTACCATCTCATGTTCTATTTGTTAATTTGAACACATGTATTATACTAGATCTTAATTTACACTTCTTACATTTAAGTATAAACTTACATCATGTACACTGGGTACTCCTGGGCATTTCTCTGCAGTGCTTTCAACTGGTTATCACTTTCGATTTTTCCTTCAAAAATATAAGCATATACTGAATTAAATTTAGTATCATTTATTTTCATTTTTAACTCAAAGCATATTAAAAGGATACATGGAGGAGAATTGGTGGCACATGATGTAATGCAATAAAACACACTACTTGTGGCTTTGGGTACCTCTAAGCACAGTATATATTAATGTACTGTCCATTCATCCCTTGGTATCCGGTAGGAATAAGTTCCAAAACCTTCCCCTCTACCCATTACTCTACAGACATCAAAATGCACCCATATACACCAATGCCTCGCATAAAATGGCTTAATCTGTTCATATAATGTATATAATCTCATATTGCTTATATAACCTCCAAATGACTTAGAATATATGGTACAGTATGAGTGCTCCTTCAAAAAGAACTTATTTGTGTGTATGTATGTTCACATGTGTTGCATGTGGAGGGAGGTCAGAGGAAAACATCCAGGCATTGCTTCTTTGTCTCTACCGTGGGGTCCAGGATTAAACTGAGGCCAACAGAAAGCCATCTGGCCACCTCCAAAAGATCTTACTAAATAGCTATAGTCTATAGGATGAGAAAAGTCTGTATGTGTTCAGTGAAACATCTGTTTTTAGTTATATAGTCTATATATAACTATATAGACTGTTTTAGTCTGTATAGTTAGCTGAATCTGAAGATACAGGACATTTGGATATGGAGAGCCAACGACATGTGTCTGTGTTTAAACAGATGAAACATGGCAATGTGTATTTATAGAGAAAAGCTGAATGTACAACACCAACCTTTTCTTCCACAGCTGACTGGGTAACAGTCTTTCTCAAAAGACCTTCTAAGCTCATTTATTTCATTGCTGTTGTACTCCTTCTGGAAGGGCCAGTTTGACTGACAAGTTTCCGTGTAACTCGTATTGAAAGGAAGATTAGGAGAAGCGGCCTGTGGACCTGTAACCCTCCTGTCAATGAACCCACTGCTGGAACGGCTTCCATCAGAAGACACGACCTGGGCATCAGTCAGGCTGTCATAACCACATTTAGTAAAGGTCGGCCGTCTCCCAGGCTGATCTCTGCTTAACAAATCAATCATGTTGTGACTAACAAAAGAGTTGTGATTGTCTGGAAGATGTCTCTGAGTTGGGTAGATCACATCTTCAAGAAAATTAGAGAATTCTTCTCCATTATTTGCATAACTCTGTTGCACTGAGGTTTTTGCCATAGCAAAGTCTGGCTGTCTTCTTTCACACTGGCTTCCACAATCTTCACCCACAATCACAGATCTCTTAGTAAGGAAATCACCAGTTTCTGAACTTTGGAATAAATAAAAACATATTTAGCATGAAAGGTTTGATCATTTTCATTTATAAAAACTTAACTTCTATTTAAATACTAACTTAAATTTAAAATTTTAGAGAACATATTGATCAATGACAAGTATTTTCCTAAATTACATTTTAAACTTCATATTTAAGTAAATAATATTGCTCTGGATGGAAATGTATCTAATATGGTATTTTAATAATAGGTATTATTAAACTTATATGCGGTTCTGTTTTTCAATGTGAGATTTAGTGCACAGCTTTAGTTATTGTTGTATTAGCAAACAGAGTATGATACCCATCAGTCTGTCATCTACACCAGTTGACAAATGACCTCCCGCACCACTGTATGCCACTACTGTTTAGTCAAACAGAGAAAGAGAGTGTGAAGACTGTAGGGGAAAGCTCTATGCAAAAACACTTTTAAGGACTTATAAAAACATTATCAAAGATGTTTTCCAATTTAGTAGTTGAAATAGTTACAAAGTTCTCCATGAAGAAAAACAAGGATGTAAACATTTATTTAAAAGATAAGGTAACCAGAAGAAAAATAACTAGGTGACCTGAGTAGCCTGTAAGCTCATTCCCAGAGCAAAACCAAAAACGTTGGGTTAAGTCTAACGTGCATGTAAGAATCAAGGCTGATGGAAAGTATTAACAACAAAGATCTCTTTTGTTTCATTGCTAGTGACTATACTTACTTGAGATGGGACTATTTCATGGACTGGAAGTACAAAGAATTTTTTAAAGAAACACAATAAATGTTTAACATTGATTTTCCTTTTAATTATGTATATTTCTATATGTATTGGGGGTTATATGTGCAACTGAGTTCAGGTGTCCACAGAACACAACAGTGTCAAGTCCCTTGGTCTTGGCTGGAGTTCCAGGTGGGGTTTAGTTGCCTGATGTGGGTGCTAGGAAACCAACTGGGATCTTCTGTAAAAGCAGTATGTACTCTTAAGTGCTGGACCATTTATTCAGCCTTAAAATTTTGACTTCTAATTTGATATTCAACTCACTTAATCTTTAAATAGAAATACTATGTTTTAGGAACTAGGTCATGGGACAGAGAGATATACTAGGTTGGGTTAGAGAAAGAGAAAGTATTAAACAGAAAATTCATGGTTTTGTTCATAAATGTTCATAGATTCCCTGTGATTTCTCAATAAACATCTAGTTAGTATTTTATACTAAAAGACACAATCCAATGTGTCTTATACCCCACTAAAGCCAGAAAAATTTCCAACATTATAAATGGGAGAATAACCATAGAACATATCATAAGCACACTATGCAAGGAAATTGCATTTTACAGATGATTTTCATCATTATAACAGAGGAATCAGTAAGAAATGTATAAAACAGAGACACCACCAAGAGATCTATAATATTGTAAGGAAAATTAAAAATCACAGAAGTGTAATCCTACAGTCAAAGGCCAATATAATGAACAAAGAGTCTTCCACTGCAAAAAATAAAAAAACAAAACACAAAACAAAACAACAACAAAAAAATCCCTCTGACGTCAGGCATCTCTTCCGCACACATTTCCGGGAAAGTGAACACACCCACACAGAAAACAAAAGCTTTGCAGCTGTTTCTCACTTTCTACAAGACTCAGCTCATGATGGAGCAACGATCCTGAAGGTGAAATACTCCGAGATATTGGCAATGGTTCTTCTGAACACTGCCACACAAGCACGGGAAACAAAGCGAACATCGACACGTGGTTTGTAGAGACTAGACAAGCCAGAGAGACAACATATATTTCCCCATTATTAATCCCTCAAAACCCTCTCCTCCAAGCCCAAATAATCAAATTTTAAAAGGAGAAAAATTCGGTTGGAATGATGGCTCAGCAGTTAAGACAGTGGCTGCTTCCCCAAAGGCCTGTGTTTGATTTATAGCATTTACATGATGCTCACAACTATCTATAACTCTGGTCCCCAGGAATCTGATATCCTCTTCTTGCCTCCTTAGGTACCAGGCACACATGTAGTGCACAGGCATACATGCAGGCACAACACCCATACACCCCAGATGAAATAATTTAAAAAAAAAACTGTATTAATGAACAAATGATTTTAGATGGATGTTTCTCAAACACAGAAATATGACCAAAATATATGAGAATAAATACTCAGCATGATTAGCCCTTAGGGCATGCAAAGTGAAGTCATAATGAGATACCATCCCATGCCAATTACAATGGCTACTTTTAAAAAAGGAAAGTACAAACAACAACAACAACAAATAAATACATAAACAATGCCGACCAGGAGATGAACACGTTGTGTGGAAATAAAAACTAAAAATAGGATCACCATTATAAAGAAGAGCAATGAAGGTCCCTAAAAACTGAAAACGCAGCAGATGGCCCAGCCCACTCTCTCCTGGGTATCTCTTCAAAGGAAATGAAATTGGCACGCCAGCCATGTAACTGCAGAGCCAAAGATATTATAGCACTATTCACAATAGCTAAGACACAGAATTAGTCTATATGCCCATCAACAGATGAATGGTTTAAAAACACAGGATGTATTCATTGAGTAGTATTTGGCACAAAAAAAAAAAGAATGAAATCCAGTTGGTTATATCAAAAACGGTTAAAACTAGAGAATGCTATATTAAATGACAGATGCTGGGCAGGCACAGATGCTCTTTCTTGTGTGCAGATGCTGGGAGATTACACTTTAGAACACCTGAGCGGCAGTGAACCCACACAACAACACTCATGTATTGAACTAGCACCCCGAAGTACTTTAGTATGCAAAGCATTAGTGTTTAAAAGGGCAAATCTGAACTAACTAAAGTATGTGTCTCATCAGAATGGCCTTTTTCTAGAATACTACTTACATCCTGAGTTAAAAGTATCCGTGACCCTAAAATCACACTAGTAGTGACTTGGAGTTCAGCTCTCTGCTTTACCTTCTCATTCTACATACCTGTTTCTTCTCTCAAATGACACTCCAAACTCCACTGTTTTCTGAGATGAACTTAAAACATTTTGGTGTTTATTTAATTTGGAAAATAAGGCCTCAGGAAATTTTTCATTGCTGAACTGAAAAAGAAGGGAGAAAATACCAAACAATATGAACATATTTACGATTTAAATTGTTTATTAAGAATGGCACCCAGGTGAGCAATGTCTGTACTAAAAATGTTTTGCTCTGTCTAAAAGAAAGTAATTTTAATCCTTATTGAAGACCAAATAAATACTCTTCTAACAATATGATCAATGTAAATATTTAAATAATTGCTAAGTTACTGAAATAACAAAATTTATACTATACTAACATTACCATTTTTTGAATTTAAAAAACTTCTATAAAACAAAACCATTCAGCACACCAATATCATGAATGATTAAAAGTTATATTTCCAGTAGGAAATTAGCCCATCCCACAGAACTGTGTGCATCTCTCACTTCCATTTCATAACCGAATGGGGTATTCCGCTTTAATTTCTTGATATCAGTATCATTCAATAAATATGGGCTCTTATGTGAAAACTGTTATGAAAACCAGATGAGGCTGTTTGGAAGAGTGAAGGGAATTAGTGTAGGTCAGAGAGAGAGAGAGAGAGAGAGAGAGAGAGAGAGATTGATTTTTGTATGGTTAAACCATATTATGTACACATAATATGTAGCAAAATGTTACAACAAAGTTCATTATTATGTATTATTAATACAGGATAATCAAATAATAACATATCACACAGAAAGAAAGCCAAGTGAGAGTTCATTTGTTAATACGAATGAACACATAAATGCAACTTCTTCTACAGGCTCAAACTATCCAGGAACAATAATTACTACTTGGAGCATGTTTCAATTATAACCTCTGAAACAGAGAGAGAACAAGTTTGTAGGTAACAAAATATGGAAACTCAAAGAAGCAAGGACAGCTGACACTAAGGACTTAATTATGGAAACACCTTTCTGAGAAGCAGGGCCAGTGACAGGTGCAAACACAAAGTCATCTTCAAAGTGGGAAATGGGCACACAAAGAAATCAAAGAGAAAGGGGTTGGGGCAGCCACTCAAATTCTTCTCAAAATTCCCAAACATGACCTAAGCATCTCCTAATGCTTCACAGTATGAGGACACCAGCCTTTCTTTGCAGTCTTCTGCCACATAGGTAGAGTTATTTACCTATATTCAGATAATTGCTGACTAATGTGTAGTGATCGTGTGCACAGACAAAATGAATGTTTATGTACATATTATACAATGCTTTATTTTCTACCCTACAAAGTAATTAATAGAATATATAGTTTTAAACTCATGTAGAAACGTTTGGTCTCCAAGAAATAAACTAGGTAGATCCTCTCAGTCCTCCCTCCTTACCACTGTCGGCTGACAATACCTAGAGCCACTGTCAACCTGGGACCTCCACTGGCCACACCTGGCTGGGACACAGGCAATTGATTTTGACTCTCCTTTGAGTACCGTGTTACAATCTCTCCAATCTCATTGCTAGCCTTGTAGCACACTACTTTCAGGTGCTTCTCCCACCCTACCTCCATTTCCTATGGTTTCTGACAAACTTTGTGGGTTCTGAGCCTCCCCACCTGCCTTGTAAACCCTCTCAGTCCTCCCTTCTAGCCCATCCCCAACCTCTGTATCAGCCCCCAATACCACGGAACACAGTCTACCTTGAACCTTAGCAGCCACACCCTGACTTCCTTTCTGACCTCTCCATTCTCACCCTCAGACTTCTAACCACCTGCTTGCCAGCGCCCCTCCTCCCACCCAGCTCCACTCACTGGAGACGACAACTCTGGGTTCAGACAGAGTCACCCTAGCTCTTTCATTCTTGTCTCTCCAGGTTACTGCCTCACTGCAACCTACTTCCAGCGGCCCTTTGACCACCACACCTACAGCTCCTTGTTCCTCACCTCCAAGAGAATCCCCTAAGTTCTTCCCAAAGCCCCACTTGGCCTCTTCTCTAGCCCACATCTGTTCCTCTCTGCCACCCACTGACCTACATACATCAGCACTCTCTACCAGGGAACTCACGGCTAAGACTCATGCTAAGATCCACATAGGGCAAGAGAAACCAAGGAAAAGAGCATCCACACATCCCACCAAAAACCAAAACCAGATAACAACACTTAGGATAAACTCCATCATCTGGATGTATCCATCCATCTAACTCTGGATACCTAGACATCAGTACAAAACCAAAACCAAACCAAACCAAAACAACAACAAAAATTACAGCTAAGACACTGTGCCTCCTCCAGAACACAATAACATCTTATAGTGGGCACTGAGAAATGCAGTACAGTTGAAGCCCAAGGTATGTACTTCAAAATGGCAGGAATGAATTTGCTCAGGGACCTTAAAGAAGATATGAATGAATTCCTTAATGAAGTCTGTGAAGACTCAGAGTGGAATGAAATAATGAAACAGTTCAAGACATGAAAGCAGACACGGAATCACTAAAAACCCCAGCTGACATAAGATGGAAAGTACCAATTTTCAATTTTTGTTTGCATTTTTTTTTGGCTTTTGAAAATGCAAACAAAATTGTCAGAGGTAAGCTTCACCAACAGAGTACAAGACGTGGAAGAGAGAATCTTGGGCAAGGTAGAGGAAATGTATATCTCAGTCAAAGAAAATGTTAATCTGAAAAAAAATCCAGGCACACAACATCCCGGAAATATGGGAACTATAAAAAGACCCAATCTATGAACAATATGGCTGGAGGAAAAAGAAGATCCCCGGGTCAAGGGAGAGAAACAAAGTCACAGAAGAAAACTTCCCTAACCTAAGAAGGAAGGGCTCTCAAGGTACAAGGAGCAGACAGAACACAAAGCAGGACCAAAGAGGAAATTCTTCCCCTTTGGGGAGGATTGGGAGGGGCGTCTGTGTGAGATGAGGTGAGCCATTCGGAACGGGCTTTGAGGGTTCAAAAGCCTATGCCAGACCTGGCACATCTCCTGCTATTTGTGGCCTGTAGATCAGAATGTAAATTTCTCAGTTACTGCTCCAGAGCCATGCCTTTCTGCTTCTTATGATGATAATGGACTAACCTAAAACTGTAAGCTAGTCTCCAATTAAATGCTTTCTTTTAAAAGAGTTTCCTTGATCATGATGGTTTTTCACAGAAACAGAACATTAACACTAAGGACCATTTGAGAGGTCATATGGAAACCTACTACTGTAGAAGCTCCTTAATGAATATGTATATGTATTTGTATATGTAGATGTAGATGTAGATGTATATGAAAAATTTTTAAATGGAGTCACCAAATAATAGGAAAGACACCCAAACTTTCACTACCAAGTGGAACTTTTAATACCAGGAATGGGTTATATCTAATTGAGTTCTTGGTCAAAGGGGCCTCATGGAAATTCACAAATAACTTAGGATATTTCCATGAATGTTGTTTGTTCTCTACAAACTCATAGCTAGTCCCTAATGCTGAATACAACACTTACATATTTCACTGAAAATGAATACTTTGAGCCGGTGCCTAACTAGAGCCTTCACTCCTTCTGACTAGTGTTTATGGTACTGGAAGGGACTCTGCAGGCATCCAAAAGAGAAAGGTAACCACCAACCCAGCTAGCTGTGATCCACAATATTGATCTGCCTTCAGGATATCCTGCTGTGACAGTGGCACAAAATTTGTAGAAGAAACCAACCTGGTGCCTCATTAGAGTCAAAGCTCACTCCATGAGATTGAGCCCACTGCCGGAAACTGCTTGTGGCTAAGATCCTGAGACTAGATAGGCCATGACCTAATGGACAATCAAATACTACAATTATGCTAAAGAAACATAGCAACAAAATGATTCCTAATGATATTCTGCTATTGCCACAGATTGATGCCTCATCCAGCCATCATCAGAGAAGGCTTTCTTACGCAGAAGATGGGAACTAAAACAGATTCACTAACGGAAATCATGAGAAGAGAGTGTGAGACCTCGGAACCCCCAGTCCTAACTGGGGTGTCTTCATCAACCCATTCCTGCCATGGCTTAGGGAGATGCGGAGAAAGGAGGAAGAAATACTGTAAGCCAGAGGGATGAACACCAGGGAAACAGTGTGGTCCAGGCACAGAAGAACTAGTGTACATATGCACTCATGACTGTGGTCCCATGCAGAGCCCACACAGGTCTGAGACAGATGGGGGTGGGAGGGGCGAGTCTCAGGGCTAGGAGAGGAAGTGAACACCAGTTCCCATCAACACCCAAGAAGCTATCTCCAATGAACAGCTGCTAATAAAGGAAAAACTCGTTTTCTCCAGTGGAGTCTCATAGGGTATAGAAACTGTGCTCCAGGGCAGGCCCCATGCCCAGCAGTAGATCAAAGAACAAAGCCAATGGTGTTTTGGTGGATTTTTAAAAAAATATTATTTTGTTTAGGCATTTGTTTTATCTTACTGGGTTTATTATTATTGTTGTTATTATTATTATTACTTTTATTTTTGTTTCTGATGTGTTTTTATGGATTTTGTTTGTGTGTATGTCTGTGTTTCTTACGCATTTTCTTTTTTTTTTTCAAATTTCTGGGTGTTTGTTTTCAAAAAGAGACAGGAGAAGAATTGAATATATGGGGAGGTAGGAAGACCATGATCAAAATATCTTGTATTAAGTTTCAATTATAAAAAAGAAAACTCAAAAAAGGTAGACAGCACCTAAAGTCTTGTCATTACGGCATTAAAAAGTTCTAGGTCCTAAAAGTAGCAAGGTTCTCATTCACCACTGTAATTTCTCTTTTCCAAGAAATGGTAAAATATATTTTAATATATAGTAAAGTTGATTTAAATAATTACATCTCTAATTCTAGAATACATAACAGAGATTTATGGGCTTATAAATTATATTTATCATTATAAATTGATTTATAGGCCAAACCTTATATGCCAAAAAGTAGGTTTTGAAAGTAAATCATTTTGCTAATAAGACACAAGCATACTACCATTTCTTCCTTATCATCACCCACCAGTAAAATAACACTTAATAAGACTTAAGACTATCAACACATTTGCTATAAAATCATTCTCTTGTATGTGCTATGACATAGTTCAAGACTTTAAATTTTATATCTCTATATAAAGCACAGTGTTTGAGCATTTAAAGAGTAACTCTACATATGTATGTATGTATCTATCTATCATCTATAATGCATATGAATATATATATATATATATATATATATATATATATATATATGCAGCTATCTTCTCTAAAATCATAAAAAGAGGGAAGAGTTGCGACTTCTGTGGAAGAGCCTGCTACACAGTGCTGATGACATGCTGATGCCCATGCCATGTCTACTGAGTCACCATGGCAGCCTAGCTCCTTTCAATGATGATTGTCATTAAATACTATAAATACACTAAAGTAGTTCCCAAATTTACTTCCAGTGATTTTTAAGAGAATTACTTCTAAAATTTTAGAAGAATACTTCAATTATTAGATTCATAATCATCTGGAGTACAGAGAATTTTTGGCATGAGATGAAATATTATCCTTCACTTATCACCATATTTGGCTAACATCCCGAAACCTTTCTTTGTCAGATTTATGAGGAGCAGGACACATGAAAATGTGACAGAAGCACTGGCTCCAGTGTACCTGCCCATGGTGGGGGTTTTCACATGCAAACTGCCGAGGACTTGGAGCTAGTCTTGGGGTGGAATGTTGGCCTGGAATATGTCTGTTAGGAGGGAATTCTTCTGGAAAAGATGGTGGACTATAACTGCAGTTTCCCATCTCGTTGAACATTCTATATGAGTTCATGTCTTGTGATGACTATAGGAAAAGAAAAATTAAGATCACTAAAAATACAGAAAGAAGAAGTCAACATAATACAATGAAAATGAGAAGGAAAGAACGTGGTTACTAAAGAGGAAGTCGTGAGGAAGAGCAAACCATTAGCAATTCATGGAGGTCTCTGAGGTCCTGAGCTTACCACTGAGGTCCTGGGCTTGCCCACTGAGGTCCTGAGCTTGCCCACTAAGGTCCTGGGCTTGCCCACTGAGGTCCTGGGCTTACCACTAAGGTCCTGAGCTTGCCCACTGAGGTCCTGGGCTTGCCCACTGAGGTCCTGGGCTTGCCCACTGAGGTCCTGAGCTTACCACAGAGATCCTGAGCTTGCCCACTGAGGTCCTGGGCTTGCCCACTGAGGTCCTGGGCTTACCACTGAGGTCCTGGGCTTGCCCACTGAGGTCCTGGGCTTACCACTGAGGTCCTGGGCTTGCCCACTGAGGTCCTGGGCTTACCACTGAGATCCTGGGCTTACCACTGAGGTCCTGAGCTTGCCCACTGAGGTCCTGGGCTTACCACTGAGGTCCTGGGCTTACCACTGAGGTCCTGAGCTTGCCCACTGAGGTCCTGGGCTTACCACTGAGGTCCTAGGCTTGCCCACTGAGGTCCTGGGCTTGCCCACTGAGGTCCTGAGCTTGCCCACTGAGGTCCTGGGCTTGCCCACTGAGGTCCTGGGCTTACCCACTAAGGTCCTGGGCTTACCCACTGAGGTCCTGGGCTTACCACTAAGGTCCTGAGCTTGCCCACTGAGGTCCTGGGCTTGCCCACTGAGGTCCTGGGCTTGCCCACTGAGGTCCTGGGCTTACCCACTAAGGTCCTGGGCTTACCCACTGAGGTCCTGGGCTTACCACTAAGGTCCTGAGCTTGCCCACTGAGGTCCTGGGCTTACCACTGAGGTCCTGAGCTTGCCCACTGAGGTCCTGGGCTTACCCACTGAGATCCTGAGCTTGCCCACTGAGGTCCTGGGCTTACCACTGAGGTCCTAGGCTTGCCCACTGAGGTCCTGGGCTTGCCCACTGAGGTCCTGGGCTTGCCCACTGAGGTCCTGGGCTTACCACTGAGGTCCTGGGCTTGCCCACTGAGGTCCTGAGCTTGCCCACTGAGGTCCTGGGCTTGCCCACTGAGGTCCTGGGCTTACCCACTAAGGTCCTGGGCTTACCACTGAGGTCCTGGGCTTACCCACTGAGGTACTGAGCTTAGCCACTAGGATTCTGAGCTTAGTCACTGAGAGTTTGCTTAAGAACCCCTTCCCTCTGCTTTTCCCTACAGCCTTCCTCCCTCAAGTTCTTTTTCTGAATGTCACCTTCTAATAACATAAAGTCTTAAAAAACAGATGACAGGATGTCCATGGTAATTCATTTTTTTCCATCAGCTTCCACTGCCTTTCTGATCTAACATTCTTAAGCCTGATGACTCAAGCATACATAAGAATAGTTAAGATTGCATTGAACATTAATTAGACTTTTAAGCTTTACTCAACCTGTGCATTTTCTAATTCATTGTGCTTTATTTGCAAAAAAATAATTGTACTTTGAAAATCATCTTGTGATAAATATGAGTTTCTAACATTTGATATAAATAATCCTTTCATTACATTTAAAAAGATGAACTGATCAGTGATTACATGAACTTAACAAAAGACTCCCCTAGTGGGAGCTGTGAAAATGGTCTATCAATAAACTTCTTGTCATGCAAGTATGAGGACCAAGTCTGATTTCCCCACACCTACATGAAGGAGACAGGTATGTCAGTGCACACTGGAAATCCCAGTAATGGGGAGACAGAGGAAACAGGCTGATTTCTGGAACTCAGTGGGTAGACTTGCTAGCCAGTCAGTGACTGAGCCAACCAGCTCTAGGGGCAGAGAGAGACCTTGTCTCAAAAATCAAGTAGGAGAATGAGTGGCCTCTGGCCTCTCTGTACACAAACACATAGGCATCTACCTAACCCACCTAATGGACACACACAAACACAAATAGATGATAGATAGACAGATAGATAGATAGATAGATAGATAGATAGATAGATAGATAGATAGATAAAGACAGAGAGACAGACAGATAACAAAAATAATCTCTATACAACTACTCTTCTATAACAAGAAGAATCAAGCATGGTCATGTTACATCATCCAAGGTGGCTACATAATCAGACTCTTCCTTAGGAGTAAACTTCCTACATTGGAAAACTGAAAGGACCCATTTAGAAACTATAAAAAATGAAAGGATATTTAATCTTACCTAGTATTTTAATAAGTTAGATCATCTAAGAATTGAACAATTGTTAAAGCAATTTATAGTTATCTTTAAAACTCACTTGAACTGGGCCAGTTTCTTCCTTTCTATAGAATCTTTGATAGGGTACACTAAAGAAAAAAATTTAAAGTTAAAAATACAAACAGCAATAAAATTTATTTTATGCATTCTTAAAGTCTCTGCATAAGCACTCAACATAGAAAACTCTGAGACTAAGCCATCAACAAAGGGGTACACATGGTTCCAGCCAAAAATATGGCAGAAGAATGCCTTGTTGGGCATCAGTGGCAGGAGAGGTCCTTGGTCCTCTGAAAGCTCAATAGAGGCCCCAGTGTGGGGAAACAGAGTGGGGGTCATGGGAGTGGTTTGAGTAGAGGAGCACATCCTTGGAGAAAGGGGGTGGGAGGATGGGTTGGGGTTTTCCGGAAGGGGGAAATCAGGAAGGTGTATAACTTTTGAAATGTAAATGAAGAATATATTCAATAAAAAATAAAATAAAATTCATTAAAGCTCAAAACAAAAAACAGTATGAGATTTAGAGCTTCAGCATGCATTCCATCCTGTGATATGGTCAAAAATTCAACCAGAAATTGTTGGTTACTATTCTAGCAATAGTTCCATGATTGCATCTATAGGCATATCCTTCCTATCAGTTCAGGATTATAGCAAAAAGAATCCACTACTTGTCAGAAAATGACTTTTCTCCCCAACACTATGCACAGCACCATACTGCACAGAGAATGTTAGGCAGCAGGGAAGAAGTTTGACAGTCTACGATCATTTCTCTATTGCCAAGACCAAACTGTGATGTCTTCAACAGTAGGGTCTTACCATCCACTTCTGGTCTAAAACAAAAAAAAGAAAACTCTGGAAAATTATCCCAGGGTCATAATAGTACTAAGTTTTGAAAAACATTAAACTGGGATAGGTATTTTCTAATACAGAAAGTTAGAGCACATGCACAAAGCCATGGTGTGCATCCTAAGAGTTGTATGATATCATCGGACAAACAAGAACTGGAGCTGGAAGGCAATGTCACTCTCGACTGCCCAGCAAATGAGAACGTTGATAACGTTCTGCCAGCTAACCACTGTCCCAGCTAACACTTACCTGTTCTCCATATCATCGATGCACAGTTTGGAAGGCACACAGTGAGGTGACATTGGAAGTTCTAAGTCATGTTTTCTTAGTGGGATTTTCAAATCTCTATTCATATTCACGTGAGTTGGTCTTTTCATGGTTTCTGTAATGAAAAATGTTAAATAATAATTTTAAAATAGAGATTTTAAATCTTTGCTCTATCATCCTTCAATTAATTATAAATATAGAAATATTCTTCTAAGTCATGTTCTATACACACTATTACAGAATCAGACTGCTAACAACTATTGATGAATTAAAAAAAAAGTTTTCCCTGCTTCTGAACCCTCAATTAAGGGGCTTTACTAACTCCAGCTGATTTTGACTTTCCCAGGTACTAAACTAAATCAGATACTGTGTTATATGTTCTCACAGCACTATATATTTTTTTCTGTTTTAGCACTTTGCACACTTTATTACACTTGATTAACATCATCTCCCTCAACAGACTTTAAACTTTAGAGCAGTGGTTCTCCCCCGCCCTTTGAAAGTCAAAGGATCCTTTCACAGGGGTTCTTTAAGACTACTGGAAAACAGAGATATGTACACTACAATTCATAACAGTATAAAAGTAAAATTATGAAGTAGCAACAAAAATAATATTCCAGGGTCATATTGGTTGGGGGGTCACTAAAACATGAAAGGATGCTGTGTTAAATTGCAGCCTTAGGTGTCACAGCATTAAGAAGGCTGAGAATTACCACTCTAAAGGAAGGAGCCTTATATGATTTTATACAACTAAGATCACTGTTTTATTTCCTCAGACCCCAGCCTGCCTACACAGCTCTAGGCAGAATTCTCCCTCTTTCTTTACAACCATCTCTTTTTGGACAAACACCTGGTGCAGAAGTAGCCATCTGAGCAAAGATACCTGAGTTACAGACTTGTCCTCTGACTCGGTGTAGCTACGGAACTGCGGTCCAGCAGTCCCGGAGGCAGCTTCTCCTGGAAACTTGGAATGAGGGAAATGACTCACATTCTTTGGGAACTGAGCATGAAAACTACTGGTTCTTAAAACCAGGTTTTAACTGTTCATGATGAAGAAAATCTGAGCACTGAGGCTCTCCACTTAACAGAGAAATGATCTTCTGGGATCCGAGTTTCTGATCAAGGTATCTCTAAGACACAGTATACTACAGCTGTGTCTTTGGAACTTCCACCATTAGCAGCAACCAAGTCATGAGTAATGGAATCTTGCTTTCTATTTCGTGCCCCATGTGCTTTAGTATTTATAATTGTCAGTAAACACGTGTTGAGAGAGTGAGTGTAACCAAAGGCAGAAGGCGACACAGTACGTGATACATTCCAAATATGCTACCTTGGCATTTAAGGAAGCTGAAGAGGAAGAGCACGCCCACATTTCCTTCTTCTCAATGTAGGTCACAGAACGTAAAAGCATTTTTGTGACCTTTTCATAAAGCGGGCATTAGAAACCTCCTATGAGAGGTGTCCCTCTTAGACCTGAAGAAGCAAGGCCTCTGTTTTGTCCCTGATGTAGTGTTTGGACTGAACCTAAGACTCTGTGCAAGATGTACCCTGATCAGTATCCACCTGAACACAAGGACCTCTGAGAAGACCTCAACAGAGCCAGAGGAGTCACCTCTGAGCCCTACCTTTGAGTCCCTCTGGGGCTGTCATCCTTCTCTACAGCTGGTCAAGGCTTTTTCACACTTAGCACTACAAAGGCACTGGTTTGACCATTTCTTCAGACATTCATTTCCTAATGAAGGCTCTCATGCTACAGAAAACTTATTAAATAAATGTCTTTATATTGCTAATCTTTCATTATTGAGGCTTCAATGTGACTCTAGCGATATATGAGAAATATAAAAATAAATATATCAGTAAAGTAAGACATTTTATACTACAAAAAAAGGTCAATGAACCATATATTTACTCCTTCTAAAACATAATTAAATCTACTTATTATTCACTGAGAGAAAATGTTAAAGTAAGCAGGGAGATACTAATATACTTATCAAATTTAACCTTTCCCTGAAAAACTGTCTTTTGTACAGATTAATTTTGATTCTGTGTATGAATGTCTCCCTGCACACACGCATGTGCACCACATTCAGGCCTGGAGCCTGCGGAGTCCAGAAGAGGGTGCTGGACCCCCTGAAAGTGGAGTCAGGGAGCTGTGAGCGATCCCGTGGGTGCTGGGAACTACGCATGAGTCTGCCGCAAGACCTGCACTGTGCTTCACCCCTGAGCCACTTCTCTGCCCCCAAAACTGTTGTTTTTTAAGCACTTTAGTTTTACACTTGTTTATAACATGTAAAATACGCCGAAGTTCCTTTAAAAGAGGAAAACAATTTGTTTTAGTTGAAAAGTCAAACTGTCTGACAAAAAGAGTTTTACTTTGAAAGACCTTACCAGATGTTTCCTTCTTGGACGATATCTGATTTACCACATACAGGTTAAGGAGGTCCAAACTGACGGAGGGGTTCTTGACAGGTGAGAAAACACCTAGTAATTTCATTTTTGATTTTAACTTATTCCTTTCAAAGTATTCCTGGAATAATTAAGAATTAAATATTAATTTCACAACCACACAATTCAAGGCAAATCATAAACAATAAATGCACTGAGGCTACCATGCCACCAACTGCATGTCTTCACAGTGTGACACAAGATTCACATTTACATAGGAAGTGAAATTAGTTATGACAGCTTGTAGTTTACCTCAAGACTTTAAATCTGACAAGTAACAAATTTTTCTATAATAAATAACATACTGCCTTTTATTTAAAAAAACAAAAACAAACAAACAAAAACCCTGCAAAGATGTAGCAAAGTGCCACCAAAAATTCACGAGGGGACAGTGGCACCGCAGTGACACAAGTCTGATGAGCTGAGTTCAAGTCCCTGAACCTTGGTAGAAGATCTTCTTACCCTGAACATTGTCATTTGACCTCTGTGGAACATATGCATCCCTGCTCTCACATGTGTGCACATACAAACACACACACACATACACATAATAGTAATAATAATAATAATAATAGTAACAATAACAATAATAATAATAAAATTGTACAACTATCTAAGAGGAAAGCAAAAGCCATGTGAAAACTAACCTACAACTAATACAAATTTAACTCACTGTACCCCTATTACTTTAATATTTTATATAAATCAGACTTACACATAAGTATCATTATTTGTCCAGTTTATACTTTCTTCTTGGGTTTCTGAATTATAATTATTCCTCATTTTAAGTTGCATCTTTAAGTTACTAAATCCAAAGACATTTTCACTTGTTTGTTTGTGATTGTAAGTGCATTTGTGAGTGAGTGTGACTGTGGCGTGCACAGCTCTGTTGGTGAATCTAAGGCAGCTGCGTTACAAGCTGTTGTAAACCATCTGATGTGGGAGCCCAGACTAAACTCAGGTCCTCTCTTAGGGCAGTTTGTGCTCTGTAAACACAAAACTGAATCTCCAACCCTCTGTGAAACTTTTAAATTAATATTTCAATTTATCAAAGTAATGCGTTTTATTGTTGCATTCATTCTATCTTTAACTGTTCCCTTCACCCCCTCCTCTCCACACCCCACTCCCCATGTACTCCCCACTCTGACTGGCTCCTTCCGCTCCCTAGGGAGCCTCCCTCCTGATTCCATCACCCTCCTTTCCCTGCTCCCTAAAGGAATCTTCCCACCTCTCCTCATCTCTTTTCTATTTCAAGTACTGTACATACAATATATATATATATATATATATTGTATATACAATATATGCATATAATGTGCATACACTGTATATAATAATTATATATATAATTATGTTACATGTATTTATATATAATATATACATATATGTAATCTTGTCCCATGTATTTATACTGTTAAGTCTATGTTCCAGACATGAAGGAAAAACACTCAGGGTTTGCCTGTCCTGTTCTGGCTTATTTCATTTGATGGCTTTTCAGTTCCACCATTTCCCACAAGCTTCTGATTTCTTTTTCCTTTATATGTAAATAAATATGTATCAGATTTCTTATTCATTCTTCTGATGCTTGATGTATGTGTGGACTGGACCCATTCTGAGCTACCGTGAACAGTGTAGCTATAAACCAAGTTGGTGGCTCTTAAATAATATACAGACAGATAATATTACATCTATGAGTATACTTAGGAATTCAGATACACATACAATATCAATAACAATTAAAGAAATCGAGGCCATAAATTTGAGAAAGGGGGGATGGTATAGGACGGGTTGGAAGAAGGAAAGGGAGGAAAATCATGTAATTCTATTTTTATTTTTAAGAGGAAAATATATTCGTAAAAGCCCTCCAGACAAGCAACTCTATGATGTTTTCTTCCAAGAGACTCTCTCCTGGTTTATGTGGCAGCATTGCCCTTCCCCTTAAGCCCCTACCTATGAAGGTATACTAGTCTTCTTCCTAAAACTTAAAAAAAAATAGATGAAGACTGTAAAATCAATGAAAGATCTGAAAAATATCAGCAAAGATGTAAATATCCCACTAAACAAAATGAATCAAACATCATAAACAAACACCTTTCATTTGAATGATCTATAATTCTACACTGGTATAAAATATCTTCAAAAACATCATGCCATAAGCTCTTCAACACTTAAATAACAGACTGCAGGATATATTTTCTATATTCTTTGTTTACAATCCAAAAGCTTTCCCCTTTCCCAGTTCCCCCCTCCCCATATGTCCCATAAGTCCCTCTTCTCTCCATCCATTCTCCTATCTTTCCCCCCTCCCTTTTCTCTGTCCTGGTACTCCCCTACAATGCTGGATCAAGCCTCTCCAGAATTAGGGCCCTCTTCTTCCTTCTTCATGGGAATCATTTGATATGCTAATTTTATCTTCAGTATTCAGAGCTTCAGGGCTAATTAATATCCACTTATCATGATTGCATTCCATGTGTATTCTTTTGTGATTGTGTTACCTCGCTTAGGATGATATTTTCCAGCTCCATCCATTTGCCTAAAAATTTCATGAATTCATTGTTTTTAATTGCTGAATAGTACTTTACTGTACTGGGGAAAACCCTTAAGGACATAGGCACAGGGGAAAAGTTCCTGAACAGAACACCAATAGCTTATGCTCTAAGATCAAGAATTGACAAATGGGATCTCATAAAATTACAAAGTTTCTGTAAGGCAAAGGACACTGTAAAAAGGACTAAATGGCAACCAACAAATGGGGAAAAGATGTTACTTCTTAAAGCATTGTATTTTGTGGTGGATTAAAGGCAGTGAGGCTGACAACCCGGGGATGGTGTGACTAGAGATGGTGTATAAACTGGGGGGTGGAGGGTGTGCAAGGGAGAGCAGGAGAGCAAGAGAAGTTTCTTGAAGACTATTTCTAAATTACATGGATGAGTCTGCGTTAGTCTCAGGGTAGCACTGTAAGTTTTCAGGAAAAAAGAAGGGTGGGGAACGAACAAACTGAAAAGGAAGTGAGCCCCTAGTTCCTGGAATACTGACTAATAGGTTTGCTCCTCTTCCTTTAGATGTCATGCTGCTTCCTAATCTCTGGCCACAGAAAAGTCAAAGTGAGTGATTATTTTATCTAAAAAGATTAGGCTTGGTTTTTCTGATAAAGTCTGGCTTGGCAGAATCTACTAGAAAACAATTTAAAGAGAAACAAAAATCTTTCGGGAAACAAATCAAATTTCACCTTGCACATGAGCATTAAAATGAATATAGAGATAAAAGCCTACAGAACCAGAACGCACCAGGAAACTATGGGAGGAGTTTCAAATTGAGGAGAACTGCTAGCTATATAAAAGATGATGTGTTGAAGTTGAGTCTAACTGAGAATACTTGGCAGGAGCAAGACTGTACAGGACAGCAAAGAAGGGGTAAAAGAGGCTTTAAAACTCAAGTGCTGGGTCTGGAGAGATGGCTCAGCGGTTAAGAGCACTGACTGCTCTTCTGGAGGTCCTGAGTTCAAGTCCCAGCAACCACATGGTGGCTCACAACCATCTGTAATGAGATCTGGTGCCCTCTTCTGGTGTGTCCAAAGACAGCTACAGTGTACTTAAATATAATAATAAATAAATATTAAAAAAAAAAAACTCAAGTGCTATTGTAGGAAAGAGAAAGATCCACACAGGGCAACTCCATGCTTTCATTGTGACCACCCCTTCTCTCTCTCTCTCTCTCTCTCTCTCTCTCTCTCTCTCTCTCTCTCTCTCTCTCTCTGTCCCTCTCTCTCTCAGCACACTGATTTTGTTCTGGGTTTCCTCCTTCTTGCCCTCTCTATATTTTAGAATTTGCTGTATTGGAATCTCAGTTCTTACACTCTAAGATCCTTTTTCCCTCAGGGCTATAAACCACAGAGTAACCCACACTAACTGCACGAAGTTGACAGATTATCTCTGCTAAAGCACTTGTGTCTCTCACAGGCCACAGTTTGTTTAAGAGTCATACTACCAAAGTACTAGTGGAAATTTTGAGGTTCCCCTTACATACATTCTCTCTCTCTCTCTCTCTCTCTCTCTCTCTCTCTCTCTCTCTCTCTCTCTTTCTCCCTCTCTCTCTCTCTCTCCCTCCCTCTCATTCACTCTCTCTCATTTTATTAATAGTAATGACCTAATTATTTATGTATATTCTCCAAGTATAAATTTTCAAAGTTCCTTTCCAAGATATAATCAATGTTTCTCTCTCTCTCTCTCTCTCTCTCTCTCTCTCTCTCTCTCTCTCTCTCTCTCTCTCTCTCTCTCTCTCTGAGAAATAATAAATTACACCATTTCCCTTTCCGTTCCTCTTCCAAACATCTCTTCCTTGCTTTCAAATTCATGACCTCTTTTTAAAATTATGTTACATACATATTTGAGTACACATTTCTATTCTTAAATATAGCCTTTTCAGTCTCTACAGTGTCACTCATATTTATTCTTTCAAGGATGACCATTTAGCATTGGATAGCCAATTGGTAACTTCCCTGAGGAGGACTATTTTCTCCCTCTCTCTCAGAATTCCTTAGTTACTTGTAGTTCTTTATGTAGGGTTGAGGTCTCATGGGCTTTCGCCATCACTACTGTTGTCCTTGTACAACTCATGTGTAGGCAATCAGGTTGGGGAGGCTTTATAGGTAGAGCTTGAATATTACAAGAAGCGACAGTCTCACAGAAAACTCACTGATGCCCTGGCTCATATAATGAATATATTAAAAAGTGACTAAATAAGCCAGGCGTGGGCTATGAGACCATCACAGTACTCTACACAATAGCAGATGGCTTGAATTACAGGGATAAAATTGAGGGCAGTGAGAAGCAGCTGGATCTGAGATGAGTCTTACATCTACAAAGACAGCAACAGTCAATAATGATCGTTGTGTCTGCTTGAGCAATGTATGTTGTTAAACAAGCCATGTAGAAGGAAGAAGGAAAAGTGACATTATCCTTATTTAAGTTAATCCTTTTTGGGGACAGAGTCTTGCTGTGGAGGCCCGGATGACTGGAACTCACTATGTAGCCCAGGCTGGACTTGAACGAGCATCAATCTTCCTGCACTGGCTACAAGTACAGAAGAGTGCCATATGCCTGGCCCTGCGGTGAATTTATTAATAGCAAATAGTGATTGAGAAGTTTAATGCTAAGTTTGCTATTATGGGGCTAACATCACTCAGATTATAATGCCCTTACCTTCTGCTTTCTTCTTTCTTGCTTTATCAGAACCCGGGTCCTAAGAACATAAGCAGGATAAAACATACAGTTATTAAAGAAAAGACCATGTCTAAGATGATTGCCGTTTCAGGTGAAAACATAAAATTAAATTCTAAATTTACTTATCAATGTAATATTTTCTGCAAATATGAAAATGTTTTAAAAAATCTCTGGCATGTAATATTTCACATAAATTTCTTAGGAAGTCCAAAATGCAATAAAACCTATCACAATAATAAATTAATTGTAAATTAATAATTAATAAAAGACAAAATAAATCTGAGATTTAAAAAAAGAATGCATTAGAAATGGTGTATTACTGAACCTCTCTCATCTGATAACATTCCTGGTCAACAGTTCCACTTACTCTGCATTGCTTTAACGTTTCAACATTCCAGTTATATCACTTGGAACATCACCAAAATAAAGGACGTAAGTTATTTCAGGCTTGAAGGAACTCTGGGGTGTATTGCCACAACAACTCCAACTGTATTAATCTACTGGTTATCTCGGTACTGGGCATGAAGGCACATACCTGTAATCCCAGTTTGGGATGCTAACGCAGGAAGACCATAAGTTTGGGGTGACTTTGTGCTACAGACCTGTTCTGAAATACTCTGAGCACCATGGTGGGAACATAGCTCTGAACACAACTTTAGCTCACTGGCAAAACACCTGCCTACACTCACACAGCCCTGCCTTTGATCCTCAGCACTGTGAAAGGCAGAGGGAGAGAAGGAAATCCCCTACTCTGTTTGGGTTGCTATAAAAATACCACAACTGTGTAGATGATAATGGGGCATAAAAACTATACCCCAAGAAGTACTGCTTTGAAATGATAAGTATTTTGAGGAAAATCAATACTCAAAAGCAAAGTCTCCTTTGGATCGTCTCCTGACTGCCCTCCTATCACTGCTATCTCTACACAGAGGATCACAGAGAGTACATTTATTCTCCTCATCACAGATCACAGAAACTAGACCCTGCTTCTATGTGGTCAGCCATATGTCTAGAAATATAACAGATTTTTATATAAGAAATATTCTGATCCCTTTTGTTTGCATAGTTTGTGGAGTCCACATTCAATTTCAGTTAAATTCAGGAAGTCTTGTCTCATACCTTACAGGAAAGAATACTACATAGAGAGTCCAGGAAGAATTTCAAATAACAGGCCTTATGGGTTTCTACCCTGTTATTATTAAGCCACACTGTTTGTTTCCAATCAGTCTTCTTCATGGGTGCCAATTCTTCATCAAACCTAAGCATAAGAACGAATGGTTTTCTCCAGGTTTGAGATTTCAGTACTGAAAAGTTATTGAGTCACAAGAAACTGAGTGAAATGAATATGTTACACATATCTCTTCACAATCTGGCTTTAGTTATAGGGCTGTGTCAGCCACGACCTTTATGATGAACAGGAAATATAATGTACTTTTCTGCCTAAATTAAAACATCAGAAATTCCTCTCAGTTCTGGCAGCTGTACAGACTACAGTTAAAAATGCCCAGATATACACCTAACAGATGCCCATTTTCTGCTTCACAGATGAATACACTATTTGTTCACATAACAAAGGGATGGGCTGTTTTTGTAAAAACAGGAATTCTAACAATGAAGGCTCTGCTCTTATGATTTAATCCCATGCCTCAGGTCCAATATCTCCCATACCAACACTGTGGGGGTTAGAGAATTCAAGTCCCAGTCTTAGAGGGTGTCAGATAATATAAGGATATTAACTGGTGAAGGATTGGGATCCTGTAATGTGGGATGGAGATGTGTGGGAGGACTCTATTTGGAACTGAGAACTTTGAACCCAGAGGAGTTTATGTCTCCTAGGGAATTAGTCTCTCCATCCTTAGCAGAAAGATGTACTTCTAAGCGTGTTCCTTGAAATATTGCTTTTTCTGATCTTGGCTATGGAAAATAATCCTTCATTGTCTGATAAACCAGAATTAACCTTCCCTAAAGGAAATGCCAGGCAAGACAATACTTGTGTCCATCAGAGCCCACCACTTGCTTTCCTTAGACCTATAACCAAAATACAGGCTAAGCAGGCTCAGCAGGCACCTAAAGGGGAGGTAGAAAGTGTGGTGTACTACAGTACTAAAGATCTTAATGAGTTGCTGTTTCATTCAGGGAGAAGTCTGAGAAGCATGTCTGGGAGTGGGTTGTAAGGGTGTGGAATAATGGTGGAAGAACATCAAACGGATCAGGCGTATTTATTTGTATTGGCCACTGAATGAGTAGTTTTAATATGGAAGCTCACACAGTTTAAAAAGGTATCAAAGTTTGCTTGAATGGTTGGCTGAAGAATTTTTCAAAAGATGGCACACTGAAAAGGAGTTGGAGATTCCAGATATCCCTTGGCTTAGTGTTGATGAAGGGATTTTAAAGCTTGGGGAAACTGCAATGCTAGAGTGGGTGCACTGTATGAGATTTAATTTTCCAGAATGGGGAAGGCCAGAAGACATGCCCTTTACTAATCCTTTAAATCCAAAATGGCCACAGTGGTGCAAGAATATTCAAAAAGCTTTATTGTCGCACCCTTCTGTTTGCCAGCCCTCAGGATTGGAGACACTGCTGCTTACTTAGATAAATTCAATGCAGTTGGTTTAATTGGGCTCTGAGGTAGCAGGGGCCAAGCAGCACTGAATCACCAAAGGTAAGGTGATAACAGCTATAATAGGCAACATAGGAAAAGCAATGTCCACAATGGTCTGACCTGTAATGCAAGCATAAGCAAAGTGAATTTTATGGTGGCATGATTCATATGGACCTTTGGTACTGGCTAATCAATCATCGTGTTAACAGATATGAAATATATAAAGATCCTACTACATCTCTGTTTGATCTATAAGAACAGAAAATTTCTCAAACAAAATAGAGACTCCACTAGATTGTGGCAAAAAGAAATCTTGCTCTAATAACCAATTTCCAGACTTGAGCCAACTTGAAGATCCAGAACCCCTTGTGAAGGGATGGCCAGGTTCCACTGAGACAGGACCTTGACAAAATATTTAAGATTTTTGTTAGTCTTTCTTTGTCCTTTCCTATAAGGATCTTTTACAAAGATAACTGTATACTGGTAGAAAGGAAAAAAAACAGACTTTCAGGGTCTATCAGTTCAGAACTGACAATGATCCTGGCAGACCCCAAGAAGCACTGCCAGTTAAAGGCTTATCAAGGTCAGGTGATGGAGTTTTAGATGATCAACTCACAGTGGGTCCAGGGTTTTCCATTAATCCTTCAGTCATTTCTCTAGGACCGAAATGTATAATTGAGATAGAAGTCAGAAATTGGCAGAATTCTCACATTGGTTCCCTGTCCTATGAAGTGAAGGCTATTATTGTTGAAAAAAGCCAAATGGATGTCATTGGAGCTTCTTCTGTAAGGGAAAATGGCGAGTCAAAGACAGTATCCCATCCCAGGAAGAACTGCAGAAATTATTGCAACTGTCAAGGACTTGAAAATGCAGGGTTGGTATATCCCACTATTCTCCTATCTGGCCAGTGCAGAGGACAGATGGATGGATCATGGAGAATAACAGTTGCCTAGCAAAAATGTATGAAGTAGTGACTCCCACTGCAGCTGCTGTATCAGTTGTGGTACCCTTACTTGAGCAGATCAACATATCTTCTAGTATGTGGGATGCAACTATTGATTTAACAAATGCCTCTTTTTTCTTTCTTTTTTTTTATTTTTTACTTTTTGGTAACTGTCCATAAAGACCACCAGAAGCAATTTTTCAGTTGGCAAGGCCAGCCGTATATCTTCACAGTTTTACTTCAAGGATCTAATAACCCTTCAGCCCCTCCCCCTTTTCATGAGTTAAGTATGAAGACATCTCAATAGTCTGTCTCTTCCACAAAATTTCCCATTAGTCCACTAGACTGACAAGATTATTAGACTGGGAAGATTATGTTGATTAGGCCAAGTGAACAGAAGGTAGCAATCACTTGTGACTTGTTAGTAACACATGTGTACATCAGAGATGAGAAATAAACCGAACCAAGCTTCAAGAACCCTCTACCTCAGTAAAATTCTTAGGAATCCAGTGGTATGGGACACACAGAGATATTCCTTCTAAAATAAATGATAAGTTATTTTATTTGGCCACACCCACCACCAAGAAAGCAACACATTTAGCACATTTAATGGGCCTATTTGGATTCTGAAGATAGCACATTCCTCATTTGGGTGTGTCACTCTTGAGTGACTCAGAAAGCTGCTAGCTTTGAACAGGGCCTAGAACAAGAAAAGGCTCTTCAACAGTCCCAGGAACCTGTGAAGGCTGCTCTACCATGTGAGTCATATGATCTAGCAGACCTATAGTACTTGAAGTGGTAGTAGCAGACGGGAATGCTATCTGGAGGCATTGGCAAGACTTTAGAGGTGAAGCACAGAAGAGAGCTTTTGAGGTTTTGGAGAAAGACTTTACAATCATATGCAGACAAATATTGTCACTTTAAAGGACAGCCCTTCGTCAGTTTTGGGCCTTAGTTGAAACTGACCATTTGACAATGGGCCACCAAGTTAATATGCAATCTGAGCTGTTTATCCTGAGCTGGGTATTATCTGACCCACCAAGCCATAAAATAGGATGTGCACAGTAGCAATCTATTATCAAACAGAAGTAGTATATATGTGATCCTGTCTTAACAGATCCTGGAGGCACAAGCAAGTTATATGAAGTTACCCAAATGCCTATGGTTTCTATCCCTAATTTAATGTCTTCTGTTCCCAAGCTTGCATCTCTAGCCTCAAGGGATAGCCTTCGTGACTGGGGAAGAGAAGACCTAGTGCCTGATCTACTGATGGTTCTGCACATTATGCAGGCACTACCCAGAAATGGACAGCTACAACATTAAAACCCTGTTCTGGGATAATCCTGAAAGACACTGACAAAGGAAATCTTCACATCTTCATGGTGGGAAGAACTTTGGGCAGTGTATATGGTCTTACATTTTGTTTGAAAGAAAAATAGATAGATGTGAATTATTTGCTGATTCATGAGCTTTAGCCAATAGATTAGCTCAATTGTCAGGACTTGTAAAGAGCATTACTAGAAAACTACTAAGAAAGACATCTGGGGAAGAATTATGTGACTATATCTCTGCAGTTGGGCGAAGGATGTGAAGATACTGTAACTCATAAATGCTAGTCAAAAGTGACTTCAGCAGCAGAGAAGTTCAATAATTAAGTAGATAAGATGACTCAGTCTATGAACAGTTGGCCTCTTTCCTATTGCCCAAGGTGCCCATGAACAAAGAAGCCATGGTGGCAAACATGGAGGTTACACATGGGCTTGACAAAGTAAACTGCCACTCTCTAAGGCAGACCTGGCTATAGCTGCTGCTAAGTGACAGATCTGGCAAAAGTAGAGATCAAAACTGAGCCAGACTTATCACACCATTCCCTGAGTTGACCAGCCAGTGACCTGGTGGCAGGTTCACTCCATTGGACCACTTCATCCATGGGAAGCACAATACCATGTTCTTACTGGAATAGATACTTATTCTGGTCACTGAATTGCCTTTCCTTCACCTAATGTTTCTATCAAAACTACCATCTGAGGGCTTTCAGAATTTCTTACCAGTGTCATGGTATTCCACACAGTATTGCTTCTATAGTGGTTTAAAAGAAAATGACCCCCATAGCCAATGGGAAATGGCACTATTAGGAGGTACGGCCTTGTTGGAGTAGGTGTGACCTTGTTGAAGGAAGTGGTTACATAGGATGAACTTGAGGTCTCAGATGCTCAAGCCATGCCCAGTGCAGCAGTCATTTCCTATTACCTGCAGAACCCAGATGCAGAACTCTCAGCTACATCTCCAGCACCATGCCTGTCTTCATGTCACCACACTTCTTTCCATGAAAATAATAGACTACATGTCATAAACTGTAAACTAGTCCCAATTAAATGCTTTCCTTTATAAGAGTATGCCGTGGTCATAATGGTTCTTCATAGCAACAGAAATCCTAAGACTGCTTCTACCTAAAGAACTTACTTCACAGTCAGAAGTGAGACGATGTGCCCTCAATCATGGAATCCACTGCAATTACCATATTTCCCACCATCTTGAAGCAGATGGCCTGATAGAAAAATGGAATGGCCTTTTAAAGGCACAGTTACAGTGCCAATTAGGCAGCAACAGGATGGATAGCTTGGGGCAGGGATCTCCAGACTGTGCATATGCTTTGAATCAGTGTCCAATATATGGTACAATTTTTCCCATAGCTAGGATCTATGGGTCCAGTAATCAAGGGGTGGAAAAGGGAATATTTCCATTCATTATTATACCTAGTGATCTATTAGGAAAATTCTCTCTTCCTGTTCCTGTGACCTTAAGTTCTGCTGGACTAGAAATTTTGGTTCCAGAAGGAGGTATGCTCCTGCCAAGAAACACAACAAATATCCCATTGAGCTGGGAGCTCAAACTTCCCCCAGCCACTTGGAGCTTTGGTGTCCTTACAGCAAAGGCTGAGAAAGGAATACCAGTGTTAGGAGGAGTGATGGATACACATTACCATAGCAAAGTTGGATCACTTCTTCACAATGGAGATGAGAAAGATTATGTCTGCAGTACCCGACATGCTTTAGAGCACTGCTTGGTGCTATCATGTCCTGTGATTAATAAAATCTTCAACAGCCTAATTCATGCAAGATGACAATGGCACAGACCCACCAGGAATGAAATACTTGACAAGGATGATAGAAATACAGAATGGGTAGTAGAGGAATGTAGTTATAAATACCAGCTAAAGCCATGTGACTAGTTACAGAAGTGAGTTATAACTGACATAAATATTTCTGTCATATAAGAAAGCATTTATACAGATATTTGTTTTCTTTCCTCAATTTCTTTATCATGAGATGTAACATCAACTAAGAGAATATAAGTGGTTATCATATTTAAGCTTGAGATACTAAAAGAATGTCTCTCAAGAAATATTGTCAACATTCTAAATTTATAATATGTTTGCAATTATGCATGTTAGACATAATTATGACCTGGTTAAATATATAATACATTTGCAATTGTACATGGGATAGTTATATCATGTTTTACATTATTATGACCTGGTCATCATTTTCATTTGAAATCAGTCACAAAATGTGGAAATACGGTTTGTGTCAAGTTGACAAGGGGTGAATTTGTCATGGCTATTCGTGGTTGTCAACTTCACTACATCTGAAATTAAGTAAAACTCAAGAGGCTGGGCACACCTGTGAGGGGATTTTTTTCTCAATTAAATCATTTGAATTAGGAAGACACACTTTTAATCCCAATCTTTTGAGGTGAGAAGATAAATCTTAATCCAGATCTTTTGAAGGTCCAACTTTGATTTGTGTCACACTTTCTGGTGGCAGCGTATATAAAGGATATAGGAAAAGGACTCTCTCCTCTCCTCTCCTCTCCTCTCCTTCTCCCTCTCCTTCTCTCTCTCTCCCTCTCCCTCTTTTTCTCTCCCTCTCCCTCACCCCTCTCTCTCTCTCTCTCTCTCTCCCTCTCCCCTGCCTGCTTGCCCTTGCTGGCAAGCCCATTCCTTCACTGTCATTAGAGCCTGTCCTCAAGATTCTATCACATAGTAAGACCAGCTGACACGTCCAGGGTCACAGACTGAACAAATCTTGGATCCGTGGGCTTTCCACTGGTAGACAATCATTGTAGAAATAGCCAGACCAGTGCCCATAACCCACTCAAAAGAAGAAATAAGAAATACACAAAAATATTTATCTTTGCTAGCAACTAGGAAAATACAAATTAGAACTTTGGAAGTTTATTTTATCCTCATCAGAATGTTAAAATCAACAAAAATCAGACAACAAATACTGATGGATGTTGGAGAAAGAGAGCCCTCATTCACTGTTGGTGGGAGTGCAACCTGGGGCAGCCTATGGAAATTCATATAGAGTGTTCTCAGAAAGCTAAACATAAATCTACCATGGGATCCAGGTATACCATTCTGGGGATTATGACAAAAGGATTTCACATCCCTAGACACTTGCTCGGTCATGTTTATTGCCAGTCTATTAACAATAGCAAGGAAATGGAAACAACCTAAACATCCTTCAAACAAGTGGGTAATTAAAATATGGTACATATACACTATGGGATACTATTCAGCTGTAAAGAACAAGAAAATCATAAACTTTACAGGTAAACAGATGGAAAGAGAAGAGATCATATTAAATGAAATGACCCAGAAGACAAAAGTCACATGTTCTCTCTATTGGAGGCTCCTAGCTCAAAATTTTCTGAGTAAGTACATAGCCTGAAGTAACTAGAGAAACCAGGGGAGTAAAACAGGACCACTTGGAGGACAGGGGAGCTGGGGGAGCTGGAGAACAATAGAAAGGAAATACCAGGGTATAAGAAATCTGAGTGAGAAGATGAGAAAGATGGGGTCTTTAGGGACACTTGTTAGGTAAGCACAGAAGGGGAATAGAAGGGAGCAAGTGATCAAGAGAAGTGAGAAGAGGGGGCTCTCTAGGGAGTGGACAGGGAAGTAAATACAGAAGGAAAGGGGAAGATAAAACAACAAAAAGAAATCTTAGAAAGGAATAAGAAATCTGCTACTAATTATTTATCTTTTTATAAAGAAGGAAAATCTTTGAATGTTTATGTAATTCTTTGAATTAATATACAAAGAAACTTTTAATGAATTTTTCTCATCTGGACTGACAACACTATCCACTGAGAGCCAAAGAACCACCAAACAAAAGCCCCAGTCCCAGGCAGGCATGAGAGACCCTCTTTTGAGTTGTTGGCCAGTACTGTCCAAGAGACTCCCAAAACACACAGCCCATTGCTGTTGGCCTTGGTTGCCCCCTCAGAGGTAGAAAGTAAGTCCGTTTGCTAAAGACACTATGTGCTTCTGAAATAGGACTCAGAGACCTGTGACATGGAAGTAACTTAACTGCCTTCTCCCTAGCTTTCATAGAACCAGAAGACAACATGCGAGCCTCAAAAGAAATGAAGGAAGCAGAAGTCCTGCCCAAAGATGATACCAAAAACCACATCAACGTTCCTCCCTTTCCCTCTCCCTCTCCCACTCCCTCTACCTCTCGTCTTCTTCTACCTCTCCCTCTCCTTCCCTCCCTCTCCCTTTTCCTCTCCCTCTCTTTCCCTCTGTACTGTGGTGCATCAGTGCCACACAAACCTTGGCAGTAACCAATAGCTCTCTAATTAGACTTAAGACAGTCTCAACAAAAGAGGTACTATGCCTGGTGCAAGAAAGACAGCTATCTTGCTAGTAAAGTGTTGTCCTGGAAGAGAATCTATAACCACTACTTCACTAAATGAGCATAATCCCTAATAACAATCTTAATATGTGTCCTTGTACCCATAAATAATGGTAATCCTCACCCCTTATCAAACAAACCTGTCTTTCAACAGGCAAAGATCACCAGAGAAAACTACAAGCAATCAAAGCACAGAGTAGTGGAACCCAGTCCCAACGGGTCCATCTACAAAATACCCCTGGCACCTAAGGCTCAGGGAACATTGCTAAAGAGTTGGCAGAAAGATTGTAAAAGCTAGGAGATAAAGAGAGTTTACTGTAAAATGCCTCTCCCAGTGATGTCGTAAGCTACAGCCAAAGTCTTTCTAAAACAACTGCCCATACATTAGCTGAAGATAACACCAATGGACCTGCCCAAGTGGATTGAGAAAATCCCATGAGGCCTCACCCATATACAAAGAACTACAGGCAATTAAGGATACCAGCAGGGGTAGAAATAGTCTTATTGTGGGGAAGGCACAACTGGTCGGCCAGTGGCAAATGATCAGCACTGAAAATATACACATAGGTAACATTAGAATAGGTAATATTGAAGAATGTATATGTATACACATATACACATACGAATGCAATAATGATTAATGAAAAAGGACCCATGAATTTAATAGAGAGGAAGCAGAATTAAAAGGAGGGCTTGGAGGAAGGAAAGGGGAGAAAAGAGAAATGTGATAATTATAATCTCAAAATAAAATGAGTAAAGTGACAGAAGGAAAAGAGGAGGGGAGAGAAAGGAACGCGGGTGGGAAGAGACGTGTGCTGATCACAGACACTCATGAGAATTTCTGCCCCTTTATTCTAATAAGAAGTAAAAAGAATAATTCTCAGAGACATTTCTCTTAAAATTAAAGACAAAACAATATGTCTGTTAAAGAAATGTTTTTAAAAGATACAAAGTTGTAAAATCTACACTGCAGCATGCAGATATCAAAACTATATCAGAAAGTAGATACAGTGGACATCACACAAATGTCTTATGTCATCAATGTAAGTTTTGGTTTGCTTTTTAAGTTTAGCAAACCTTTAGTTTGGTTTTGCTTTTTAACTTTCAGTTTGGCTTACTTTCTGAAGGGTCTGGTGTCATGCAATGCAAATTGTTTCAGAATGTCGAGATCTTTTAAATTTTACAAATACAATTAATGTTGGAAAACATAAAGGAAATAGCCTTAACTATTAACTGAAACTAGTGCTTTAAAGCTTGTGTTACACTGAAATGAATATTAGCCTAAGACATCATAATGCGGCATTCCTAGCTAATGGACATATTAAGATTCAAGACAGGATCTAGCCTAGAAAAACTACTTGTATTGGTTTTCCACAAAACTAAAACAGGTCATCCTGATGTGTCAGGAATAGTAATGGTAAATGTCAGAATCCTGTGTTTAAGTACATCTCATAAAAAGCAAGAAGGCTTTTGGAAATACGTGAACTACAAAAGAAAGGCAGTTTTCTAAGGAGAAAACTACAAAGCCAATAAAGTAGAAATATGAGATAGGAATGCAGAACCTATTTAAAATAAATAACTTCTCATAGGCTGAATTTCAGTATTTTTAATTGATATCAACTGTATATTATAGTCATAGTTTGTCTGTCTATTGGTAAATGAAATCTAATTTGAATAATAAATGTACATCTTTTTTATTTAATTATTTTGAATATAATCTTCTATTTCACAACTACAGGTTGTGCTTATAAACATAAACTACTCAGTCAAGACTGGAGAGGATTTTAGAATGGGAGTTACATTGAATATGGAAGCTTATTTCATAATATTCATATTATCATTAAATAAGAAAAAATTAATTTATTCCTAGATCAAACTAAACAATACATAAAACTAATGAAATGACAGAAAATGCACCTTTAAATAACTCTATTAATGATATTAATTTCCAATTCAAAAGATAGAGACAAACAAATGGTACTGAAAAAGCAAATAATCTACTTGCTATCTCTTATAAATACACCTTACTATCAAAAATAGGAAAAGTCCAAAGTGTAAAAAATGGAAAAAGAGGTATTCCAAGTAATTGAAATTAAGAAATAAACAGATGTCACTATGCTAATAGCTAGCAAAATAGATTTCAATCAAAAATGAGTCATGTCACACTATCAAAAGAATAACTGATCAAGATGTTATAATTCTAAGCATATATGTACCAAAATGAGTACACCTAATTTATATAACAAATAGTATTAGAAATAAAGACACAGATTAACACAACAGTGGGTAATTTCAATACCTAAGTCTTTTTTAAATTTTTTTAAAAAAAATTATTCAATATATTAATTTATATTTCAAATTATTTCCCCTTTCCTGGATCCCTCCTCCCCGAAAGTGCCGTAAGCCCTCTTCTCTTCCCCTGTTCCCCAATCCACCCCTTCCTGCTTCTCTGTCCTGGTATTCCTCTACACTGCTGCACTGAGCCTTTCCAGGACCAGGGACCTCTCCTTCCTTCCTCTTGGGCTTTATTAGATATGTGAATTGTGTCTTGGGTATTCTAAGCTTCTAGGCTAATATTCACTTATCAGTGAGTGCATACCATGAGTGTTCTTTTGTGATTGGGTTACCTCACTTAGGATGATATTCTCCAGTTCCATTCATTTGTCAAAGAATTTCATGAATCCATTGTTTTTAATGGCTGAATAGTACTCTACTGTGTATATATACCACATTTTCTGCATCCATTCCTCTACTGAGGGACATCTGGGTTCTTTCCAGCTTCTGGTTATTATAAATAGGTCTGTGATGAACATAGTGGAGCATGTATCCTTATTACAGGCTGGGGAATCCTCTGGGTATATGCCCAGGAGTGGTATAGCAGGGTCCTCCAGGAGTGTCATGCCCAGTTTTCTGAGGAACCGCCAGACTGATTTCCACAGTGGTTGTACCAGCTTGCAACCCCACCAGCAGTGGAGGAGTGCTCCTCTTTCTCCACATCCTCGCCAACACCTGCTGTCTCCTGAGTTTTTAAACTTAGCCATTCTGACTGGTGTGAGGTGAAATCTCAGGGTTGTTTTGATTTACATGTTCCTGATGACTAATGATGTTGAGCATTTCTTTAGGTGCTTCTCTGCCATTTGATATTCCTCAGGTGAAAATTCTTTCTTTAGCTCTGTACCCCATTTTTAATGGGGTTATTAGGCTCTCTGGAGTCTGCCTTCTTGAGTTCTTTGTATATCTTGGACATAAGCCCTGTTGGATGTAGGGTTGGTAAAAATCTTTTTCCAATTTGTTGGTTGCCATTTTGTCCTTTGGACAGTATCCTTTGCCTTACAGAAACTTTGTAATTGTATGAGGTCCCATTTGTCAATTCTTGATCTTAGAGCATAAGCTATTGGTGTTCTGTTCAGGAACTTCCCCCTGTACCAATGTCCTCAAGGGTCTTCCCCAGTGTCTTTTCTATTAGTTTCAGTGTGTCTGGCTTTACATGGAGGTCCTTGATCCACTTGGAGTTGAGCTTAGTACAAGGAGATAAGGATGGATCAATTCACATTCTTCTGCATGCTGACCTCCAGTTGAACCAGCACCATTTGTTGAAAAGGCTATCTTTTTTCCACTGGATGTTTTCAGCTCCTTTGTCTAAGATCAAGTGACCATAGATGGGTGGGTTCATTTCTGGATCTTCAATCCTATTTCATTGATCCGCCTGCCTGTCACTGTACTAATACCATGAAGTTTTTAACACTATTGCTTTGTAGTCTTGAGGTCTGTAGCTTGAGGTCTGGGACACTGATTCCCCCAGAATTTCTTTTGTTGTTGAGAATAGTTTTAGCTATACTGGGTTTTTTTTTGTTTTGTTTTGTTTTGTTTTGTTTTTTTGTTATTCCAGATACATTTGAGAATTGCTCTTTCAAACTCTATGAAGAATTGAGTTGGGAATTTGATGGGGATTGCATTGAATCTGTATATTGCTTTTGGAAAGATGGCCATTTTTACTATATTAATCCTGCCAATCCAAGAGCATGGAAGACTTTTCCATCTTCTGAGGTCTTCTTGGATTTCTTTCTTCACAGACCTGAAGTTCCTGTTATACAGATCTTTCACTTGTTTGGTTAGAGTCACACCAAAATACTCTATATTGTTTGTGGCTATTGTGAAGGGTGTCATTTCCCTAATTTCTTTCTCAGCATATTTATCTTTGAGTATAGGAAGGCTACTGATTTGCTTGAGCTAATTTTATATCCAACCGCTTTGCTGAAGTTGTTTATCAGCTGTAGGAGTTCTCTGGTGGAATATTTGAGTCGCTTAGTTAGACTATCATATCATCAGCAAATAGTGATAATTTGAATTCTTCCTTTCCAGTTTGTATCCCTTTGACCTCCTTATGTTGTCTAATTGCTCTAGCTAGAACATCAAGTACTATATTGAATAAATATGGAGACAGAGGGCAGCCTTGTCTAGTCCTTGATTTTAGTGGGATTGCTTCAAGTTTCTCTCCATTTAGTTTGATGTTGGCTACTGTTTTGCTGTGTATTGCTTTTATTGTGTTTAGGTATGGGCCTTGAATTCCTGTTCTTTCCTAGACCTTTAACATGAAAGGATGCTGAATTTTGTCAAATGCTTTTTCAGGATCTAATGAAATTACCATGTGGTTTTTTTCTTTGAGTTTGTTTATGTAGTGGATTACATTGACAGATTTCCGGATATTGAACCATCCCTGCATCCCTGGGATGAAGCCTACTTGACATGGTGAATGACAGTTTTGATGTGTTCTTGGATTCAGTTGGCAAGAATTTTATTGAGTATTTTTTACATCGATATTCATAAGGGAAATTGATCTAAGGTTCTCTTTTTTATGGGATCTTTGTGTGGTTTTGGTATCAGGGAAATTGTAGTTTCATAGAATGAGTTGGGTAATATTCCTTCTGTTTCTATTTTGTGGAATAGTTTGAAGAGTATTGATATTAGGTCTCCTTTGAAGGTCTGATAGAATTCTGCATTAAAACCATCTGGTCCTGTGCTTTTTTTTGGTTTGGAGACTGTCAATGACGACTTCTATTTCTTTAGGGGTTATGGGACCATTTAGATGGTCTATCTGATCCTGATTAAATTTTGGTAGTTGGTATCTGTCTAGAAAACTGTCCATTTCCTCCAGATTTTCCAGTTGTGTTGAGTATAGGCTTTTGTAGTGGGATATGATAATTTTTTAACTTCCTCGTTTCTGTTGTTATTTCTCCCTTTTCACTTCTGATTTTGTTAATTTGGATACTGTTTCTATGCCCTCTAGTTAGACTTCCTAAAGGTTTATCTATCTTGTTTTCTCAAAGAACTAGCTCCTGGTCTTGTTGATTCTTTGTATAGTTCTTTTTGTTTCAACTTGGTTTATTTCAGCCCTGAGTTGGATGATTTCCTGCCTTCTACTCCTCTTGGGTGTATTAGCTTCTTTCTCCTCTAAAGCTCTCAGGTGTGCTGTTAAGCTGCTAGTGTATGCTATCTCCAGCTTCTTTTTGTAGGCACTCAGAGATATGAGTTTTCCTCTTAGCACTGCTTTCATTGTGTCCTATAAATTTGGGTATGTTGTTCCTTCATTTTTATTAAATTCTAAAAAGGTTTTGATTTCTTCCCTTATTTCTTCCTTGACCAAGGTATCATTGAGTAGAATATTTTACAGCTTCCATGTGTATGTGGGCTTTCTGTTGTTTTTGCTGCTATTGAAGACCACCCTTACTCCATAGTGATCTGATAGGAGGCATGGAATTAGTTCGATCTTCTTATATCTGTTGAAGTCTGTTTTGTGGCCAATTATATGGTCAATTTTGGAGAAGGTGCCATGAAGTACTGAGAAGAAAAAATATTATTTTGATTTACCATCAAATGTTCTATAGATATCTATTAAATCCATTGGGTACAAAACTTCTGTTAATTTCACTGTGTCTCTGTTTAGTTTGTGTTTTCCTGATCTGTCCATTGAGGAGAGTGGGGTGTTGAAGTCACCCACAATTATTGTGTGGGGTGAGATGTCTGCTTTAAGCTTTAGTAAAGTTTCCTTTATGCCCTTGAATTTAGGTCATAGATGTTCAAAATTGAGAGTTCTTCCTGGTAGATTTTTCCTTTGATAAATATAAAGTATCCTTCTGTGTCTTTTTTGATGACTTTTGGTTGAAAGTCTATTTTACTGGATATTAGAATGGCTACTCCAGCTTGTTTCCTGGGACCATTTGCTTGGAATACTGTTTTCTATCCTTTTACTCTGATGTAGTGTTTGTCTTTGACACTGAGATGCATTTCCTATATGCAGCAAAATGTTGGGTCTTGTTTATGAATCCAGTCTGTTAGTCTATGTCTTTTTACTGGAAAATTGAGTCCATTGATGTTAAGAGATATTAAGGAATAGTGATTGTTGCTTCCTGCTATTTTTGATGTAATTTTTATGTTTGTGTGGTTATCTTCTTTTGGGTTTGTTGAAAGAAGATTAATTTCTTCCTTTTTCTAGTGTGTAGTTTCCCTCCTTGAATGGTGTTTTCCATTCATTATTCTTTGAAGGGCTGGATTTGTGGAAAGATACTGTATAAATTTGTTTTTGTCATGAAATACCTTGGTTTCTCCATCTATGGTAATTGAGAGATTTGCTGGATATAGCAGTCTGGGTTGGCATTTGTGCTCCCTTAGGGTCTGCATGACATCAGCCCAGGCTCTTCTGGCTTTCATAGTCTCTGGTGAGAAATCTGGTGTAATTCTGATAGGTATACCTTTATATGTTACTTGATCTTTTTCCCTTACTGCTTTTACTATTCTTTCTTTGTTTAGTACATTTGGTGTTTTAATTATGTGATGGGAGGAATTTCTTTTCTGGTCAAATCTATTTGGAGTTCTGTAGGCTTCTTGTATGTTCATGGGCATCTCTTTCTTTAGGTTAGGAAAGTTTTCTTCTACAATTTTGTTGAAGACATTTACTGGCCTTTTAAGTTGGAAATCTTCACTCTTCTATACCTATAATCCTTAGGTTTGGTCTTCTCATTTTGTCCTGGATTTCCTGGATGTTTTGGGTCAGGAGCTTTTTGCATTTTTCAATTTCTTTGACTGTTGTATCAATGCTTTCTATGGTATCTTCTGCATCTAAGATTCTCTCTTCTATCTCTTGTATTCTGTTGTTGATGCTTGGATCCATGACTCCTGACTTTTTTCCTTGGTTTTCAATGTTTTGAGTTGTTTCCCTTTGTGATTTCACTATTGTTTCTACTTCCTTCTTTAGATCCTAGATGGCTTTGTTTAATTATTTCACCTGTTTTGTTGTGTTTTCCCTTAGTTATTCAAGGGCTTCTCCTTGTTTACTTGTGTTCTCCTGTATTTCTTTAAGGGAGTTATTTATGTCCTTCTTGAAGCCCTCCATCAGCATCATGACCTGTGATTTAATCCAAATCTTGCTTTCCTGGTGTGTTGGGGTAGCCAGGACTTGCTGTTGTGGGAGAATTGGGTTCGGATGGTGCCATATTGCTTTGATTACTGTTAGCAACATTCCTACGTTTGCCTTTTGCCATCTGGTTATCTCTGGTGTTAGTTGGTCCTGATGTCACTGGCTGGTCCTTGCCCCTCCTGTGTGCCTGCAGACCTATCTCAGCAACCCTGGGTGACCTGATTTCTTCTGGTACAAATTGTTGTGGTGCTGCTGAGTTCCTGGGTGCAGGTAGAGTCCTGGTGGAGTGTGTCCCAAGCGATCCTCTACTCCGGTGATCCCCGTCTACCAATCTGTTACACAGTCACAGGAGCAAAAATGGCAGCCGAGACCCACTCTCTTGTAGTTGTATTTGGGTATGTAGCTCTGTGGTCCCAATCAATTCTGGATGCAGGCTGTGCTGGCTGTCTCCTCTGTGCAGCTGGATGTATAGCTGGCTTCCTGAGCCACTTGGAGATGGTGTGCTGTGGCAGAGGATGTTCCCGATCTGGAGGCAGAAACCAGAAGGTTCCTGCCAGAGACCACTGGACAGAATCCTCCGATCTGCAGGGCTGGTCTCACCTGTACAGGCTGCCTCCTCCATGTTGGCAGCTGGGTGAATATCTGTCTTCCTGTGCTGCTTGGAGATGGTGCCAATACCCAAGTCTTACCAACAGACAGCCCATGCCAAAACAACAATTAAAAATAAAACAACAATCAGAAACATATGAGTGAAGTGACATTATGTATCAAGTGGTCCTATGAGACACTAGAGATTATCCTTCTCAGAAGCCCATGCGACTTACTGTAGAACAGTTTCAGTCAGAAAGTGGACAGTTACCCCAGGACTCCCCATTTCATATTTCATCAGCTTCTTTATGTTTGGATTACTCTTGTTTTTCTGAAACCCAAAGGCATAGTATTTGGGATATCTATTTCTTTTAATGCAAGCATTTATAAGTATAAACTTCCTCTCTGTACTGCTTTTATTTTGGTCTCATACATTTTATAAATTATGTTCTCATTTGATCTTAGGAATTTTTGATAATTCTTATTTGCCAATCCCATTCATCATTGAATGGTATGTTCTTTCATCTCTATGCTCGTATTCTATAGTTGTTCATTTCTAGCTCTAATCCATTATGGTCAAACGGAATACAAGAAGTTATCTGAAATCTCCTGCATTTGTTAAAACTTGTTTGTGTCTTATGAGTCTAACAGAGGAATTTACATTGGGCACGGTAGGTCTGGTCACAAGCCCAGAGTTGAAGAAGTTTATTCATCCAGACAGGACACCAACAATAGGACAAACAACAATCTCACTGAAGTCCAACTTGGAAAGCAAGTGAGTTTACCTGGCTTCCTTACAGGGAGTGGGTGAAGGGATACTTATAGGAGTGTGGATGTCAGCTAAACAGATGCATTAGTGTAGTGTCTCACTTCACCATGCGTGACCACCTCGCAGAGGTTCATCATGGAGTCTCCCTTTCCGTAAACCTCCTATGTCATGTATGTTATGATGAACATTCCTATCCTAGCCTCCCACCTCCTACTAGAGTATCAGCAGTGCATTAACACAGCCATAGACCTAGTCATCTCTTTATTATTCTACTCAGTTCTTACCTGGATAAGGTCATTTCTACTCCAAGGTAGTAATCATGCTATGCCCAGAGGAAAAAGTTGTACTACGACAGCTAGCTGCAGAACAACAACAACAAAACTCAAGAGAGATTAATAAACAGTTCTCTAGAGATGAAATAAAAATGGCTAATAAGTAATGAGAAAATGTTCAGCCTCATTATCTAGCAGGGAATGAAAATCAAAACTAATTCAGATTCTGTCTTGTCCCAGTCAGAATGTCTGTCATTACGAAAACAAATGAATACTACTAAGGATGTGTGCAAAAGGGAACCTTCTATACTGATAGAGTATATACTACTCTAACCACCACGAGTAGCAATACCTTCTAGAGTACTGACAGGGTGTACACTACTATAACCACTATGGGTTAGATTAGCAATACAAAGGTTTGTCAAAGAAAAACTGAAAATAGGACCAGTGAGATGGCTCAGCCAGTTAAAGAGCTTGCTGCCAAGCCTAAAGACCTGAGTTCAATCCCCAGGATTCACATGGAGGAAGAAGGGAGCCATTTCCCATAGGTGGTCCTCTGACTTCCACATGTGTGCTCTGGCACATTAGTACATACTCTTCTAAAAACATACACATGATACATTTATTTAAAAAATAAAGAAAGAAAAATAAATCTACCATATGGCCCATCGATACCACTGCCTGGTATATACTCAAAGGCTTCCAAGTCCGCGAAACACAGAAATGCTTTGTGTCAGTGTTCATTACAACATTATTCACAATATCTGTCACATGAGTAACATGGGTGCCATAGGTTAGAAATGAAAGTTTAAAATGTGCCATTTTTCATCCATCAAAAGAAAGACTATGTGTCATCTGTAGAAAAAAATGGATGCAAATTGAAATGGTACACTAAATGAATTAGCCAGGCTCACAAAGACAAATACTATATATATTTCCTCATATTTGTCTGTCCTAGGTTTTTTACATGATACACAAAGCCACATGTGTATGTATATAACCTGAAAGTAGAAGTAAAACTCACTTAAGAACAAAGGGAAGAGAAGGGGGCAAAGGATGGGGTGATAGAAGCACACAAAAACAAAAACAAAAAAACCCCAACATCCTCAATATACAACATATACTTAATACAAACGTCAAAAATTAATTCATTTAAAAAATTGGGCCCTTGGTCCTGTGAAGGTTGGATGTCCCAGTGTATGGGAATGCCAGGATGGGGAAGCAGCAGTGGGAGGGTGGGAGAGTGTGGGGGGGGGAACCCTCATAGAAGCAGGGGGAGGTGGAGGGGATACGGGATTTTTCAGAGGGGAAACCAGGAAAGGGGATGATATTTGAAATGTAAATAAAGAAAATATCTAATAAAAATATTAATAAGAAATTTGGTACTGACCAAAACCACTATAGCAATAGCATTCTACCAATGCTGGCAGATCCCATTAGGGTTCATTGCTTTTTTCAAATATTTTATCATCTCATATCTAAAAATGACCATATTTCCTATTATCAACTAGAAGAGCCATATAAACATCACAGAACTCAGTACACAATAGCATAGCTTGATAGCCATGTCACCAACCGTCCAACACAGACAGTAACAGTACTTCTTCTACACGAGCTAATGAGTTTGTTGTCTCAACTTGCTGGAGTCCTAGGACACTTGCATTGTTAACATGCCTCTGTGCTGTTTTTAGAAATGACATGCCACTTTCTATGTAGAGAATGTCAGAAAAAGAGAACTTTATTATCCCCAGACATCTTACAATTTAATCATAGGTTAAAATCAGATCTTTCTGAATATCGCTCTTACACAAATACAGTGATAGCAGAGATGTTTTTTAAAGTCATTGAATATAACTAAGCTCATCACATGGAATTCTTGATAATAGTCAATATTTAATTTAAACACAGAAAACTATAGCCAGGAATGGTGGCTCATACCTATTATTCCAGCTCATGGGAGAGAGTCAAGACAGTTCCTGTGATTTTTCAAGCCAGCCTAGGCTACACTATTTTTTAAAAGTCTAAGACAAATGCTAAACTTGGCAGATGTTCATTAGGGAGCGATTAGTTTCAGAAAGAACACTGAAGGATGAGATGGGTGAGAGGGTAAGGCTCTTGCTTAAAGCCACATAGTAAGTGGAAAGAACGGACCCCAACATTCTGATCTCCACACAAGCACTGTGGTACATACGGGGGAGGGGGTTGGGGGTGGGGGAGTGGGGGTCAATTTAAAACAATGGCTGCTTGATCTACAAATATTTCTCATCTGAATTCTTTTGGGAGCACAAGAATAGACCAAACACCTAGTACCACAACTCTGATTTTACCTCAGGATTCCAGCTATAGCTCCCTCATACCTGTCTACAGCTACAACATACGATAGATTGGTAAAGTGCACTGGTTACGCTTACTGAGAGGCTGTCTCTGCAAGTATGGAAGGCAAACACCCATCCAAGCCTAAAGATATTTGTCTCAATGTATCTCCTTCAGCATACTTGTGTTGAGAAAGTCAGAGGGAGAAGCCATGTATTGCTTATTCCAGGGTATGAAACTTCTTGGCAGTGGGAGCAGAACATGGGAAGCTCATCCCCACAGAGAAGGTTCAATCAGGAACAGCAGATGAGAGCTTCGAGTTCCCTAGCCAGCCCCTCCTGGATGCTTGCAATCCCCAGATCTAATGGCGTCACCTTTCTTTGCTTTCTAAGCCAGGCTGCCCCTCTTGTCCCTGCTGTATGCTGTAAACTCCTCATTTGGCTGTCGGCTGCTTTTTATTTATCTGCTACTTGCTCATATTCCACTGTTCCTTAGTACATCTTTAATAGACTCACTCATTCAGAACCAACAATAGAATTGTTGCTTGGTCTCTGGACTGTACAGACAATGGGGTAAAGGCTCTCCTTCTCAAGCGCTGCCATGTGTCCCCTCAGCTGAACTGCTCCCCATCGCCTTCACTCCAAGAGCTGCATGAGGTGTGCCCGTCCAGCCTGTAGCCTTGCCTCTTCAGACCCTTGCCTTTATGATCGCTTACTACAAATATGAAAGCTCATAGGAAGTTGTCTCATTTCTTTCCATATATATTTCCCCAGATGAAGACTTTTTTCCTGTTCATGTTCTGGAAAGACATAAGGAACTCCATGTTCTGATTATTCAGTTGGTGGCCTTGGTTGCCTGGAAAGATAACAAGATATTACAGGATATGATCTTGATGGCATTTATTCTCAAGTCTGCAAAATGAGTCTTATCTTTTACCAAAGATCCTCTCTTCTATGGTCAAATTTGTATAGGCTCCTGGCCTATACACTATTAAACTGGGACCTGAGAACAAACCATAATGGCCCTAAGAGAATTAGGAATAAGGATTTCCCCCATTGTCTGGACTCATTAAGAGGCCCATACTGCCTGTGAGATGCTGAGGAGACAAAAGTTACATTCCTCTATGAAGGTTTCTCCTGTTTCTAGCATCTTCCCTGTAGTCATCTGACTAGCTGTTACTAGTTATCATATGACTAGATCTAAGCCACCAGGTCCCCGCATTCTCTAGCATTACTTCTACATCATCTGAAAAGTGGGACCAAATTTTAGGAAGGAACTCTCAGGGCTAGTCCTTAGCTTGGAACTGAACTGGTTTATATCTTGGAGGATAGCTTAAGCACGAGGAGGAGGGAACCAAAGATCCAGCAAAGGGTACCACAAAGGGACCAGCTGCTACTGGATCACAAAACTCCTTGGAATAACTCATGGGCCCTAACATCCTCTTATGAGATCATGCAACTGTGTCCTAAAGGGGACCAAACATAGAGGAGCCTACACACCACTCACTCCTTGTCCCTTCCCTTGCATGTGGGTGATTGGGCTAATTTACCAAGTACCCTTTCTGAAGAACTAGAATAAATTTGACCCAAAAACTCTCTAAAACATGACCTTTTCTTTCACATTATGCCTTGGCCCCAGTATAAGCTGGGGTAGAAAAGGGTAGCCTCTAAATGTTAGTGTAAATTCTAACACCATTCAGTAACTGAATTTATTTTGCCAGACAAATGAAAGATGGCGTAAAGTCCCTATGTTTAGTTTATGTCCTGAGAGACCAATTTGATCCAACTCTCAAATGTCAAATGGATCCCCTATACAGCCACTCTTGCCTCATCACTAGGAACAGAGCATTTATCCACCAAGGAACACTGTATGAACGGGGTGGGGAGCTTGCCAGTTTATCATGAGAAGTCATCAGTCTGTCCTCTGCTTGAGGCAGTAGGAGAACCTGGCTCAACTCAAACACTTATCTCTCTCCTTGTGAGATTTAAACCAGATAAAAGTCCTGGGCAAATTTACAAACATCCCTGAAAAGTACATAGAGGTTCTCCAGCTCTTAAGCCAGGGTTTTGACTTGAAGGACAAGCCCTAAAATGTTCTTAGAAACAAAGGATCTTTGAAAACAAGTCGTGGATTCCAGTCCCTCTTGGGGCTTTGGCATTCCTTACAAGCACCCTGAGTGGAACTTAGGAGACCTAAGAGAATGAGCCATCTCCTAGTCTGCCTTGGGGAAGAACTCAAAATAGCTGGGCCAAGTCCCTTAATCATAATTACCTGGCTACCATGCATCGGGGGTACAGGAGAATCCTACTGCCTTCTTGGGAAGATTAAAAGAATATCCTACTAAGTTATGATAGTATAGAAGGATGGATAGTTCTTAAAGATAAATTCATTGCCCAATCAGCTCCGGACATTTGCCAGAAGTAATCACCTCCATTGATTACAATCAATATTTAAAAAAAAGAAGGAGAAGGAGAAGAACATGGAGGAGGAGGAAGAGGAGAAGGAGGAAGAAGAGGAGGAGGAAGAAGAGGAGGAGGAGGAAGAGGAAGAGGAAGTAATGGTGGAGGAAATAAAAAGCCAAAGAAAAATCACAAGAATAGGAGAGATAAAGTCATCTCCTAGATAATCTGCATACAGAAACAGGCAACTGTCACATCTGCCAAAGATTAGGCCGTTGGAAACAAGAATAGACTAAAGGAGCAGCTCTGGAAGTTTGCCCATGATGTGGTCAAGTGGGATACCTGTAACTGGACTATCCTGAACCATCTTGACCCTCCAATCAGATGACTGTCAGCCTCTGTTGGCATCAGGAACCCCACCCCCACACTGCAACATAATGAGACAGACTTGAGGAAATTCTTGACACTGCACTTGGAGCCACTGCATTCCCACTGGATACTTGTATCTCTTACTCAGTTCTACGTCTGTCCCTCAGAAACTGACCTGAAGCCTTGTGTCATGGAATGAGAGTTGGAGACAGGCTCTAGACCCAATGCTTCAGAGCCCCTCTCCTTCTGCCTCTAGGAAGCTTGGAGTTTTGCTCACTCCTTTCTAGTGTCCATATAATGCCCTAATCCTCTCCTTGGACGAAACACCCAGATTAAGGGAGGGTAAAACTGGCTTTTACAGATGTCACAGAGACTCTCATTTTCCATGGTTTAGCCCAGCCATCATACCCACTTCCTTACAGGGCTGAAAAAGTGTAATGTAGTGTGCCAAATGTCTGCCTGGTAAGTATTCCTAGTAGAGAAAAACCTGTGTCCCAAGTTAAAGGTCAGCTAAAATGCACTTGAGTGTTCTCACATGCTCCTTTAAGGGCATATCAGACATATGCACCCTGTCAGCCATCGACATGGGCTTTGGTTATTGGAGGATAACTCTCCATGGAATGCCTCCATCTTAGCTTGCCTAGGTCATATTGTTTTATCGCAGAAATAGAAAAGTAACTAAGTCAAACATTTCAGGTCAAAGGTCTTCATTTAACTAACTGAAAGTGGGCCCTTCCATCTACTGCAGCCTTGACCTGGGCCCAACCAGACAAACCATAGGGTACCTATCTGAAAACATGCTCTGCGGCACAGAGCCACCGTGCACATCTCAGAGCTCTGGCTTCAAAATCACTCCTGTTAAAGAAGGACTCAAAATCACTTTGGGGTCACCCTTGACTATATATACTTACTATGCAGTCTCTGCCCCGTCAGAAGCTAAGGGGACACTCTTGCTAATAGACAGTTACCTCTCTGTGTTTTCCTCTAGTCCCAGACTCTCTGTCTTGGGGATAAGGGCAGTATAGGGGGTACACATATAATATCTTTCCCCCTTGGGTGTTTTTCTTTTTAAATTTTACTTACTTACTTACGTACGTACTAATTTTACTTATTCACTTTACATCTCACTCATCACCCCCTTCCTGGTCACCCCCACAATGCTTCCCCTGTCTCTCCCTTGGGTATTTCTACTGTATCCATAGCCCTGGTGAGATATAATCATGAGATGTAATCACAGAGCAAGATATAAATAACACTATGTCTAATTTCCTCTTTCTTCATGAGCACTGAGATCCCCTCTTTTCTGCTCCCTATCACTATTCCCTTGGAGACAGACAGCTGTCTGCTTATATTTAGAGGAAGGAAAAGAAAGAAAACCAGTTTTTCAGGGCTGGGCACATATAGACCCCCCCCCCCACATCAGAACAAAGGGCACTAAGAACTGCTCCAGCCTGCATGTGCTGTGCTTACAGCCAAGGCCTGATCCCAGGCCCCAATAGCTTTTCACTGACAGGAAATGTCACACAAAGCTGCTAAAGCTTTAAATTGAGGTTAACGGTTTCACAACGTCATTTCTGAGGGATCTGTGCTAAACTTACACAGAAAGGGGCGCAGACACTCTGGCTTTGTTCAGCCTATGATGCCCTTACCATGGACAATGGGCAAAGTGATGCCACGGAACCCTTGCTTCGTCTCAGTTTCTCTATATGCTTTTGATGCAGCCCAGCTCGGATCGATGCCAAATGAGCATCCCTGTTCCTCACAGTTCTTTAATGAGCTATTGTCCCGGCAGCTTGTACCTAGAATCCAAAGGGAGAGCAAAACAATATCCAGGTGGCATCTTTTGGTGTTTCCAGTGGGAATCCCCTCCAACAGTGGAGACCAGAAAAAGTTTTGCTTCTTTCTGGTTCCCTATTACTTCAGACCCACACAACTCACTCCTGCTTCAGGTCTTCTTCTGTCTATGGCTATATCCATGATACCTAACTCATGTCTTTTTATTAAGCTGTAGTCATTCTCGTGTAATGTTTTCTGAGTGTCTTGTTGCTATGTGATAAGAATGCATTTTCGATAACAGACTATGGAGACAATGCCACATTACCTTGGTGAATTCTTTTGGTTTTGAGGCATTATATTACATACTGTATTATATGGGACCTGCAGCCATGTGCCTTTACCACAATCCAGCCAGAATAGACAGCCTTCTCTTTTAATTCCCCCCTAGTCATTCCAGATCCCTACAGACAGTAAATTTGTGATATACCTGAGAGAGAATAGTAGCCTTCAGTGAAAAGAAAACCTTCAACTCTACCAATCAAAGAAGCTTGTGGGCCCTAACCTTCTCTTGTCAGGAATCTTAATCTTACTAAGGTTATTTTCAGAGATGGAGAAGAGGTGTGGTTCTTGCTTCTCATCAACTAAATTAACTCTAGAAATAACAATCCAGATCTATTGATCTGCCTCAGATGTATTCCATGATTTTTACCACCGATTTATTTAAGTTATCCAGGAAAAGAAATAAAGGAAGAACTCATCAGTATCATAAGGATAAAGGCCATGTTGGTAAAAAATGGCTCTACCAGAAAAGCCTTATCTTCCCTCCTGTTCACAATGAGGAGAGGCAACGTAGATTTCAGGGTCGTGTCAGTGAGCACAGTTGCTCTAGCTGACCTCGCTTAATGCTCATTAATGAGGGAGGATAGATATCAGGGAATTCCCAGATATGGGGGAAAAAGAGAAACCAGAAGACATTGTAACATCACCTTAAGATCCCATGGATAGATAACCACCCATCATCTATTTGATCCACAGACTGTGAAATAAACACTTGACATTGTTAGCTTTGCCTAAATTTATACTGGGGGGAATATAAAAAAGTGGCCTCTAGAGGAAAGTCATTAATAGTATTGTCCTTTTGTAGGAGATAGGGCACTTGCAGGCACATGCTGACTGTAAGTACAGAGTTTCAAGCAGTTGGCCACCTGTAAGTCTATCAAGGGAGCATTTCAAGTTAAGATACTTATAAAGGCAGATGCATCAGTCACCATGATTCTCTATGGACATGGTGCTTATTACCCAAAACTCATGACATTATAAATTTAAGCTATCAGATGGTGGGCCTTCAAAATAAAATCTCCCCTCTCTGACAGCACTATGAGGTGGGAAAAGATTTTTTCTGTCTATTGTAAATGCACAGTACAGCAGATGTAAGATTCATATGAACAAATTTGTGCATGAAAGATAAATGTTAGGCGGTCCTGAGTTCAATTCCCAGCAACCACATGGTGGCTCACAACCATCTGTAATGGGATCTGATGGCCTCTCTGGTGTGACCGAAGAGAGCAATGGTGTACTCATACAGATAAAATAAATAATCTTAAAAAAGAGAAAAATCAAATGTTCTGGATTCAGCCTTACGTTATTGGATGTAATAATAAGTCTGAAATAAGTTAGTAAATTTACTAATGTCATGATGTCTCATGATGTTAAGAAAGACAATGAGTAAAAGGGAGCCAGTAAGGAAGAGAAGCAAATATTATAAGACCAAGAACTCTTTGGCAGACAAAGATTTGTATATTGTAAGACTTTGTCCTAAGGTAAGAGGGTTAGGTATTTCTAGAATGGGAATGAGAAAGACAATGTTTAGAAGCCTAAGAAGGTCACAAAAGTTCTGAGTAGGTTATATAAGGTAAAAGATGAGACTTTGATATGGTATGCATGATGATAAAAAGGTTATTAAAATCTCTAAGGCCACAGTGTATCCTTTTTAAAAATCAATGATGTTCTCTTAAGTTATTGCTTTGCTCTTCATAGCATCTAGAACTGGCCTTAAAAAAAAAAAAGTGTGTGTGTTCAGCGTAATGAGGACAGCTGAGTCTTAACAACATCTAGATTTGTTTTAAAGATTGATTTTTTGCACAAGTTTCATCTAAATACTGTACAAAAGTTAGGTGTTGCCTCTCTCCTTTGGAAGCTCACATAACACATTCTGGTATTGTAAAAGCTAGCCCTTGAGGAAGAGACTTTCAGGTCACATCCAGCTTCAGTGTTTCTGGTCCAGTGTCCAAAGTGCATAGTGCCTTTAGAAACAGGGACTTATCTTCCATCTCCGAGAGGCAACCAAAAGCAACAGCAATGTCCTATAATGTTTGCGGAGTCTCTTGAGCTCCCCTGACCAACAACTCAAAAGGGATTGTCTAAGACCTGGTTCTGAAGGATTTTCTTAGCTCTTGGATGGAGCAATGTCAGCTCAGATGGAAAATTTTTGTTTATACTCTATATATGCATATGTATACACAGACTTGTATTATTTTATATAACTTTAGGTATATACTGATTACTTTCAGACATCCTTACTACTATTTTACCACCTTCCTTCCTGTTTCTATCTTCCCCTCCTTGATTAAATCCCGCTCTGTGGTTCCCATTCTCCTGTTCAAACCACCCACACCCTGCTATTTCTCTCTCCATTGCTCCCCCCACCTCACTGTCCCCTCCTACTTTCCTGCTTTCTACGGTTACTCCAGGTTACACTCATATCTGAAGTCTGGAGCTACCAATCAGAGGTGAAAGAGAACATGAGACATTTCTCTTTTGGAGTCTGGTTTATTTCACTTTATATTATCTTTCCTAGCTCATGTCATTAACCTGAAATTGCATGCAAGAAAATTGTTTACATTTTTGTTATCCCTTCATCAGTATGTATGTGTCTGTATCTGTATGTGATGTATATACATATACATACATATATATGAACAATTTAAAAATAGACGCCATGAATTTTAAAGAGCAAGAGCAAGGATATATGGGAATGGTTGGAAACAGTAAAGTAATGTAAATTACTTTCAAGAATAACAATCATTTTTGAAAGGGTTAATATGCCAGACTAAAGGTAACTAACCTTACAGGTATTCATTAACGCCTATGTGGAGAAGAGGACAGAACAATACTTAATATTTTAGACATTACTTTCCAAGGTCAACTAGGCCCCAGGGAACAACAGGACATCTTTCTAAGAGCTCTACTATTCTAGTACATTACCTGTCCCCTTCATCAGGGAGGTAGGTGGTAGAGACCCTGAGGTTGAAGTCTAATCAGTGTACATTCTACAGTGGAGAGTCAGAACACAGTTCCTATTCATTCAAAGGATGCAGAATGGTCAGAATGACCCTGGCTCATCCTAGCATATAACAACTATTTTTTAAGGCTGACAGAGCCAAGGGTTTTCCATATTATCAACTGATCCTTGTGGATCAGACCCTCAAGTAACCTACGTAGACAGTAAAAATCACTGAATAATTTTTACCACCTCTATGGTCTTAAAAACTAAAAGGGGAGTATAGTGGAAGTTTATAGTATCTGGCACATTCATTCACCACACCAAGAAACTCTATTAGAGCTAAGACCTTATGGGATGTTGGATGAACATTTCTCCATGAGGTTTTCTTCTTCAAAAGGAAATGCTTCCCAGATGCAGCACATTAGAACCTTGGCTCGGTTTCAACCCTGAAGTTCTGATGACACACAAACCTAAGACCAGAGAGACCTCTACTATTCTAACCCGAAAATCAAAGGACAGCTAAATCTTTGTCTTTCTTGCTCTAGAACCTAGCTGGGAGGGATCACATGTTGTGATTCTAGTCACTCCATCAGTAATCCACCTTCCTCAGAGATTACTGTGGAGATTCTCAGAGGAGTTCATAACATTTGTCACGTCAGCAGGACGAGCTATCCCACTTTACAAACGGACATTCTCAGAGCAGAGGCTTTATAAGTCAGTAGATCTCTCAGGTCTGTGAATTTTGTCCATGAAATAATCCTCAAAATGGGTGTCTACTTCCAGTGAGGTTTCCTGTGCAGAATAGGTTTAATATTTCTATAGGGCCAAAACCTGGGGTAGATGGGGGCTGGGATTGGATGTCACCAAATGCTTCTTGTTATGGGCAGACAGAACTCTTAGTGACAACTGAAATCTTTCCTTCATGGATTGATGCCTTTTCTTCACATGACTGCCTCAATCCCAAGACTGTATCTAAGTTCCTATGGACAATATTCTTTCCCCACAGAACGTCCTTTACAACCCGGCCCTGTGCGTGAATAGAAAAAATGCATATCCTGTCCCAAGTCATACAGCCTGTGATTTCCACAAGCCATATTAAGACTTCTGCCAAGTAAATTTGAAAAGTGTTTATTCATGCTAGAACTATAGAAAAGCAGTATAAATTTTTCTAGCATACTCCTAGCTTGTATCACTTTTTGAATCTACCCAACACCATACCGACCTATACACTACTGATGCTATAATGTAATACAAAGCATTGCTGTTGCGAGGCTACTTTGAATTTGGCTCTTCACTAATACACAACTTCTACTTTCCTGTCTCTAAAACTCACTATCAAAAAAAAAAAAAAACAAACAAAAAAAAAACAAAACAAAAAAAAAAACACATACATTCACTTACTTAAGTATTTAAATATAGAGTTTAACTCCAAATACTTATATAATGTTTTTGTTTTGTCTTCTCCATCTACCTATCTTCTGATTGGCCAAACCTGCTGCTAATCTAGCTTATGTTCCATTCTTTTTCATTCCCCTTGCTTGTATAGAATGAATTTGAGTCCCTAAATCTTAAACATTTTCAATAGGAATACTTCTTCCTCCCTCGGTAAAGAGTAAAGTCTCAGAGAGTGAATAAATTTCAGTTACCCTGTACTTGAGTGTGTGGTACAGGATGTGTTCCACACCCATAGTGCTGCAGTAACTAGGTCCTATGTCCTCCATCCGATTCTTAGTAGTACTCTGAGGTCTAAAAACTGTTTGCATCTTTGTATCTTCCTTTTCTGCTGTCTCCATTCCTAACTATGAAGTTAGTCACTAATTACCAAAGAAAATAAGATATACTTTTCCAAGTTAAAAAATGTTCCTGCCTATCCTCAAATTGGAGGTGAATCTAACTATGAAAATGCATGGTCTTGGGAGTTTATTCAACCATGGAGGTAAATAGTAAGAGTTAGAGGTCAATACTTAATTTTGTCAGGAAAAGGCTAAGCATAGTGAGCATTTAAAAACCTCCAAATTAAGAAAAACATTATTTCAGAAAGTTCAAAAGCCCATTAGTTTGAAAAAATTGGCATTAGCATGAACGATCAAGTCTCAACTATAGAACTTTGGAATTACTGTCATATACACATGAGTTTGGGGTAGCATAATCAATATATATTCAAAGCTATTTCATTTTAATTGAAATATTACAGCTAGTAAAGACACTACATCCAACAAGATAACCAATTTACGGGGAAGGGCTTATTTCTATAGTTACCAGCTATTTTCTTCATTTAGGGACTGATAGACTTCCTAATAGAAAGAGTTCATAAAGGTCAAATCCCACATTTGTTTTCAATGAGAGAAGTTGTGAAGACTTCTACAAGACTGTAGTGATGTCCCATCAAGCAATTCTGCAGTAAAACTTATTGTATCATTTTTGTGTGTGAGAACATTGTTCCCAATGAGGGCATACTATCAGATGACCTCTACGAAAATAAATTTACTGTACCCTGCTTCACTCATGTAACAACAAAATGTCAGCAGCCCCTTTGTGAAAGCATCTTAATGCAGATCTAACTATTTTCCAAACATTCCTATCAAGTTTTTTTTAAAGAATAGAACCTCCCCTCCTAACCCATTTCTTTCTGAAAGCCTTGCTAAGAACTAGGTCTTCAATCTCATCATCTACTCATCTTCTTCTCAACTTGCATTGCTTCAGTGGCACCTGCTTTGTGCAGTTTTTGGGGTCCTTTAAGGCTTAGCAACTTCCACTTTCTTGGCTTTGAATTTCCAACACTACTTATGAAGCCTTTCCAGTATTCATCTTGTTACACAGTGTATCTGACTGAATTGGCACATCCTAACTGATACTTCCTAGCTCATTTTCTTGGGTGAGTCACATAATAACTATGCTTTAGTTCCCCATCTACCTCACAAGGTATTTAAAACAACACTTGTTACACATTGCTGATTATTTAAGTTTCTACTAATACATAGATGTAGATAATTCTGAACCCAATATTCTATCACAAGGTGCTTTTTATTAAGTAAAACTCATACACACATACAAAAGCATATACATATACATATATATACATACATACTTATATAATCTATACATACATACGCACATATGTATATAAACCCTGTCTAGGTCATGCTTGTAAAAATGTTCTTGTTAAATTCATTTAGCGTGCTCTGAAGCTGTTCTGAAGGAGAACTCTAACTGTTCTCCAGTCACTTATTTAAATGTTAAGTTGCTAACAGCTCTCAAATTTTTCAACTAAAACAAGCTCCTAGTAACCAAGCCCTCAAAGACAGTTTGAGAAGGGGATTAAAAAAATTCTCAACTGCAGTGGCTTCAATTGGCTGCCAGTGCTCCCTGAGAGCACTCTCTTGCTGAGGGCCCTTTAGAAAACCACAGTAGCTAACCATGTCCTCTCTTGCCTGCTCTCACAGTAGACACAGGAGATAATCAAATTTTCATAATCACTATAGGGCTTCACCCTAGGGAGGCCATCTTTCCAAGAAAAGTTTATTTAAAAATGCATATGTATTTTTTAAAAAAAGTTTTTGCATTTATTTGTGTTTGTGTGTGTGTGTGTGTATGTGTATACACGTATGTATGTGTGACCATATATGCAATTAGATACCAAAGGACAACTTCAGTAGTCAGTTCTCCCCTCCCTCTGTATGGAGTGCAAGGATCAACTCTGGTCATACAGCTTGAAAGCCTGTACCTTTCCTCACTGAATCATCCTGCAGCTCCATACATCCTGATGTTTCCCTTGTCTTAGATTGACTCTATGGTGTGTTGATGTGGGCTAACATCTAAAGGGAGGCTCTCCTCTTTCTAATCTCTGATCAAAACTAAAGTCCTAAGACACTGTAGCCATGTTTTTTCATTCTGTGGTTTAGGCCCCTGATAGTTGATGCCAGAGGTGCAACAGTACTTCACGTTCAGAAAAGCGATGTTAGGCCACGTTTCCTGCAAGACATTGCTTTTGCAACTTCCAGCAGCTACTAAAACATTAATCTCAAAATAACCAAAAAGTTCATGATTTGACAGTAATTGCCTACAGTGTTTATATCTTTAAAACCTCCGTGCAATATTTAATATATATTATTTTAAATTATGTATATGTGCACAAGAGAACAGTTGTCTGTAGAATTCAGAAGAAGGTGTCACATCACCTCGGAGCTGGAGTTACAGTCCATTAATATTCACTTTTTAGAAAGTCAAACTTGTTATAAAATCAACTCAAGCAAATCAGTAGCCTTCCTATACTCAAAGGATAAGCAGGCTGAGAAAGAAGTTAGGGAAATGACACCCTTCACAATAGCCACAAACAATATAAAGTATCTTGGTGTGACTCTAACCAAACAAGTGAAAGATCTATACAACAAGAACTTCAGGTCTCTGAAGAAGGAAATCAAAGAAGACCTCAGAAAATGGAAAAATCTTCCATGCTCATGGATTGGCAGGATTAATATAGTTAAAATGGCAATCTTGCCAAAAACAATCTACAGATTCAACACAATCCCCATCAAAATCCCAACTCAGTTCTTCACAGAGTTAGAAAAAGCAGTTCTCAAACTGATCTGGAATAACAAAAAACCCAGGATAGCTAAAACTATTCTCAACAGTAAAAGAACTTCTGGGGGAATCAGTATCCCAGACCTAAAGCAATACTACAGAGCAATAGTGTTAAAAACTGCATGGTATTGGCACAGTGACAGGCAAGTGGACCAATAGAATAGAATTGAAGACCGAGAAATGAATCCACATACCTATGGTCACTTGATCTTCGACAACGGAGCAGAAAACATCCAGTGGAAAAAAAGATAGCCTTTTCAACAAATGGTGCTGGTTCAACTGGAGGTCAGCATGCAGAAGAATGCGAATTGATCCATTCTTATCTCCTTATACTAAACTCACCTCCAAGTGGATCAAGGACCTCCACATAAAACCAGACACACTGAAACTAATAGAAAAGACACTGGGTAAAACTCTTGAGGACATGGGCACAGGGGAAAAGTTCCCGAACAGAACACCAATAGCTTATGCTCTAAGATCAAGAATTGACAAATGGGACCTCATAAAATTATAAAGTTTCTGTAAGGCAAAGGACACTGTCAAAAGGACAAAATGGCAACCAACAAATTGGGAAAAGATTTTCACCAACCCTCCATCTGATAGAGGGCTAATATCCAATATATACAAAGAACTCAAGAAGTTAGACCCCAGGGAACCAAATAACACTATTAAAAAATGGGGTACAGATCTAAACAAAGAATTTTCACCTGAAGAAATTCGGATGGCCGAGAAGCACCTTAAAAAATGCCCAACATCATTAGTCATTAGGGAAATGCAAATCAAAAGAACTCTGAGATTTCACCTCTCACCAGTCAGAATGGCTAAGGTTAAAAACTCAGGAGATAGCAGGTGTTGGCGAGGATGTGGAGAAAGAGGAACACTCTTCCACTGTTGGTGGGGTTGTATGATGGTACAACCACTTTGGAAATCAGTCTGGCGGTTCCTCAGAAAACTGGACATGACACTTCCGGAGGACCCTGCTATATCTCTCCTGGGCATACACCCAAAGGATTCCCCGGCATATAGTAAAGACACACGCTCCATTATGTTCATAGCAGCCTTATTTATAATAGCCAAAAGCTGGAAAGAACCCAGATGTCCCTCAATAAAGGAATGGATACAGAAAATGTGGTATATTTACACAATGGAATACTACTCAGCAATTAAAAACAATGAATTCATGAAATTTTTAGGCAAATGGTTGGATCTGGAAAATATCATCTTAAGTGAGGTAACCCAATCACAAAAGAATACACATGGAATGCAATCTCTGATAAGTGAATATTAGCCCAGAAGCTCTGAATACCCAAGGCACAATTAGCATAACAAATGACTCCCATGAAGTAGTAAGGAGAAGGTCCTGATCCTGGAAAGGCTTGATTGGAGGGGAGTATCAGAACAGAGAAAAAGGAGAGAGGTGATTGGAGAATGGGCAGAGAGAAGATGGTTTATGGGACATATGGGGAGGGGAAAACTGGGAAAGGGGAAATCATTTGGAATGTAAACAAAGAATATAGAAAATAAAAATATATAATAAAAAAAGAAAGACAAAAAAAGAAAGTCAAATTTGAATACATTACATTATAGTCATGTATCAACTATATCCTAGTAAAGTCTATAAATGAATCCTAGTTTTCTCTAAAGTGTGCTAACAGAACGCTAGCCAAAATAAGTCATTTGTTTTGTTTTACGTTTATGTATTTACTTATTTGTATATACATGTATAAGCATGCACAGCCACACTGCTGCATAGCAGTTTCCTCCAAGATAGAAATGTATTATCCACCCAAGATTGAAAGGGACCATCCAGCAGGCACACAACTTAAATAGCCCCAGGAAATGTGTGAGACTTAGCATATTCACTAGGCACCCTCCCACCCAGAGTAAACAAGGCAAGTAAAACAGAGCAGGCAAGATGACTGGAAGAAAATTAGACTAAGACTAAGTCACTTGGAAAGGACAATCCCCAACCAGTGTAGCTGCCTGCAGGTGTGCAGCAGGTTTCCTGCTTTGCAAGCTGTCACCGATGCAGGGGCAGGGTTTGGTGATGCAGCTGTCCTTGAGCTATTTCTGCTCCTGTAAGTAACCCCTCACCCATATTCTTATACGAAACTTCAATACATTTTGTTGCTTTACCAAGTTGGACTTTGGTACTATCTGTACTTAGATCTGTCATGAGCACTCTATCTGGGGTAAGTAGACATGGATGTCAAGTTGTGTCTCCCCAGAAAAAAATTTTGTCACGAAACACATATCTTGTGTGTGAAGATCAGAGAACACCCTTTCTTTGTTCACTTATCTCCTTTTTAGCAAATGGGTTCCAGGGATTAAACTCAAGTCGTCAGGCTTGGATGATAAACGTTTTTGCATGCTGAGGCATCTCAAGGGTCCGTTTTGCTTTTTGAGATGGTATTTTCTCCACCTGAAATTGGTGGGAATACTCTCACTATAGCCACTCAATGGGGAATTACAGTCATGAGTCCAACTACACACCCATGTACACCTCTGAAATACAATGCTAGCATACTTAACAGAGGTGCTCCTGTTAAAATTACTAGCCATCTTTCTCCCATAAAATTCCTTAGTGATTTATATTAGTATCCTGATATCCCGGAATCTATTTGTGGGAAATATATATCTTTTGTGAGAAATATCTATATCATCTATATCTATGTCTCTGACTCTATATCATCTATATCTATGTCTCTGACTCTATATCATATATAGCAAATATATTATATATACACATATATATCATATATTCACATATATATATATCAAACAAATTAATCCTGATTAACACACTTTATCAAGTTAAATTAGCCTTAAATTATTTCTACCAGAGCACATGTAAGGTAAACTACAATGAACAGTTAAATAAAAAGAGATTGTAAATTTATAATGAATTTTTACATGATTAATCCTGAATACTGAAAATATTACATATCCTTTTTATTCCAGGTAAGTTTTCACTATATTTGTCTTTTTAAAAACAAGCTATGAGCTGGGCATGGTGGTACATGCCTGTAAACCCAGTTCTTTAGAAGCTAATCATTGAGTTTATTGAGATATCAATTGGATTATTGAGTTCCAAGCCACCCTGGGCTAAACAGTGAGATCTTCTCTAAAGTCAAACAAAACTAATAATAATATTTCTTTTTAATAATTTTTAATATCTTTTTAAAATTATAATTTGAAAATACAGTAAATATATATAATACAACTGGGACCAGAGCTGTTTTGGAAGTCCTACATAGATTGCACCCCATGTCCAGGGGTCCTTACTAGAGGATGACGCCTGGAATGGAGAGAAAGCAGCAGCAACCCCGCCCTCAGAGAACCCTCAGAGAACCCGGTGCAGAGTGGAAATCAGAGATTGTTTAGAACCCGGACAGGCTGAGGTTTCCATCCTGGCTTTTACCAGGGAAGGCTGTGACCCTGCCTCGGGGCCTGGGATGATGGCGGCACTCCAGGACCCCACGAGGGATGGGTCTCAACCCCTGCGCACACCTTACCGGGAGCCCCCGACCCAGTTCATCTCTCCAGAGCCTCCCACGCGGGGCGCTCGCAGCTTGCACGCACAGTGAAAGCCACACAGAGGGACCGCAGCCTGCACCTCTCCCAACAGGCACCGCGTGAGAGTGCCTTCCGGTGTGACACCCGGTCTCCCTCAGCGCACTTCCGGTTAGGCCCCCATGGCTGCCATACTTTCCATTGGGCTCTGTGTTGGGCTATCAGTTCACAGGCTGGGCTTGGAAAGGCGACCCGCTACCGATACCTGAATTCGAAGGTGATGACATTGACAACCAACTTTTCACAGCATACCCGAATTCTTGACTTGAATTTGCAGTGCATTTTTAATATTTAGAAAGTATCGTAGTGAAGAATCACCATACCAGACTAACAGTTGTATACGGTTTTTGTGAAACCTTTAAAGAGCTTTACAGAGCTTTGACTGGTTGTGAAAAGCTCCTGAAAAAAAAGGTTCTGTCTTCAGAAAACATTTCTCTTACAAATTATGTTTGTTTAAAATCAAATTTTAATCGAGCAGTGGCAGAGCTCTCCTTTAATCTCAGCACAAGGGAGGCAGAGGCAGGCAGATGTCTGAGTTCGAGTCCAGCCTATTTTACAGAATGGGTATCAGGACAGCCAGGGCTACATAGAGAAAATCTGTCTCAGAGAGAGAGAGAGAGAGAGAGAGAGAGAGAGAGAGAGAGAGAGAGAGAGAGAGAGAGAGAATTCAACAACAACAAAAAAGAAGTTTCTTGTTCCAAAAATTGCCATGATTTCTTCCAGGAAAAAAATATCAAAATATAATACTTATCTAAGTGGCTAAGAACTAGTAGCTAAAATAAATACGTCTTATTTAAAAACATTAATCCTAATTTTATAACAACGACAACAACCCCTACCAAATTTTATCTGTAATGAAATCAAAACAGATGAATTCAGCATTTCAGAAAAATCACTGAGTGTCTGTTAATTTTTTTTAATTAGCCATACAGACAAAGCAGGTACAATAGGTCTGAATCTTCAACTTATGTTCAAAAACTTTGTTGGATAACTGAAAGGGGAAACTTAGCTAATACATTATCTTTTTCTTTTTTCCTTTTGCCTGGAAATAAATGAAAAGTTTGTTGTTTTCTGAGAAGAGTGAAGGACAGAGAGCCTAGGTAAATTCTCTCTTCTCCTAACTAGAGTCCCTCTTTAGTTCTCAGACACAGAGGTACAATGGAATAGGAATCAGGTTACAGATTAACATTAAGACACACACTTAGACAAGCTATTGCTGAATTTTCTTTCACAGCCAATGATAACTCTGTAGAAACATGGGCACAATTGAAATATGAACCTAAGATGTTATCTGTATGCCTTCATTCTGTATGCCTCATAAAAGATACATATAGTTTAAACACCACTATTTAAGAGCTAGTGTATCAGGTAATCTTTTGGGTTTTGAGGACTGTTCAAGAGAACAGTATTGTTCAAGAAAACAGTATTACAAAGAAAATATTATTTATCATTTCTTGAAAAGAAAAAAAATGACCCACTCAACCTTCTTAAAATTTGATTAATTTATCTTTTTACTTCTAAAGATGCCTGGTTTATAATGAAGACAAACTGCAAGATATAGTTGTATATTTTTAGTTCTCTTAATTAGAAAGATGTTTGTTTTATACATTATGAAGCATATTTTGTTAAATATGTATGATTTCCAGCTCTGCTCTTGATATTGGTGATCCATGAAACTATAGCACTTTCTTAGAGCAGAGTGGTTTAATTATTGCATCTAGAAAAAAAATTAAATGAATTTTTATTTCTTTTTATTTTATATACAAGTGTGTGTGTGTGTGTGTGTGTGTGTGTGTGTATGTGTGTGTGATTTTCATGCCTAATATCCTTAGAAGCCATAAGAGGGCATATATTTCCCTGGAACTGGAGTTCTAGACAGCTGTGGGTCACCATTAGGGTGCTAGGATCCTGAGTGATCTGCAAGAGCAGTGAGTGCTTTTAATTGCTTATTCATCTTGCCTCCTGCACTAGTAAATCTGAAACTTTAACATCAGACTACTTTTCTCAGATTATGAATCCCCTTGAGAAAAATGTTAATATTTTTCATATGAAATTACATTAAGTTCGGAGACTTGAGTGGAAATTTTATAATGCTTACAACAATGACAAGTGATTTTTTTTCACTTCTTTTTTTCCTCTCATAGTTTGGAATTCAAACTAATATTAACTTTATTTTTTCTTTCAATAAAAAATTAAAGGAAACCTCGTAACAATCTTAATATCTTACTTTAAAAGAATATGTAACCATGCATTGTTAACAAAACAAATACATTTTGAGCATTCATTCTAGATGGCTTTATCATCGGTCAAACGTGAAGTGGACTACCACAAAACTAGTTAGAATGTATATATTATTTTGTGTGTTCACTCGATACATGAGACAAAGAGATGCAATTAAGGCGAGAAGTATAGAACTGTAGTGTTCCTTAAAAAGCCATTTAATATTCAGGTGTATCCTGCACAAGAACAATTAAAAGTATAGTATAGTATAGTATAGTATAGTATAGTATAGTATAGTATAGTATAGTATATGGACCAGTGACATTATTATAACCTAGCATATGGTATTTTGGTATATTATGTCCAGGAGCACAGTAAATCTCTTTACCATATGGTGAATTCAAATGCATGAGCAATGCTTTATTCTATGACCCTCATGGCTACAATGTTAATAGGCAAGAGGGAAATTTTCAGTTCTTAAATGTGATCCATTGTTGACTAGGATGTTTTGTGGCACATTTTCTGTCTTCTTTCCTCTCAAATTGAATCCTCCTTTTTCTTTGCCTTGAGTCTAATTTTAAATCTTAAGACCCAACCTCCCCACCCCAATTTGGAACATGTAATGTGGGGTTTAGATTATTATAGCTGGGTCTGTGCTAAACTGGCTGACTCTCAAGTCAAATCACACACTGACCCTTTTCCATAATTATAACTGACCTTTAGCCTTCCTTCTCATGCCAATTATTTTGTCTTGGATACTTCCTTCTTATGTAATTCTTTTCACAAGTCTCTTCTGAAATTCAAAGATTGCTTCTGCTACCCCATTATACCCCCAGTATATTTATTATCTGGCCTGCTGTCTTAGTTAGGGTTTCTATTGATATAAAAAGACATCATGACCTTGGGAACACTTATTTAAAAAATTAATTGGGGCTGGCTTACAGTTCAGAGATTTAGTCCATTGTCATCATGACAGGAAGTATGGTAGCACACAGGAAGACATTGTGCAGGAGAGGTAGCTGGGGGTTCTATGTCTTGATCTGAAGGGTGCAGGGAGACCTGGCTTGAGCATTTGAAACCTTAAAACTCATCCCGGTGACATACTTCCTCTAACAAGGCCACATCTAACAGTGCCACTCCCTGGTGACCAAGCATTCAAATACATGAGCCTACATGAGCTTACATCTTTAATGTTCCTTCAACCTAGATTTCCTGCTTGCCGTCCTTTCTCTGATATGGCTGCCTCTTGTTTTCTAGTGATGAATGCTATTTCCTTCAACTGCCAGCTGCTCTCTAACCTAGTCATTCAGCCTGAATGAACATCCTGCCATTAACCTCAGTGAGGTATATCCTGCCCCTGTCCTTTCCAGCTGCAGTTAACCCTGCTAAGTTTAGCTACCAGAAGATGTGACATAAATGATTTAGTTATATGTGTGTAAAAGTGTCTTATTTTTTTCATGCACCAATAGCACGATCCAAGAAATAAAATATTTTGTCAATAACTATTATGACTCCTTGATCTCCACATTTGGGCTTAGAAAAATCAATCCCTTGCCCAGTGTTGAGAATCAAAAACCTCAATGCTTCAAGCACACTGGGCAAACACAAAACCACACAACATCCCAGAAAGTCCTTTATTATTTTTAATTTTTTATGTTAAAATATAATTACATCCCCACCAAACATTTCATCCCTCCAACTCCTCCTATATCCTGCAATTGCTTCTTAAATTTGTGGCCTCTTTTTTTTGTTATTGTTACATATACATACATACACCTGTACATGGGTGCACATGCATACACGCATGCACACACACATATACACACTTGCATAAGTATATAAACAAAACCTACTGTGTCCATTTAGTGTTCCTTGTATGTATAGGAGTTCATGGGTGAGCACTTAGTATGGGGTGACCAGTTAGGGGTCTCCTTCATCCCTAGGGAAGCCTATTTCTCCCGTTCTTAGCTCTCCTTAGTTGCCTGCAGTATTTGTCTAGGAGTAGGGTCTTCTTAAGAGTTCTACTTCCATATTTGCATGGCTTCTGGTGTCATGTTGGCCCTGGTCCTGGTCCTGTTTAAGCAGCTATGCAGTTAAAGGGTCTTGAGGGAAGCTTCCCTGTTATTTCTAGGAGACAAAGTTTCACACAGATTTTTCTGGCCTTCTGACTCTTCCAATCTTCCCACCACTCTACCCTGATGTTCCTGGGCCCTACATGCAGGAGATATTCTGTAGATGTATTAATTGGCAGCCCAGGGAGTCTTAACAACATTGGTTGAGTCTGCTAATATGTTCGTATACCAAAGATATTTGTCATTCATATATTGGTAAATCTGTTGAGTTGGATGCAAATAAATCATCTCTGTATCTTAGATTTAAATATGTATACCAAAGAGCTTAAAAGAATAAAAGAATTCTTATTAAAAGAATACTGTTTTTAAAAAACATTCTTAGTAAAGGCAATTCTTTGTCTCATGCCAATGAACAATAAAGATCACTCAATATAAGGGCTCATGTTCTAGCACAGAGGTTTGCAGACTTCTATACACAATGTTTCTTTAAGCAATTTGACTATTTTGTTTAATGTCTACACCTACTTCATAGAATACCACTGTTCTCATTTTACAGGCAGACGGAAAAGCTGAAGCACAGAGAGGACTAGTAGCAAACACAGAAGTGACCAGTTGTGTGATGTCACAACCACCATGTAGCTATCTTTCGCTTCTTCATTACGGCATGATCCATATGAAGCTGATTCAGGACAGAAGTGCAGGTGTCGAAGTACAGTACTGCCCTGGAACTACCGCGGAAGGATCTAAAGGAAGAGTCTGTGGACAGTAAGGCCTTAGTATAAAATGATTCTTAGCTTAAGGGCCTTTTAACACTGGCAGGTTAAAATGAGCAGTTCTAACTTAACTATGCTGGGCTCTGGATTAAATGCACACCTTCAGGATAAGTCAGTGGTTGTGAAAATAGAAGAGAGGAGCAGAAAAAGGCTCTATCATGCAAAACTACCTTTGCATTGCCTTCAAAAAAAACCTACAAGTTTTTAAAAATATGCAAAGTTTTGCTTGATTATTGATCGTTAAGTCTTCCACTGGGAATGTGAATAATTTTTAAACATTCTTGGTTTTTAGTATACAATAATAATAAAAAAAAACCTTCATAGGAAGAAGCCAGCAGATTATCTCTGAGCCTAAAGAAAAACTTGAAGGAAAAAAATGTCTTGAAGAAATGCATCCCAAAAAATTATTTTCCATCATCAAATCCCAGCTCAATTCCTAGCTGATTAAATTCTTATTATAGGGCTACATTACCTCCAAACAAAAACACAAGGAAGATTTTTTAAGTCACTTTATAAACAAATATTAATGTGTCAGATAACATTGCTAAATATAATCATGGAGCAGAAAGAATTTTATTATCGGGACAAGTTAGTGCAGAGGAGTCTGGGGGAAGAGCTCTGGGTGTTTTCTCTGTTTTCTGTAGTGCACAAGCTTGCCTCCAGTTTATTTACAAGGGACACCCTAAATAGCAACCTATCTAATAGGTTCTGCGAATATCTGAGAAAATCGAAACAAGGGCGAAGGGCGGAAGGGAGGGGTGGAAGGACGACATCTTCTCAACAAAGCATTCTTAAGGATATGTGTTTGCTATTTTGTTTTCTGGCTCTCGCTCTTATCACTCTGGTGTGACTCCTTTCCCTTGGCCAGTTCCGTTAATCCTCTTAAGGCTCCACCCTCCTCTCGCTGGTTCTTTCTCTCTGGGCTCATTAACGCTGCTGCAATCCCTCCTTCCCTCTGCCCTGCCCCTTTGTAGAAATCTTAGAGACGGGATGTATATTCTGAAACTTCTGAGGGTTTCTAAGTGACGCTGAGCATGCTCAGTAGCTCTAAGGGAAGGTTTGTTCTCCAGCAGCTGACCTCAATCGACCTCTCCAGAAATAGATATTTAACTCTCTGAACTCCAGTTTAAGTAAAGGATTTGTTTTGGCTCTCTCTTCATTTTTAAGGTTCAAAGGGAAGAGGCGAGGAGTCTAGGGTCTCACCGCCCACGCAGCCAATGAGAAGCCTGTGGGTGGAGCCTGGCCAGCTCTGGCTGCTGAGGGACTCGCCCCCGGTGGATGCGGTGGAGTTTGAGCTTTGCTGCATCCGTCACTGAAGAACAAAATAAGAGTAAAGAAGACAAGCTGCAGAGCATGGGAGGCTGTGGTGTTTTCTGAAACGTTTGCTGGGCTTTCCGTGGAGCATGAGCTTTTAAAACGAATTCTTTTTAAAGAAACCCATTTGTGTAGCTGGAAAAATGATACACATGCTAAATGCAGCAGCCTATCGGGTGAAATGGACCAGAGCCGGTGCTGCTAAAAGGGCTGCCTGCCTGGTGGCTGCGGCATATGCTCTGAAAACCCTCTATCCCATCGTTGGCAAGCGTTTAAAGCAGCCTGGCCACAGGAAGGCGAAAGCAGATTACCCGCCTGCAGAGAACAGAGAAATACTGCATTGCACGGAGATCATCTGTAAAAAACCTGCGCCTGGACTAAATGCAGATTTTTTCAAACAGCTACTTGAACTTCGGAAAATCCTCTTTCCAAAACTTGTGACCACTGAAACGGGGTGGCTCTGCCTCCACTCGGTGGCTCTAATCTCAAGAACATTTCTGTCTATCTATGTGGCTGGTTTGGATGGGAAAATCGTGAAAAGCATCGTGGAAAAGAAGCCTCGGACTTTCATCATCAAATTAATCAAGTGGCTTATGATTGCTATCCCCGCTACCTTTGTCAACAGTGCTATCAGGTACCTGGAGTGCAAACTGGCATTGGCCTTCAGAACTCGCTTAGTAGACCATGCTTATGAAACCTATTTTGCAAATCAGACTTATTATAAGGTGATAAATATGGATGGGAGGTTGGCAAACCCTGACCAGTCTCTTACGGAAGACATTATGATGTTCTCGCAATCTGTGGCTCACCTGTATTCCAACCTTACCAAACCTATTTTAGATGTAATCCTAACTTCCTATACTCTCATCCGGACAGCTACGTCCAGAGGAGCAAGCCCCATCGGGCCCACCCTGCTAGCAGGACTTGTGGTGTACGCCACTGCTAAAGTACTGAAAGCTTGCTCGCCCAAATTTGGTACGCTGGTGGCAGAAGAAGCCCATAGGAAAGGCTACTTGCGGTATGTTCACTCCAGAATCATAGCCAATGTGGAAGAAATTGCCTTCTACAGAGGACATAAGGTAAGACAGACAGACGTTAAAGTATCGGGTGAAATGAGAGACTGTTCAAGCAGCCACTGCTCTGCTAGATACCATCTGTTGTCTTGTTGACAGACCCACATTCTGAGCATCTTACAGTCCTCTGGTAGCTAAATCGTGCTCAAATACACAAGCCCTCTATATCACCAGCCATTAGAGAATTAGAGAGTCCAAACTTTTTTGAAGTTTCATGAGCATGCCTGTTCTTTTTTAAGTGATCTACATAGCCTCTGTTACTCCAGTATGACTGTAATGAATGAGCTCAGAGACATTTTCTTAAAGCGTAAGTACTAACTTGGTGAAGGGTTCATTTTCATTGTGAAGAAAATGCACATTTGGAAACTAAGAGTAAACCTCTTTTGGAATGAGATGGAGATGTTAGGGAAGTGTCCTTTGTTGTTTTTTTGTGTTCAGGGGGCTGATAACTGCTTTCAAAGAGAAAACAGTTGGGGCAATTTTGCAAGACTGATCAATGGAAGTGTGCGGATTAAGAAATGCAGAGGAGTGTCTAATGAAATCGCATTTCCTTTACTTTTAGCTCATGCTGAGGACATAATTTTGACAGAGATAATTAAATTTTGCCTAGGAGAGAAGTAAAAACTAAGATTAGCGAGGACGGAAGTAGGAAGGAGCACTAGAGTGCTATTTTTAAATGCTACAGATCTTCAACAGTTGAATAATTAGCCCAGTTATGTAAAATTGTAGTGTATTATAGTGGCTTCAGAATGTTGAGTATGATATAAATTGGGGGTAGAAACATCTGAAATACACTATCAATGGTTTGGCAATATAGAGAGAAGTATTTAAAAATATTTTTTTAATTACCAAGCAGAATGATGTTCCTTTTAAAGCATCAAGAATTATCATTATTTCTTTCTCAATAGCAGAAGCAATCCAAAGGAAAAAATCTAAACTAATTTAGGACCTCTATTCCTACCTGGAATTTGCCTTGTGTGTTGTGTCCTGATTTGCTTTTTTTTTTTTAAGCATTGAGCTCAGTGTAAATTAGTAGATTCCTCACTTAAAAGACAAAACCTGGGAAACTGAGCCAATTCAAATTAGTCTAGTTATACATGTTTTGTTTGTTTTCAGATATTTTTGGTGTTCTCGAGAATGAAGTTTAACAATGCTTACTTGTATCTTCATAAAGTATTTAAGTATAACATCCCTCTCTCTACCTGTCTTTCTCTGTCTAATTGTTGAGAATTATACCCAACGCCTTATGTATAATAGCAATAGGCTAGTGTTCTAACACTGAGCTATCTATGATCCTGTCTCACTCATGTGTATTTCAAATAATGTTATATTTACTAGATAAAGTGTTTCTTAAGTAATACTAAATTATAACTAATTCTAATATCTAGTCACATTCATTAGTTGTAGAACTATATCAACAGTGACTATACTAAATACAGGAAAATTGCATATCTACATCATGAAAGAGAATCTTCAGCAATGACAATGTTTATTTCCATAGCTCATGCTGGATTCATTCTTATCTTTTTCTCCCTTTTTAGGTAGAAATGAAGCAGCTGCAGAAATGTTACAAGGCTTTAGCTTCCCAGATGAACCTGATTTTATCCAAGCGTTTATGGTACATCATGATAGAGCAGTTCTTGATGAAGTACGTGTGGAGCAGCTGTGGCCTGATCATGGTGGCTGTCCCCATTATCACTGCTACGGGCTTTGCAGATGGCGGTAATGACACTCATGCTTAATCTTAAATATGCGTTTAACGTTGTTTCTCTTGAAGATGCCACTGCGTGTTCCATGTGTTACTGTGTGGACAGCTAATACCTGCTGTTGCTTGTACTCAGAAACAGTGACAGTTTTAATATTCAATCATCAGGCCACCAGTATGAAAGAAGCAACAGAGGTCAAGGGACCTTACCAAGGAGGTCTGTGACACCGTATACTGACCAATGACTTTTCAGTTTACATCTAATCACAAATCAAATCAGTTATTTTCAGAAAGAGTATGGCATAAGCAAACCTCATGGTTTGTTCTTAACATCCAGAGGATTAAGCATATCAGTTTTCTATAACTGAATTTGTCCTGATTTGTGATTTGAAAGCTGATTGGCTACTTTAGATGATCAGAAATGTTATCTCAGGGTACGTGTAAGCATCATGGAATGGGTTCTCCTCTATTTGTAGTAGTATTGCCATCTTCCTATGACATGATTTGATGATGTTTAGGTGATGGGGCTTATCTGTTACATAATTCGAACCTATCACTGTCTCTACAGTTTTTACCAACACTTTTTTTCGTTGGGTATAACTAAGAAAGGTAAGGGCAAGAGAGACAATGTTGTGGTGCTCTTTCTGTATGAAAGTTTCAATCTTTACTGGCAGGAATAAAAGGGTTACAGTTAGAGTTCAGCTTCCATAGTTTCATAGTCAAGAATTTAGCCAAGTGCAGAGCAGAAATTGGAGTCTAAAGCAAAAGCAAAGAAAATCTGTCCATGACAAACACATACCTTTTATTCTCTGCAGAACTCACTGTAACAACTATTTCCATAGCCTTTGCATCACATGAAGGATTGCAGATAATCTGGAGTTATTTAAAGAACATGGGGTGATATAAACCCTGAAATCACTACAGTGGCTTCTCTAAGCAACTTGCCACAGATAGATCTCAGACTCTTCAGGGTCCCTGAACCAGCCTCCCCATCCTCCACAGATGAGAAAGAATGGCTGTACTTGATGAAGGAGGATTTTCTGTTCTCCAAAAATAAAATATCCCCCCTCTTTAGAAACTACTCGATCAAACATTTAAGACTGAGCCTAAAGCAGAGTTTTGAGAGAAACAGAGTTTGATTTCAAACCTGGCCCCAGTGATTCCCACAGAGACCCTCTTAGTCACATCCAGCTCTCCCAAGCCTTGCTTCCCTCTTCTGGAAAAGTAAAACTGGAAAGGCTATTTTGGAGGGGTTTGTGAGACTTCGCACAGAGTTGCTTATGAAGGACATAGCTGTACCTGATTTGTGGTAGTTGTTATTAAAAAACAAAAGACAACACTTGGAATAATTTGGAGTCTTTTATAGTTGTTTACATATAATTAAGTCTTAATGGCTATTGTTTAGATTAAGGTAATAAACAAGTGACAATATAATATTTTTATTTTTAAAGTTACATTAGTGGTTTAGTTTACTTTTATTTTGGCAAAAAGTTCATTTAAATCATTATTAAGCTAAATATGTTCATTTAGGGGAACTGTGACCTGTCGGTACTTCTTTGTGGACAGCACTAACACCATAATAAATATACTCCACAAGTAAACTGCCAAATAGGAAGTGTGGAAATTAAATTTTATCCGTTTTTATGTGTTCAGATTTACCAAGATATCATTTTAAATTTCTACTGTAAAAGGTATTCTTAGTATTCAAGACAAAAATCCTTTTGTAAAGAAAGAACTACTTTTCCAAAAGAGTGTTTACAGTAAAAGAAAGAAGACACTGAGAAATGCACACCCTTAAGATTTGCTGAGAAATTGGCAAAATATAAATTGAAAAGTTATTTCTTAAACTAATAACAATCATCAAAAGCTTCCCTATCTAATCCACATTAGATATAATACCCACAGAAGACTATAATACAATGTCGTTGGCAGTGTTTGGTCTTATTAGAAACCCCTCGTGTAATACACACAGAATAGAAAAAAAATGCAGCTATTAATGGTGACAAATTAACCCCTCAGAGGTTAGTAAGAAGTAAACATGTATGCTGTGAAACTAACTAGCTCACTTACCAAGAGGTAATGAGGTGTCTAAAAATAAAGCTGACAATAGCAGGCGAAAAAAACATCTGATGATTCAATTGGTAGTGAAACAAAGTAGCATGTAAAGCTCATTCCAAAGAACATCTGGTAGATGTGGGCAACTGAAAATCCCAGCAGAAGACAAAGGACCATCTGCAGAATGATACATGAGAATGTTTCAAAGTCTGGAGAAATGAAAAGTTGCTATGTGTGAACATGTGCTCAGGCTGCTAAATATATTTGACTTCTGGTGACCTATCCAAGTGAAAATATCATTTCACTCAGTGAAAATAACTTTTTTCACATACTGATATCAGTTTCAGGTTTCAGGTCTAGGAATTACACGCCATATTCTCTAATCTAGTCTCACATTTTCATGTAAGCCCAGGTGTGGTGGTGTGGTGGTGTGGTGGTGCAATCCTTTAATCCCAGAACTATGGAGGGAGAGGCAGATGGATTTCTAAGAGTCCCCGAACATCCTGGATCTACAAAGGGAGCTCCAGGACAACTAGGGCTACGTAGAAAAGACCTTGTCTCAGAAAATACATATAACATAAACTTAATCCCTTAGTTGCCTCTTGTGTTACAGATAAAATAATTGCATGATACTATATTTCAAGGCATAAGAAAGTGGCAGGGATGGAGGTGGCAGTGGCAGAGAGGGAATGTGGGGGTTGGGAGAGGGAGCTCTGAGTGAATGGATGGCTGAGTCACAGCCCAGTGGCTGAGAGTACTGGCTGCCCTTACAGGGAACTGAGGATTAGTTCCAACACCTCTATTGAGTGGCTTACATATGTGAGAATTTCTAGTTCCAAGGTTCCTTTTCTGGTCTGCATGGGCAGCAGCTCTCCTCACACGTACGTACTCACCTGTCCCCACATACATAACATAATTAAAATATATAATAAGCTGGGCAGTGGTGGCACACGCTTTTAATCCCAGCACTTGGGAGGCAGAGGCAGGCAGATTTGTGAGTTCAAGGCCAGTCTGGTCTACAGAGTGAGTTCCAGAACAGCCAGGGCTATATAGAGGAACCCTGTCTCAAAAATACACACACACACACACACACACACACACACAGAGTTATTAATATATAATATAATAATATGATATATAATATAATAATTAGTAATAATATATAATTAATAATATAATATGTAATATGATTATATGTAATTATTATATATATTAAAAGTTTCCAAGGACAAAACAGAGTAGCAAAGGGAAAAAGAGGGTGAATAATTGCAAGAGGAAAATGGGTATGGGGTGGGGACAGAAAGAGAGGAGGAGTAACCTTGGCCTGATGGAACAGTTAACCAAGCTTTGGGAGGACTATATAAATGTATAGACCTTAGTTTTCTTGACTGTGTGGATAACAGTACGCATCATTCCGAGCTGCTGTGAAGTTATAATGTGCAGGTATGCTTTGAAATCGTGTGCTTTGTAAGTAGTAAGAAGTCAAGTGTTTGCTCTCGTCAGCTCTTAATATATTTCTGTCATCTCTGGAATGAGAGTCCTTGGGCTTAAATACAGACCGTTCTGCTTACAAGTGGCCCTGTGAACGTCATTCTTCGTTCCTGTGGTTCAAACCCCTCCTATTCAAACTAGGGGAACTTCACAGGTTTGCCCCAAGGCTCAAAACGAAGCTTAGTGTGCTGCCTGCTCAGGTGAAGTGATTAGTGGCCATTTGCTGGTATCTTTAATGTTGCTGAAAGGAGCAAGGAACTAGGAAGTCAGAAGTAGGAGCTGTTTGGGTCAGTGTTTCTCAACACGACCCCTTTGGGACTGAATGACCTTTCACAGGGATCACCTATCCGATACCCTGCATATCCAATATTTACATATAATTCATATCAGTATCAAAATTACAGTAGTAGCAAGGAAAATAATTTTCTGATGGAGGGTCACCATGACATGAGGAACTGTATTGAAGGGTCACAACATTCAGAAGGTTGAGAAGCACTGGGTTTGGAGAACGAAGCTGTATGATTTTTATCCATGGGTGAAAAAGATAAGCAGCTCTGTTGTAGATTGTCCTAGGTCATCACCCCTTTACAACGCCAAGTGAATGTTCATGGTTAGGATAGGCTATTTATACTTAAAACAAAAATTACTTCTAGAAGCATACTGTTTTTTTCCCTTCAGAAGAGGGCCTCAGAGCCTCTAATCTAGAGCTCCTGGATTGTCTAAATTCACATAGGAGCCCTAGGGATAGAGACACTATGTAACTCCTGATGTGACCACAGTCACCACATTGAAACTTGCTCTGTAAATTGACAGGAGGAACTGATGAGCTAATCACTGAAGTGGAAACATCCTAGAATTTGATTATTCTTCTGTTTATTATTTTAAGGCTATGTATCCCTTTCTTTGTACTAAGAGAAAGGCAGATTTCAGAGGAAAATGTGTTAGGGTGACTTTGTTCTCCACCAAAGAATCAAATTGTGCTGAGAAATGAATAGGTGAGCAGTTTAAACCATGGGTTCCTATGCGACACTAAGCAGTCTGCCCTTATCAGAGAGGTCAGGCAGTTGACGGCTACAGGCAGGACTAAAGTTACTGGCACCTGCTTCCGTGCGGCCTACAAAAGAACAGGGCAGTTTAAAAGTTACACACTGTGGGAAGATATTTATTTTACTGCTAAAAGCATGAAGCAAACCCAGAAAGCATTAATCTGCCAAAGCAACATGGAAGCAATAATTCCATATCAACCTTTATCCCTCCGTGCAATTGATTTGTACCAGTGAAAGGCCAAACCCCTTTTAACCCACATTCATAAAATCCAGAAATCAGGTTAGCCAGATGGCCAAAACCTAAGCCTTTTCTTAGTTTTAGCTCAAGTGGAACTCACTATTTCAGTAGCTGGTTGAGAATCCCCTGGATTTCTCTTATTGTTAAGTGAATCTCATTTTGCATTTACGTATATTTTGAAAGTAGAGGCAAGCATTTACTACACCTGTAACTCCAGAACCCAGGAGGCTGAAGCTGAGGATCACAAGACTAGGACAGTTCGGGTTATAGAGAGAGAAGAATCAAATGTGTAAACTCCAAAGGACTGACAGAGAAGGGCCTGTCAGTGATTCAGCGGAGCTACAGACTGATACGTGTGTGGGAAAGGAGAAAAATATCAACATTATTAGGGCCAAAGCTGTTCAAATTCCTGTTAAAGAAACCATACCATATGTTTTCTGTATGCTTGTTAATAGGTTGGTATAAGTGTGTGGGCACATGGTATATATATATATACATACATATATATATATATATACATGTTTGAATGAGTCTGTGCATGTGTGCATCTGAGTGCATGGGTGCATACCGGTGCATGCATATAAAGACCAGAATTCAATGTCAGGCATCTGTTGAGATAACTCTCCACTATTATTCTTTGTTTACTTTTAATTTTTAAAATAATATGTTTTACTATTTTAAAATATCATATGTGTATACATAGATTTATTACTGGGTGTGTCCCTGTGTATGTATGAATGCGGGCACATCTGTACTGCATCATGCCTGTGGTGGTAAGAAGGCAGCTTTTGGGAGTTGGTTGTCTCCTACCGTGTAGGTTCTGGGGATCAAACTCAGGAATTAGGCTTGGTAGCAAGTGATTGTACCCACTGAACCATCTCAGCAGCAGCCTCTTTGCCGCCTTTCTTCTTCTTTTAAACCTGAGGCTCATTGATTTTTGCTGGCTGGCCAGGGAGCTTGAGAGCCTCCTGTTCCTCCGATGCTAAAGTGAGCACTGTGCCCAGGTGTTTTTAAACAGTAGGGGTACAGGAAATCCAAACTTGGGTCCACACACCCACACAGAGGCACGCAGTCACTGTTGCAGCCACCTCAAGTGAGCACTTGGACTGAGAATGTCAGGAGAGTTTGTTACACAGTTTTCATAGTTAGCAAGAGCGTGGGTACAGGAAAAGTGCAAAGGAAGCTGAATGAAATAACCTAATTGATTTATTTGTGCTAACTTTTGTTCTAAAAAAATAGACAGAAGGAAAATTCTAATAAAAGCTAACACATGTAGTTATATTTAATAATATAATAAAAAAGTATAGTTTTAGGAAACTGCTGATGGTTATGAAATATTGTTATTTTAGCCATTATTTAATTGGTATAAAATAAGACAGCAATTTGAGGACAAACCTCAATAGTTCTGTGATTTTCTCGTAGATCTGGAGGATGGTCCAAAGCAGGCTATGGTTAGCGATCGGACAGAGGCCTTTACCACTGCCCGGAACTTATTGGCCTCTGGAGCTGATGCAATTGAAAGGATTATGTCTTCATACAAAGAGGTATTTTTATTTCTTGCAAATTTGCTTAAAATATGAATACATTTGAAAATAAAGCAAAGTGTAAATTATGAAATATGCACAACAATTTTAGAAACAAGTTTCTTCCCCTTCCCCCCTCCTCAAAACTGCCAAGAGTATAATTGATGTCAAGGGAAGCAACTCTGAAGTGAGGGTTCTGTTATTCTGTTATTCCTACTTACAAGCATGATTTCGCTTTTAAATGAAGGCGGGGGAAGGAATCGCTTTTGTGTGGCCTCGAGAGGCCATGCGTCAGTTCCACTCATCGTTTACAAGTCACGTGATCTCCTCCAGCTTCCTGTTTGTCCGTATCCCTGTTTTTGTACTTGTAAATTGGAGTCGTGACAATAATGATTTTGTAGGGTGTTGAAAGTTCATAATGTGAGGTGCCTAGGCCAACGCGTTTCAACACTCGATGGGTGTTAGTGAATAACACCAGCTGTATATCTTGCAAGCTTTGTTCATCCTACACTGATGATGTCTCGCCAGTAGCATGACTCCACTTCTTCTCGCCACCTTTGAAGCATCCGGATGGGCTTCTCTATCTCTCTCACATTACTACAATAGGCTTCTTCCCCTGATCCGGACCCTGGGCTCTCTGAGAGCAGGAGCCATCCTACACATCTTTGTATTGCTACTATCCATTCTAATACTTAGGTATGTGGCTAAGAAGTAGTTTTTCAAAGAATAATGAAAAAAGACCTGTAGCTACAACTAGGTTAAGATCAAAATGGCTGGGCAATTCGGATATTTCTAAAATTCTATTAATTAGTTTTGTAGATAATAAAGCCAAATGAATTGCTAGAGTACCACAGAGTATGATATGACTTCAAAGTTTCTGAAGTTTCTTTCAGAACTGATCTATGGAATTGGATTTCATATTTCACCATAAAACTAATGGTTCAGTGCCACTTATTAAAAATACTCATATTTTAAAAATTCAAACGGTAATTTTAACCACCTGGGGACTTAGCTTTGGGAACAAATTTTTCCATGTAGTTAATTTTAATATTTAAATTATTATTATAGCTATTATTATTATTTTAATTATTATTAAAATTAAAGGACAAAAAACATTACCCATCTCACATCACAACATGCTATGTCACAGGACTACCACCTAACCCTTCTAGATTATCTCTGATGATAAAAATGACTTTATTTATCCCGACTTCTTATGCTTTGAATGTAAGAATGCTCACTCTTAGAAGCCCTGAGCTTCTAAGACAAGAAAAGAAATCACTGTGTCTTCTCTACCAGCTCTCGGGGAGCGGAGCTTCCTCCTCTTCATTCAGGAATCTACCACAAACCCCTGGTGTCCCAAAGCATTCCAGTCTTATACTCTTAGACACTCCTGTATCCACCCTAGTCTACTTACCCATTGCTTCCTGCTCATTTTGAATCTCTCAGTAACCTTAGTCTTTTATTTTTCAATGCCAATATTTATGTTTGCCCAATGTGCTGCTTGATTTTTGTCAACCCGACACCAAGCTGGCCATAAGTAGAAAGAGGGAAACTTAATTTAGACAGTGCCTACACTCAGACTGGCTTGTAGGCAAGTCTGTGTGGAGTACCATATTGGTTAACACTTGCTGTGGAAGGCCTAGGCCGCTGTGGGTGGGCAGTGCCACCGGTTACTCCAGAGCAGGTCCTGGGCTGTATAAGAAAGTACACTGAGCATGCCTGGGAGCAAACCTGGGAGCATCATTCCTTCATGGCCTCGGCTTCACTTCCTGCCGTGACTTCTGCCCTGGCTTCCCCTCAGTGATGGAGTGTGACCCATGAGCTATAAAATGAAATAACCCCTCTCCTCCTCAGGTTGCCTTTGGTTATGCTGTTTTACCACGTCAGTAGAAATCCTAAGACACCCACGTTTCTTTTATGTCTGCATTTTGTTAAACCATCCCTCCCTTTGCTTCTACTTAATAGCTCAAGACTTTCTTTCAGATAACATCTCAGAAGTCATCCTTTAGATAGCCATAACATCAAAATACACCAATAAATGGTCAAATTACAGCTTTCCCTTCAGTCAAAGGCCTGTAACACTAGCACCCATTCATTATAGGTTAAGCTTTACACAGAAAGATCTCAGCAGCCATCTGCCTGCATCTGTGGGTTAACCTACAGATGACAGTTAGGAGGAGACATGCGTACTTATTGGTGTCAGGTTCCCAGTTCTTTTGCTGGGGCAAATGATATGGATAAGACGAGTCACCTTTCACAGCCCCCCTGAAAGCAAGCTGTTCATGCATAATCGAAAAACAGCAGGAGCTTGCCCCAGATGGACAGCTGGCAGAACCGGAGCAAGGCATCGTTCTGCAGAGCTCTGTGAACTAAAAGATCTTATAATCTTAGCTAGAAAAACAATCATGTATTTATAGTTTTCCTTGAGCATTTAAACTACATCTGGCTCAGAAAGAAGCCAGAATGTGGGGCTGATAGTGAGAAGGTGCCAGACGCCTCTGACCAGGCTCACTTTTGCAACCAGTGCCCTCTAGCACATATGTTCCTCTGCCCAAGCAGGGACTTTGGCAATATTTGACTTAGAAACATTCATTTATAAATAAGGGGGAGAAAAGTATTTTTCTGCTATTTGTGATATTCATATCCACATGTGCCTAAACACACAGGCTCACTGATGCTACTTACGCTTAGGGAAAATGCTTCAGATTATATTTGGAGACAACACATATAGCTGAATGAGTTGTTCACTTTTGAAAATTTAACCGGTAAATAGAATTAGAACTAGTGTCATTGTTCTGTTTCACGTTTTTGAATAATTCTGCGTATCCATGGAGGCATGAACCCAGGGCAGCTTCATGTATGCTAGATCAATCTTAGACCTCTAAGGCAGATACACAGCCTGATAATTTATTTTAGATAGAATGAGGGGATGGGGTAATAAATGGCAACACATGCTTTTAATCCTAGGACTTGGATGCGGGACAGGCAGAGCTCTGTAAGTCTAAGGCCAGTCCGAACTACGTAGTGATACTCGAAATCAAAAACAAAGAAACTAACCAACAAAAACAAATATAAAGAGAGTCAAATCAAAAAATGTGACTAAAAGACCCTCATGACTCATTAAGAGCTTCTCATTTCACGTTGAACACTAAAGTAAATCAACCTATGCCTTCCTTTACTGTCCGCACTACGGCCCTTGCTACTCTTCCCTTCAGTCGTCTGATATATTGGGAGTATTTTTTGTCATACGTAATAAAGTAGAATCTTTAGCAACAAATCAAGAAGTTTACACAGGGCTGGAGAAATGGCTCAGTGGTCAAGAGCACTGACTGCTCTTCCAGAGATCCTGAGTTCAATTCTCAGAAACCACATGGTGGCTCACAACCATCTGTAATGGGATCCGATGCCCTCTTGTGGTGTGTCTGAAGAGAGCAATGGTGGTGTACTCATATGCATAAAGTAAATAAGTAAACAAATTTAAAAATTTTTCTAAAAAAAGTTTATATAGTACACTTTTTTAAAAAAATATGTCGACTATCATGGCTCTATTAACTCATTCTTTATATGTTGATTTTAGATCACTGAACTAGCGGGCTATACTGCTAGAGTATACAATATGTTCTGGGTCTTCGATGAAGTGAAGAGAGGAATTTATAAGAGAACTGTCACTCAGGAGTCAGAAAACGATAGCAAGAATGGAGGTAGCTCCAAGCAATCCCTCAGCGACACCCTGGCCATCAAAGGTAATTCACTTCAGGGTTTGGGTTTGCATTGCTTTGTTTGTTTGGTTTGTTGTTTTTCCATTTTCCTTACAGGTGATTGTCATTTTATGAAAAGAACTAAAGGTTTCTTCTTTAGGAAAGAGCTTTTAGTAGTTACAAGAAACTAGTATTTAAATGACAGTAGTTACAAGAAACTAGTATTTAAATGACGAACGTTATTTACATATTTAAACAGCAGTGTCTGTGTTAGTGTTGCAGTTGGAGTGGCAGTGAGGAATCTTGGAGCCCTAAGAAAACAGGAAACTTAATCTCAGGAAATTGTTTGTATTGTATTTGCTGACAGCACAAATGGCTGAGCGAACTGTCTGCTTTTAAATTTTGAACTAATAAATAGTGCTAGTGCCATATTGTTCCTCATTATTCTGGGTTTCTAAATGTTTATCATTATTGAACTATTTCACTTCTTGATTCCATTCTTGCAACAGTGTGCTTTTTTATCTTGTGGGAAATAGGGGAACAGACTAACTCTAAACGGTGTGACTAAGTCATATCAGATATAGTTTATATCTACTAGGATAGAGATATTGATACTTGATTATAAAATTATTTTATCAGAAAGTCTCTTTAAATAGATTAAAATCATAGAGATATTAAATTAAACTCATGTATATTTTTTCTATGATTTACTGGTGTGAATTATTTTTATAATTGAGTTTACCCATTCTGTTGTATTATTCTTCCAGTTAATTAGAAGTAATGAGATAGCCTTTGTAACTTAAACTGTTCCTTGATTATAGGAACAGTTATTGATGTGGATCATGGAATCATTTGTGAAAATGTCCCCATAATTACACCAGCGGGAGAAGTGGTGGCTTCCAGGCTAAACTTCAAAGTAAGATGATATTCAAGAATCTTCTGATTGTTGGCCTCACACTAATACAAAACAACTCAGAATTCATGTACCTTATGTAAAATACTTGGAGAGGAGCATGTGGAAAGGGGAAGTCCAAAAGGTATGCACAGTGGCTCAGTTGCAGAAGCAGTAACTCCCTCAGAAAGCAGAGCAAAAAGAGAACCATGATCTCTCCTGCTTTGGTGTCAGATTGAAAATCAAATTACAGAACACTGAGAGACATTCAACACAGCTATGTGGAAACAGGAGAACATCTCAGAAATTAATATCTGGGAAAGAATTTTAACTTTTTATACAGGTTGTTAAGAAATATATGACTATACTTTTACATGCCTTCTGAAATATTATCTTTCTCCAAAGATCACTATCAAATTCAGTTTTACTAACACACGTTTTCTAACTTTAATTTTAACTTTAAATGATTAGAAGATTCATGGATTCAACTCCCATTTCTGATTCTGTTGAAAATAATTTATTTAATATCCTGTATCTTAAGTACAAAAAACAAAAACAAAACAAAAAAAAAAAAAAACAACCCAACAACACTTTGTAAACCCAAGGCCCTGGTTTAAAGGTTTATGAGATGAAATCATACATGTTACACTAAGTATAAAATGGCTGACGGACTGTATTAATTATTTATGTCAATGTGCCAGTACACTGATAACATAAAAGGAAGAATTTAGTTGGCTCCTTGTTCCAGGGAATTTATTTGGGACTGAGCTATCGCAAGCCTTTGGGAGTGAGGCACACCTGAACATGTGCCAGGAACATGTTGAAAGATGGGTCCTTACTGCAAACTTGGCAGCAAATAGAGAAAGAGAATTTGTGTTAGGCCAAGATATGGCCCAAGGACACATTCCTACTTCCTCCAAGTAGGACTCATATCTGAGGCTTTCCACCACCTTCCAAAATGTACCAGAAATTGGAGACTTGGTGACCAACACGTGATCCCGTGGAAGACATTTCAGATTTAAACTGTGTGAACTATAATAAAGTCAGCTGAGCTATGTTCTATTAAAGGCATGATTAGTCTCCGTTCAAATTATAAAGATCATAATACTAATGATTTTGGAGTAGACTTTAGCCTAGTCTCAGTTATTTGATATATACTTGCAATTGAACAACAGGCTTATTGAAAGTTGAAAGGAGGCTGAGATGTGTTGAACACAGGGAAATCCTGTTAATAAATTGAAGAGAAATTGTTTGGTCAGGGTCTATTATTCGATTATAAGCCTGTAGAGTGATTTTTATTATTAGGATATGATAAGAGTACCAATTAGCTACTCATTGTAAATATGTAATATTCTGTTTTCTATTAATAGTTCAGCAATTTAAGCTATGGGTGTAGCTAAGTGGATAAAGTGCTTACCTAGCAGACAAAGCTTGAGTTCAGTCCTCAGTCTGCAAAACAATGTAACAAAAACTGGTTTTGTTGTTATTTTGCTCAGTTTAACTAACATGTTACTCATTCTCATTGCTTTAATTTTTAAATAAATAGATGACAAAGCTTCAATGTTGCCGCATTCTAAATATGGCTCTATAGAACCATCTTACACTGAAGAAAAACTCAGAGCTAAGTCTCTTTTATAAAATAAGCAATCTAGTGGGAGAGTCTTGAAGAGTTTTTTAACATACTATGAAGATGTACATTGTTATAACATACTGTTTGCTATTACTTTTGTTTTCAGAATGTGTGTTTTAATTCTAATCTCCCACCAATAGGACAAAAAAAGTTGTGTTTCTTTAGTATTGATTGGCAAATATACACTTTTTAAGGAAAACGATACTCATCATTTTGATGATCTTCAAAATTAAAATTATCACTTATTTATGGGGGAAAAATCCAAAGTATGAGATTTTCTTTTCCTCATACTCGGTCTTTACTGAGAAGTTATGTTAAGAAAATATTATCAGAATTTTCTGAGATGTTATGTTAGGAAAATATTAATGTGAAAAAGAGCTCTTGATGGGAATTGATATTTTAAAAACATTTTATGAATGTACTACTCACTGTGGCATGTACCTTTCAAAACTCTTTTGGATGGGACCCGGGCATTTATCAAATTATTCATCCACTATCAAGAAGTCTAGTGGAAGAGAAGAAACAAGGCGGAGCTCATTCTTTGTAGTTTCTCCTAAGACATTCTGGGATACTAGCAATTCACCTTTGTCTTTGACTTTTGGCAATGTGTCTTCCACACATTGGGAACTTGGATGTTTGTATGCATTCAATGGAAAGACATGTACAGACAGCTTCTATTCAATGGAAACACATGCATAGACATCCCATTCAATGGAAAGATATATGCGTAGACATCCTCTATTTAATGGAAAGACATATGCATAAACAGACATCCTGTAGATTTCTATCTCTCATCCTCTCATCTTAATTTTTGGATCACTTATTATAAAACAAATCAAATTTGAAAGCTGCATTCCTGCTTTTTGCTCATGTGGTGCCCTGCAAGTCTGATAGGAAGGCAACCTCTCCACCCTACCAAACAGAATACAAAGTTATGAAGTCTGTTTAATTTTAGTAGAAAACTAAGACAAATGACAAAGGAGAACTTCTGATTAGTGATTAATAAGTGAACTTGTTTTATGAATGAATAATATATGGATATGATCTCCACTTATATAGAGGGTGACTATTTTATGTGTAAACATTCTTCCTAAATATCTTTAAGGGATGGGATACATGATCCCCAAGTCTGATAACATTCAGTTGGGTAATCTTATACAGAAAAAGATTCTGTACATATTTGATACAGATGCAAGGTTTCTTTTCTTCACATATTTTCAATCCTCAGTTGGCTGACTCCTCAGAAGTGGAGTCCTGAATATGGAGACTTGACTCTATGTGTTTAAGGTCAGCTCTAGGTATATGCTACACTATAGTTCCCTTGTTTTCCTCTGCCTTGGTTTCATAAGCATATAATTTTTACATCTGTGAATGAACCAGACAGAATAATATTTTCTCTCTAATTTTGTGTTTTTATGATTTTGCAGCATTTCAGACACTTATATAAAAATTAAGAACTCAGCTGGGTCCTTGGATAAATGTGCTTTTTAGAATATTCAACTTTCAGTTGTATTAGATTTTGTATGTTTAATTAGTAATATAAGTTTAAAAATCTAATTTTAATTTAAATCTTATGATTAGATTTTCTTTCATGTGTAGTTAATTTCTCTATATGTGTGTATATTTAAAATATCTCAGTTGAAGTGTTAGAGAGCCAATGTTCTTTTCAAAAATATTTATTTTTTGCAATTAATTATTTTATGATACTTTTAGCTTCAGAGAATAGCCAAAGTTAAACTTGAAGTTCCAATCCTGATATATTTTATTTTCTGTCTTTGCTATCCAAGATTGTCATATGACTAGATACTTTTTTTTAAAGCTAATTTCTAAATGCTACCAGATGAAATAATTATTAAATATTGCAGCTTATAATATTTTATTTCTGACCTTAGGTAGAAGAAGGAATGCATCTTTTGATAACTGGTCCCAATGGCTGTGGGAAAAGCTCTCTCTTCAGAATCTTAAGTGGGCTGTGGCCTGTGTATGAGGGAGTTCTTTATAAGCCGCCTCCCCAACATATGTTCTATATTCCACAGAGGTAAGACATTTTTATATCAAATAAAAACAGTTGGTTTTGTTCTAAAATTGTGTTCATTTCTCAGGTTCTTCTGGTTACACTCATTTAAAGGTATTTTCATTAGAGAAACTATTGAGGAAATAAGGCTGAACTCAGGTATTTCTTGAGTTCCATCTTACTGCTTTGACTATAATAGATTCTGGGTCAATGCCACTTCTTGTACTTTTCAGATCTGACAACATGTTGAGAATATTCAAAGACTTCAGGTGTCTTAGGAAAGAATAAATGGCTCCAAGGAATGATTAGATGTCATATTGTTTTCTTACAGATAAAAAAATAGTGCTCCGGTTCTATTCCAGTCTTTCCATCATCCTACATATACTATGTGTCCTAAGATTGTCCACTCATGCCTGAGGCCCTCTTAAGATCTTTATTGTGATTATGCTAACTAACGAATAATCTTAACCACTTTAACTAAAATTGCATTAAGAGTAAGATAAACATGGAAAAGCACATCATTTTTCCCAAATTCTTCGACCATCTTCCTTCATAATCATACAGAAGTATCTAAACACAAGGTTATATACTTGAGAATTTGGAATATTTATTGTGGTAAGAGAAAATCAACTGTAAATGAAAAATTAACTCCTTTGGTCCAGAGATTTCTCCGAGTGTGGACCAGGTTCAATAGACACTGCATTACATGTCTTCTCTCTGGGTCATCTTGTGTGTCACCCAGGTTAAGCAGACAATCACAGTGTTCCCTCTGGATCAGAGGACTGCTCTGAGGTTTATAACCGAGCACTTAGGATGGGAATGTAAGGCTGGAGCACCAGCACATGTCACACAGATGCCCAGCAACATCACACACTTCAGTCTGCTCCTTGTTGGTGCACGGTGCCACCATGATTCAGTTGCCCTGAGTTTTAGACGGTAAGCAGCAACTGGGCTCTGTGAATTTATTTTCTTTCAAGCAAGACTCACAGTGGTGTCAACAGGATACTCTCTAGTGTGCAGAAGGATTCAGAAATGTGTTAGCTGAGAATGTTAAATATGAGCAATATTATTGGCACCTGCATTTAACACAACTAGAATGTCATGCAATACCATAAACATTGTTTCTTTTTGATCCTTTCGGAAACCTTGGCTTTATCACCTCAGTTTAAGTTTTACAAATGAATGCTATGTGTATCATTATTTCAGTCTTGTACTTAAGCTATAACATACAGAACCATAAGAAAAATGGTCTATGAGAAACATATTCTTGATGAAAATAAAGGTGTATAGAAAAGCTTACGTTTTATCCTTTAGATATTTCATATATACTATAGATGAAATGCTTCTTGAACATATATGTAGTGGCAGGAGTTTTCCAAGAAATAGGCAAGTTTATGAAAGTGACCTTTACCCTCAGAGTGAACTAACCATAATATTTTACAATACACAGAAATCATTAGGAAATTTTGTCTTATGAAATGTAGTTTTGCCTAAGCAAAAATGTCAACTCCAACCTAGTTAAGATAAAAATAAGCAAGAGTAGTCTATATTTTAATTTTTAAATGATTTTGTCTTAAGTCAGTTCACCTTAATTATATACATCTAGAGGCATGGGAAATTATATTTATACTTACAATTTTATAGACTCCCATTCTTTCCATTTTTGTTTACCATTTTTACTTAAAACACAAATATAAACTAAGAAAATCTAAGTGTAGCATTTATTTCTAGTATTCTGAAACAAGTGGGTTTTTTCCAAATTCTGAAATGATTATGTAAGATTTTATTACATAAAAGAAGGTAACAGTATGACCTTTTTAAAATATGTCAGTAAATGATCTTAGATGATCACATAAATGACTATTATTATTTTTTTTTTTACTACTTCTTACCACTCTCTAGCAAAAGAATGTAAGATCACTACGAGTTTGGCAGAAAACACTAACATAGAATTGAAATCTAAGTATGAAATCTGTAAGTCATTAAACAGACTTTACACTTAATCACTATGATTGAAGTATTTCTCCGATAAAGACTGGATCTCTTTATGCACTGATTAAGTGCAAATATATTCTTCCTTTCACTGGACTCGCAGTAGGTTTGAGGAGAGCGTGTTTCTTATGTTGTGTAGTAAACAAAAATAACACTATTGAGGGAGGAGCCAGTACTTAGGTTTCACCAAACTTTCACACACAGAGACCCAAACAAAAGCACTCCTCTGGCTCAAGTTGTAAATTGGGAAACATGAATTCCTGAGAAATTGTGAAATCGCCCTAGTATTTCCCCAGTTGGTGTCTTCTAATGCTTTAGCAATGCTGATAATAAGAACCAGATCTTTAGACATCTGAGCCGTAGTACAAGAAGACAGAGTTGGTCTGTAGAAATTGAGTCCAAACCATTTTCCCTCACGCCCATCTCTTCCAGGACAGAATACATCTCTTCCAGGACAGAATAGGAAAGCTGGGATATCTATAAGATTTAAGACAGAACATTTCATATGAAACATACGTTAGGCAGTATCCTTCTGTAGGAGGGTGATTGGCAGGATGTGGGGACTTTGCTCAAATATTCTGGCCCTTCCAGCTGAGACTGAATGTCCTGCGCAATGTCACTGCACTTCTTAATCAGGCAGCTGACGCCCATCAGCCCCTGCTGGTCAGCTCTCCTGACTCGCAAGAAGCAGCTTCCTGAATCATTTTGTCAATTCTTGGTGTGTTTTCTCTTCTTGCCAGGCTTCTGAGGATAAGCTTATGACCCTTTATTCTTGCTTTCATGTCTCTGCTAATCCATGACCCATTACTCGCTCGCTTATGCCTTGGTGAGGTTCTGTCTACCTGCCACTGTCACAGCCCCCAAAGCCAGAATTGCATGTGTTTATTGAGTTTCCTAGGTAATCAACTCTTAACATCACACTAGCAGTCATCAAAATGGGAAACTGAGAGATGGGACTTTGGAGAAGATGGGCCTTTGGAGAGCCTATAGGAAATGTCGAGGCAGGAAAGCATGGCAGACTGGCAGCCTCTCCTTTCTTTATGGTGCTTTAGTTAACCAATCCCGAGGACCATCTGTGTGCCTCATACTCTTCTCAGCAACCTACCATACAATAATTCAAATGTCCCTTCTCTCATTCTTCTTACTTAGAATAAACCTCTCAGGAGAGACGTGTTAACAGATTTTCCTACTCCTGAAAACCACATGTCCCTATAGTACATCAAACAATCTGAGAAAGATTTAGTCCTCCTGTGGTCATAAATCAAACTGTGTATAAATTCTACCCATCTATAACTCTTGAGCCTGGGGAAATAAAACTTTAGCAAAACAAGAGAAGGAATGCCACTATAAGGATTGTGTTAATCAAACTTCCTGAGGGTGAGTAGTGCTGGCGTTGGATCCAGGGCTGCAGGCTGGTTGAGTGCACACATGCCCTAAGGAGCTTTACCCCAGAACTGACTGACTGACTGACTGATTTCCATTCCATTCCAAATCTGCCCGGCATCTTACACTGTGAACCATCTGTCTGTTTTGTTACTTGCGCTGGGTGTGTTGCCTAATCCTCTTTGTGATGGATAAATAACTGTCAATTAACAGTTCTTTTTTTTTAAAGGAAATTTCTGAAGCAGTGAAGAGGGCTCAGTAGACTGAGGCTGCTCCCTTGCTTTATAAGTACTGGGTGCAAAAAGTCGAATGACATAATTTTCGTAATACTAAATATCTCTTTTGAGTTGAGTAGCTCTAAATTTGCTAAAATCCACAAGAATATTAGGAATGATATTATGCATTCGAAATATAAATCTTGAGCTTGCTGTGCATGAGAAAGCACAGTGACATGACTGGTTCAACCTGTGCAATTTTCTATGATTGACGGCAAGTATTTGTGATTTGCTCCACCATCTTTCTGGCCAAACAGACAAAGGAATAGAACATAACTCTTCAACTGTACACTCCCCATAGCTTAGTTAAAAGTATTGTTGGATTTGTATCAGTATTGTCCAGTTAAACTATATAATTTAAAATTTTTCATCTTCTGTTTATTTATATCATTTTTGTTGCTTTAATTTATTTAGAGCTTGAATTATTTTATTTGTCCTTAACTTAGGAAATATTTAGCATTTTAGGTTATTGTTATCCTGAGCACAATGGTAGGAATTATTCTTTTCAGTGTTCTCCCTTTTTTTTTCTTCCTTTGTTTCAAATATAGAATAATCAAAAACCAGAACACTCTAACAAACAATAAATTGTATCAAAAAATAAATATCTGATAGTTCAATGTTAGCACAGAAAAATGAGAACACAGTGCAAATTTTTAAAATAGCTAAAATGTTTGTAATAATATAATTATTGGGGATGGATTTCATCTTGAATATTCTTATTATGAGAGTTAATGGTTGTTTAAATAAATGTATATGTAAGATTTCACAGAAAAATAATTACAATTTGTTGCTAAATTCCTTCCCAGGAGGAGCAAAAATTATTTCAGGAGTATGTATGTATTTCACATATTTCTACTAGAGCCTTGAAAACTAAATAGGAAATTAAGCATTATGAAACTGTAATTATTTTTCTTCATCTGCCCACCACAGAAAATTAGCTGTTTCTCAAATTTAGTTATTTAATTTTTATTACAATGTAGTGTTATTTATAATTATATAATATATATTTATTGTATAAATATATAAAAATTATTTCCAATATGTGATTTAAAAATTTATAAGCATTATAAATATATAAAATAATGTATAAATATATTAACTAATATAATTATTAATTCTTGATCTGAGTGCTATATTAAAAATACAGTATTAAGAAATTAATACTAAAATATTAAGATATCAAGTACTAAGTATTTTGGTGAAGTTACAGGTTTACCCTGCTTCTATAATAATGAAGACATCTGATGTTTCTAAGTATTTTGGGTCGTTTGAAGCCCTATAAACTGCATCAGTGAGCTAGATGTTACCAAAAGAAAGGATCTAGATAAACTTGAAGTGTTTTTTTTTTTTCATACTCAACAGGATCTATCTTTAAAGTCTATGCAGAAGCCTATTATCCATTTAACATGTTACGTCTAATAAAATTTACTATAGGATAAAAGCTAGCAGACAATTCTCTGATGAAGGGTAGTTATTTCACATTCACTTCTTGTTGTTTTCACAAGACTTTTTTTCAGTGCCGAGGATCAACCAGCACTGGGCAGAAGGCAAGCACTGCCTCAATAAACTACACCTCTGTGGCTCCTTTAAGTTTCGCTTTCACTTAGAGAACTCAAGAGAAAAGAGCGCCTTCCTACATGCCTGTGCTATAAACAGTCTCACCACAGTACTTAGTTCAGCTGCCTTGTCCTGTACTCATGATAAACAGAATGAAATTAGTGACGTTACAAACAAGTTAGGTCAAGTTTAGAGTCATGAGAGTGGGGGCATATCCCAGAACCCCCTCTCCATAGCTCATCATCACAACCATGGCTCTATACTGTACAGCATAAAGCACAGGACGCATTCTGAAACATGGATGTAAATGATGACGTCATAAACTACTAGCCCTTTGTGAGGCGTTGCCTTTAGCAGCGCTCACAGAGTGGATGCGGAGCTGTGGTTTTATCATTGTAATCTTGACTGTGCCACATGACAGGACTGCTCTTTGCATTAACATCTACGCTTCAGGCGAAAGTGGAAGGACGTCTAGATACACTGATCTGTGCTAAGTTGTATCTAGCACAAATTTAAAGGCAGTGAACGTTCCCTTTCCTAAGGCCCCAAGTAGTTAGTGAGCACCCTGCGACAGCCGCTCAGTGGCCCTACTTTATACCAATGCTACTGTTCTTACTCGTGAATGTGAATTTAAGATCCTTGTGCATGCGATTGCCTAAGATGATTACATAAGCAAATGAACATGGACTGTGGTTCTGCTGCAAAGAAAGTGTGTTTAGATAGAAAAAGAAAGTAACGAAATAGAGAAACCTCTGACATATGGTGGAAACGTGACTGGAAATGGTTCAGCTGTTTTGGAAAGCAGCCTGGCAGTTGCCTAGACAGTTCTTTGCCCCCACAATTCCATTTACTGGTTTATACCCAATATGCATCATACCCCAAAGAAGGAAACACTGAAATGGCCTTCAATAGATGAATAGGTGACGCAAATATGCCACTCACCCACAATATAATGTTATCATACGATTCAGCCCTAGAAAGGAGCTTGGCACATTCTTAAACACGCTTGTCCGTTAGGAGCAAGCCAAGCACAAGAAGGTACACATTGTGTGAGTCTGTGCATTTGGAACATCCAGAATAGGCAAATCAATGCAGACAGAAAACAGACCAGCTGCACAGAGCAGCCAGGTGACACTGTCTGACCCTGGCCATGGAGAATTGAGAATTCATGAACCGCTGTGTGGGTGCTGGGAACCAACTGTGGCTCCGCTGCAAGAGCAACCAGTGCTTTTAGCTGATGAGCTGCCGAGGCTAGCCCTTGCTATCTGTATAAGGCAGACTCTCAGCTAGGATAGCCTGATGTTCCTCACTGAGCCACTCAGGATGTCCAGGGTTCATGAAGTTGCTGCCTGTGTTAGTTTCCACTGCTGCTACCACAAGTCACCAGAAGGTGTGAAGCAATGGAGAGTCATCCTCTCATAATGTGGGACTTGCCGGCCAAGCTATTATTAGTTTACGGTTGTGTGAAGGGTCAGAGGTAAGGCAGGAAGGTGTTGCAGTAGTTAGACTGCTTGCTATGTAAGCAAAAATAAATCAGCCATACTGCCTACAGGATCAGACCTTCTGAAAGGGTGGCTTTCAGATATTCCAGATGGGAGTGGAACTAGGAAACTGTTTTTGTTCATTTTTTAAATTAATTGAGGCTACGTAGCCAAAGTTACTTAAGTTAAATAATTTTATTCCATCTCTAGCCTCCTCCTTTCCTCTGAGGTCATCTTATCTATATGATACTTATAAACAACATCTAGTTTCTTGCTTTTCAGTTAATTGTTTAGTTAATTGCATTTTTCAAATAGTAACATTTTAACGTGACTATGAAATCAAAACTTCTATTGAAAAGATGTGGCACACACACCCCTTTAACCCCAGCACTTCAGAGACAGCAACAGGCAGATCTCCATGAGTTTGAGGTCAGCCTGGTCTACAAAGATAGTGTCGGGCCAGCTAGAGCTACATAGTAAGACTCTGTCTCCAAAAAGAAAAAAGAAAAGGAAAGAGAGAGGAATGGAGGAAAGAAGGAAAAGGAAGGAAGGAAGGAAGGAATGAAAGAAAGAAGGAAAGAAGGAAGGAAGGAGAGAAGGAGGGAGGGAGGGACAAAGGGAGGGAGGGAGGGAGATGTTGAGAAAGGTTTTTTTCTCTCTGTTCTACTCTATCTGTTTCACCTCCTTGGGTGACCTTCTCCTTAGTTTCTGTCTCATTTTCCCTGTTTCCTTCCATAGATGTAACCAAATTTATGTATTTATGTGCTCCTTTATTTTCTTTTCATAGAAGGTAACATACTGTCTACCTGTGGTTCTCAGCTAGGGGCAGCTTTGTCACCTAGGGATATCTGTCCCCCTGGGGAGACTTGTAGACAATTTGTGATCACGTTTGAGAAGATGCTACTGACATCTAGTGGATAGAGGCCAGGTATACCTGTAATCTCCCCACAGCAGGCCGCCCTTGGCAAGGACAGGTATCTTCCACAGTCAGCCTGTCAGGCTGCCTTTGAGACATCTTGATCCTGGTCTGCCTTCACATTTTCCTTTTGAGCTGAATGATGGTCACAGAACTCACTCTGTATGACTTCTTGTGTGCCTGCCTGCTTGCTGTAGCGAGCACAGTAGTAGCTCTAGACAGTTGACTCAAGGATTCTCTCTGCCGGTCCTTTTGCCTGGTTTGCACTACAATTTGCACTGTAATAGGTAGGCTTAGACAAGTTTTCCTTTGGAGCGTTTTGGTTTTTTTTTTTAGGAGCGTATCATCAAGAAAATTCCCAGAAGTGAGTCAAAAAGCAAATGGCATGTCAGTGTGCCACGGTTCCCCCCAGGAGGTTGGATTGTCAGCATTGTATGGGGACATCTGTTTTCCCTATGGGCCAGTCAGCTGATAGAATTATCAAGCTGTTGAATTTTTGCCTATCTGATGAACAAGAAAATCGATGTCATTTTAATTTACATTTTCTTATTAATACCTTGCCTTTCGGTTTATTTGTTTACATTGCTGTAAAAACTCGAGGTTTTGTGTTTAATGCAAATAATCTTAGATGTTCAGAAGCAGTCGTTATCAAATATGCTTGTACTAGTCAGAGTTTTCTAGATGAACAGAACTGATGGAACAAAGATAGATAGATAGATAGATAGATAGATAGATAGACAGACAGATAGATAGATAGATAGATAGATAGGAGATAGGTCAATGATAAAAGATATATTGATTTAATTAAGAAATTATTTAATTAAAAAAGAAAATATATAAAGGGGATTTATTAGAGTGGTATGCAGGCTGTGGTCCAGCTAGTCCAACAATGCCTGTCTACCAACAGAAAGTCCAATAATCCAGTTGTTGTTCAGTGTACAAGATTGGATGTCTCAGCTGGTCTTCAATGTACACTGCAACCCTGAAGAAGTAGGCTCTATGCCAGTGAAGGAATAGACCTGCTAGTGAGTATAGAGCAAGCCAGCAAAGACAGCGAACAAGCTCTTTCCCTGTCCTTTATATAGGATGTCACTAGAAGGCTTAGCCCAGAATAAAGATGGATCTTCCCACCTCAAAAGATCAAGATTGAAAGTGTGTCTTCCCACTTCAAATGTTTTAATCACAAAAGGAAGCTCGCCACTGCTGTGCACAGACACTGGGTTTTTGTTGGTTCTGGATTTAGTTAAGTTGACAAGAATAGCCAACACAGAGGTAAAACAAAGTATTTTTTCTATAGAAAATATCAAATGGTTTCTTATCAAAACTTTCCTACGTGGATATCTCACTAATTTTTCATAAGCCACATATTATTTTGAAGTCTGTCCAAGAAACATAATATCCTATAAATTGAGTATTTAAAGTCTGCTGTATTCCAGACATCTGGATGTCACCCTGGATAAGTTAACATAACCTTTTACACATGTGCTTGGTGTTTTCTAGGCCATACATGTCTCTTGGAAGTCTCCGGGATCAAGTCATTTATCCCGACTCTGTGGATGACATGCGTGAGAAAGGTTATACAGACCAAGACCTAGAACATATTCTGCACAGCGTCCACCTTTACCACATCGTTCAAAGAGAAGGAGGTAGACTGTGCCATTATTTTTTAAATGTGGTTTAACTTTATATACAAGGCATGTCTGGGTTGTGTGTGATAGCGTGTATCAGTCATCTTAGCACTTGGGACATAGAGGTGAGAGGAACCGGAACTCAAAGCCACCGTCCTCTGTGCCACAAGTTTGGGACTAGCCTGGGTTACATCAAAACTTTGACTCAAAAAAAAAAAAAAAAGAATCATTTAATTAAATAAATAAACTTAGGTGGTATTAGTTACCAGATGCCCAGATACCCAAGAGAAACAGCCTACAGGTAGGTTTACCTTGTTGCTGATGGCTCATAGGTGTCAGACTGTCGTGGTGTAGAGGATGGTAATACTCTTAGCTGGGAAAGCTGCTGGCTTTCTCCTTCCCCCTCTCTGTCCTTCTTGAGCTTCATGCCAGATCTTCTCTGTCAGTCAATCCACACGCCACCCCCACAGTGGGCAGCTCTAACTCCAGTCAAGTTGACAATAGTGACGGCTGTCCCAGGTGTCTATGAAGTCTGTGATTTCATTTGAATATATGAGATTATTAGACCATAAGCATGTAAGTAGAGGTTTATGATTTTCCCATTATCGATATCTTGGTTTTACTTGTGTTGTGTTTTATACAGCACACTACAGTACTTTTACAGCGTAACCATAACACCACATCTAGTGTCTAAAGACCTTGATATTTAAATGTACAAGTATCCTGAGTTCACTGACATTCTAGATGGATGCAAAGTCTATGAGGAACTATTCGCTTGCCAAGCTCTCTTGGTTTACATTAAAAGAAGTTTTTGGAAGTGGATCTCACACAACTTGTTCGTTTTTAGTCCCACAATCTTTCTAACACACACACACACACACACACACACACACACACACGCACGCACACACATATACACATATACACATTTAGACAACAAATAAGAAATTACAGAACCCTTACTTGTAGGTTCCTTTAGAATAAGACATATATGACATAGTGGGAATATACCTGCATAGGAGCTTTTGATCCAGTTATTTCCTAATAGCTTTGCTCTCGGATGTTTTGGTAACTCATATGACATTATAGCACAGAAAACCACCTAGAGAGCAAGCCAGGATTCTAGGTTAAATTGTGCATGCCTGGATCTATCTCATGCACTGTTTCCCAGCCTAATTACATTATTTTGGGGGAGAAAGAAAAGAAAAGTGTGGTAGATGCTTGAGAATATTGGCTTTGGACTCAGAGTTAAAGGATCAAATCTTAATTAGCGTTGCTTTCTGTGTCCTCAATGGTAAAACGGGGATACAGTTTTTCAGTGTTTCTGTGAACATTAAATGAAACTATATGTAGCATTTGCTGAGGTGTCACGTGCCTAACAAGTACACATTAATCGTAACCTGATCCTTTCAGGAAGCAAATGAAACTGGCAGGAAAGACATCACCATATTTCTCTTTATGATGTCTTCTCCTGAACGGAAGCAGATTTTCCTTTAGTGTCATGTGGCCAATCCATTCTCAATTTCAGAATACTTGGACAGTACAAATTCCACATATTATGGGAAGATTAATAAGTTTGGAGTCCAGTAATCAAAATAGAAATTTAAAATAAACGTGAAATATTCTATTATTTTTTAGAAGACATGACATTCTAGAACTATTTTTAAGGTGTGCGAAGCCTAGAGTTTAATACCTCCTTGCCTTGGACACATAACAAAGTTCATTTGTTCTTTTTCCCATAAATAAAAAGAGTCTCTGGACCTTAGGAATATAGTAGGACCAGTTATGGTGTTTTGAGTTTTTCTGCACAGAATACACCATATTCAACAATTATATCTCATTTTGTTCAATATTCATGGAAGCCTATTGATGATGCTTTGTTCTCTCCATTAAGCAGATTAAATCAGGGTGCTTCCTGCACACTTACATGTTCCCATACCGCAGGTAGAACAGAACTGAAACACAGATTTAAGTCTAAAAGTCTTAACACCAGGCACAGCTTGTGTTCTGATGTACTTATGTCTCCTAGCTTTTCAGACATAAGAACTATTACTTAATTTCACACAAGTATGTACATCTTTCCTAACAAACTAATTTTACTTAATCTCTAAAAATGAAGCATCTAAGCAATGCAGAAAAATGCTTACAGATATTAGTGTATAGATTCCTTTGGAAGAAGCCTATTGGAATTATTTAGATTAGCTGACTCTTTGCTTAGCAAAGAACGGGGGATGGGCAGGGGAAACTATGTTTCATTCCCATAAACAGGTTCCAAAGTAGGAAAGAATAGAGCAGCTACAGAGAGACACGGCTGGGAAATGTACGCATCTTCAGGAAGCAGGGAAAGCCGGTTCCGGTTAGCTGGGTTAGCTGTCGTGGTCTCTGTAAATGAGCATCAGGCATGGTGGCTGTAGCCAGGGATGCTGATGGAACCCTCCGGGTTTAGCAGAACAAAGGGTGCAGTTAATTAAAACATGTAAACATTAACTTTACTTTGACTGAAAATGGCTTTTCTCTAATGTTCTGTTCTGGCAGCGCAGGGAACAAACCCTTCTCACCAGCGCCATCTTTCCTGCCGCTACAATCTAAATCTGTTCCTCAAGTCATCAGTTGCATTTCATAATTACTATAAAGCTTGACCACAGAAAAGTATTATTTCAACATTTTTTTCCTCAGAAGCAAGACAGCATTTTTAGGTTTCAATATAGTCTTATAAAGATCTGTTTTTAAATAATTTCTAACAGTGGGCCCTCTGAAGAGATCAACCTGATGTTGTCAATGGCAAATAATGCTAAAGTCTTTCACTCTAGATACTACTGTGTTGATTTTTTTTTTTTAAAGATTTACTTCTAATTCTGCAGATGTGCGTAGGGAGGTAAGGGCACATGAGAACAGGTGCCAAGCATTGGGTCACTTGGAATTGATGGCACAGGTGACAGAGAGCCACTTATCATGGGTGCTGGGAACCAAACTCAGGTCCCATGCAAGAGCAGCGTGGGCTCTCAATTGCAGGATCGTCTACTCTGTCTGCCTGACCCTCACTTCTCTCACCCCCCTAACTCCTCCTAGATTTTTTCCCACCCTGCATTACTTTAAATGTTACTTTTATTGTGTTTGCTTGTTAAAGTTTGAAACACAGAACACTTCCAGACTTTCTCTCTCTCTCTCTGTCTCTCTGTCTCTGTCTCTGTCTCTGACTCTGTCTCTCTCTCTTTTTGGTTTTTTTCGAGACAGGGTTTCTCTGTGTAGCCCTGGCTGTCCTGGAACTCACTCTGTAGACTAGGTTGGCCTCAAACTCGAAAATCCGCCTGCCTCTGGTTCCCAAGTGCTGGGATTAAAGGCATATGCCACCACTTTTTCAAATTTTAAAAATAACATAAGATGTATCCTTAAAAATAGCCTTCCCATCCTTGTTCTTTATAATTTTCATCTTCCTGCTTTGTTTAGTATCTTATTCATAAATTCAGGCTTTTTTTTTTTGAGACAGAGTATCTCCGCATAGCCCAGGCTGGCCCCCACCTGGTGATCCTCCTGCCCTTGCTCCTGTCCCAGGATTGCAGGCGTGTTACACTGAGCCTGGTTTAAGTTTACACTTTCTAAAACATGGAATAAATTTTATAACAGTTCCTAAAGGAAGAAAACCTTAAAAACATCAAGCTGGATCCTGATTTAACAACATACGTCATTCTTCTGTCGAAGGTTCTGACCTTTTGTATGCTGAAAGATAAACCCATATTCTTCCTTTTAATTTGCAAGAGATTTAAGTAATTGATCTGGTCATTTTTTTCAGATGCCACAATAATAAAACAATAAAGATTCTATGTCTTCCTGCATCCTAAAGACAGGTTTACTTAGAAAGGTTAATAATGAGGACAGGCAGCTAAGGGAGAAGGAGAGGCATATCCCTTCTCCAATGGGAGAATTAGACCCGGAACACTGAAGACGTGGAAATGTTACCTTTAGTGTTTGTCAGGTGGGAGCAGTCATTTTCTCCTCTGAAAAACGGATTCTGCAGAACTGTGGTTTTGTTAAGTAATCTTTTCTAGTTGATTATGTAAAATAGTCATTTTTAAAAATTCAAATATTGCAAAAGTGTTAACCTGAAAAATAAAACTCTCAAAATTCCACTCCCAGATGAGTGCCTGGGGTGTGTCTGCACATTTTCAGAAGTGCAGCCATAATATATGACACTGAACAATCTGACAATCTGAAACATAGATTCTCATTTAAATTTTTCTGGTATTTTTTCATATAGGATAGAGAGATACACATATAGTTATGATATGCTTGCTTTGCAAATTGATATTAAGCAGTCGGTCATTGAAATGTTTTAAGAGATTGGCTGCATAAACTGTGAAAACATTAAATAAACCTAAATGTAGACTCTAGCTCTGAGAGATAGCTATAGCTCAGATGTTTCTATTTCTCCATGAGTTTTGGATCACCCACTCATAAAATGCAAATAAAAGCAACTGTCTTATAACCTGTAGAATGATTTAAAAAAAGACTTGCATAAAGTACCAGGCTTGTGGGGACTGTTTAACTCAGTTCCTCTCACACGGCTTTGGGGCTTTGCAGTTGTCCTATGCAAATTATTAGACCTTTTCTCCCGCCACCCTCAAAAAAATCAGCACATGTGCATCAACCCTTTGAACAGACCGAGTAACAACCGTGCTTTATTGGTGGCAGCGTTACTACTCTCAAGACATGTATCAGTGTGAGGAATTACTACTCTCAATATCGTATTTAAAATAAAATCCTCATACACCTGACTCTCAGGCCTATCCATGTGCTCTACAAAATAGAAGGCTCCTCCTATTTTCAATCAAAACAAGCCAGGCATCACTCGTCCAGAATAGGATGTGGTAACATGTCGACGAGTATCTACGACCTGTGTGTTTATCTGTTTGTGTGCTTTTATTTTCTAGGCTGGGATGCGGTCATGGACTGGAAAGATGTCCTTTCAGGAGGAGAGAAGCAGAGAATGGGGATGGCACGGATGTTTTACCATAAGTAAGTGCACTGCGTTCAGGGAACCATAGTCATTACCGATAGAACAGGACAGTACTCAGCAGGATGCAGCAGTCTCATCTCAGGTTAGATAACTTCTGACTGGGAGACTGGACAGACGGCTCAGTGGGTAGAGATGCTTCCACCAATGAGCACCTAGACCGTCCTCAGGTTGCCACCTGGTATAGTTCCTCATGCCGTGGGGACTCCCAGCTATAAAATTAGTGTGTTGCTCCTTCATAAGTGTAATTTTGCTACTGTTCTGAATCATAATATAAATATCTGATATGTGTCCCTCCCCCAAGGGGATCACAAACCACAGATTGGGAACCGCTGTCCTAGATCCGTGTGGAGGAAGGAGAAACTCAGCAATGATTGCACATTGTCTTCTGCCTTGCAAACACACCATGGCACACACGCTCAAACACACGCTCACACACATACATACAAGTAAATGACAGGGTCTCAATAAATCCATAAGGCATTTTAAAACCAAAGATAGGAGAAGACAGAGGGACCGAACAGCATGTTGTAAAAACTATATCTTACGAAAGGTGTGTAAAATCTTTACTTTCAGGTTTGCTTACTTTTATATTAGATTCTCCAGGTGTTTTTGTGTTTAGCTACTTTCTATTGGGTAATGCAGATAAAGGACTGGAGTGCTAGATTAAATTTTATGTGTTCTAAAATGGGAAGAATACGTAACTGCTGCAAAACTGGTTAAACCAGTTGCTGCTGCACATTTGGGGATTTCTCTGAATTGTTAAATTGGATCTAAATCAGATTCTCTGAAATATATTATCAATAATTATACCACAAATACATTATTTTATAGTACTCCATTTATAATTAATTATAAATAAAGCACCAGAATTATTCAGTTGGATCCAAATCAAGTTTAAGTAGTCTCTTAATCTAATTTTCCTTCCTCGGCTGTTGAGAGTTACAATTAGTGGAAAAAAAGAATGTGCTCGCACACATCTTAGTGAACTCAGAAAAATTGAGAAACAAGAAATAATTTTTGATTAATTATTCTATATACTTTCATCCCAAATGTTGCCCCCTCCCAGAGTTCTTCACCCCCTCCCCATCACCTTTGCCTCTGAGAGGGTGCTCCCCCCAACCCCATACCATTTCCCAGGATATCAAGTCTCTACAGGATTAGGCTCAGCCTCTCCCACACAATGCAGTTCTCTACTACATATGTGCTGGAGGCCATGGACCAGCCTATGTATGCCCCTTGATTGGTGGCCTGGTCTCTGGGACTCCCAGGTGTTCGGGTTAGTTAGTTCTTCCTATGGGGTTGCCATCCTCTTCAGCTCCTTCAGTCATTCTCCTAACTCTTCCATAGGAGTCCCCGGCTTCAATCCAGTAGTTGGCTGTAAGTATCTGCATCTGTCTCAGTCAACTACTGGTGGAGCCTCTCAGAGGACAGCCATGCCAGGCTCCTGTCTGCAAGCACCACACAGCATCAGTAATAATGTCAGGGCTTGGTCCCTGTCCATGGGGTGGATGGATCTCAAGTAGAGCCGGTCACTTAAATGGCCTTCCTTTCAGTCTCCGATCCATTTTTGTCCCTGTATTTCTTTAAAACAGGAACAATTCTGGGTCCAAAATTTTGAAAATGGGTGAGTGGCCCCATCCCCTGGGGTCACTGTCTTGAGGTAATCCAGACCCAAAAAGACGTTCATGGTATGTACTCACTGATAAGTGGTTAATAGCTGAAAAGTACTGAGTACTGTCGATACTACCCACAGACCCTAAGAAGTTTAACTAGAAGGCCCAAGTGTGCATGCTTCAATCCCACTTAGAAGGGGGGAACAAGATAATCATAGGAGACAGAGGGAGGGATGGAGAGGGGGATAGAGGGAGGGTAGAGGGTAAGGAAAGGGGGCCAGGATCAATGGGGGGGGAGGAAGGAGAGAAGCCCAGGAGAATGAATGGAAATATGCAGCTGCCAAGGGATGGGGGGAACCTCTAGAAGTCCCAGAGACTTGGCGTGTGAGGGGATCCCAGTACTCAGTGTGGGTGGCCTTAGCCAAAATGCCCAACAGTGGGGAGATGGAACCTGAAGAGACCCCTCCAGTACATGGACAAGAAATCATTTTTTTATAAAGCTTTTCTCTGTGACATCAGCTTCATAGACTCTTCAAGAACTCTAAGCCAAAGCTCTGAGGAGGAAATCCAGACACTGGCCTCATTCATCTGTTCTGTTTGTCACGCTCTTCTCTGAAATGAGAAGCTTTCAGAGTGACTTCATGTCTAAGTTTATCTTGGGTTCTAAAACCCTTTGTATACCTATTTATTCAACACAAGATCAGTTTTGCAGATAGAGAAAAGATCGTGCCACAGTCGAGGAGGGTCTGAATTTTTTCTCTCCCGAGAGCTGATTGGCAGCATGTCGCACTACAGAAAACTTATATTTTCTGTACATTTGTATTTTGTTGTTCTCTCAATTACATTTTAATCTCTAAAAGTTGGATCTTTGCCCTCTCCTGCCTCAGCCTAATTTCCTTATTACATTTTATCTATCTATCTATCTATCTATCTATCTATCTATCTATCTATCTATCTTTCTAAGCATCCATCTATTAATCTTACTATGCATCTATCTACCTATTATTTATCACCTATATATCATCTATCTATCCATTGTCTATCTATCCATCTGTCCATCCATATATCTTTTCAGTGTGTATGTGTGCATGAATTTGTGTGTGTGTGTGTATGTATATGTGCAAGCATGGATATGTGCATGTGTGTATATGAGTTTTGCCTGCTTATAAGAGGGCAATTTGCAAGAAATAAGTTCTTCCCTTCCACCTTGTGAGTTCTGGACTCAAACTCCTGCTGTCAGGCTTGGCTGAGGAAAGCCTTCCCAGCTGAGAGCCATTTTTTTTCTATCCTACGTTTCAATTTACTGACTCTTGTCATTTAGGATGCTGCAAATGTTAGGTTGCTCTGTTTGCTTGTAATCTTGTTCTTCTAATTTCCATTCTTCAAAAAAGCAGGCATTTAGAGAAAAATGATTGGTTAGATTTAAGTACAAGTTTCTTAATGAGATGATACCACACATTGTTTATCATCAAAAGAACACACCACAATTATATGTTTATTTAAGAAACACAGATAAATAAAAAGAACTTAAAATTTCTTTATCTCATTAGCTGTCAGAAAACAATGTTAATGTTTTGAATAAATTTCTTCCTGGTCTTACTCCACACAGTTGGCTGTAATCTTAATTGTTTTCTTGTGTTTCATAATTTATTATTTATATCCCTTATGCTTATATATTTCATGTGCTATCATATGCCTCTCCTTGTTATTATATGTTTGTTACTATATGTTATTATATGATGCTTGGCCAGAGTTGATTATAATAATTATATAGTAAGTATATATATTTAAGTATATATAATTCAATACGTTTTTACAGATGTAGGTACATTAACATATTCATCTCACTCAATGTCTCATCCAAATTAGAGAATGTTTTTATTACCTGGAAAAGGGCTCTCAGTCCCTTTTTCATTCATGTTCTACATATACCCAGTTCTGCTCTTATTAGTTTATCTTCTTTACAATCTCATGTAAGTCAAATCATATTCTATGTAGTTTGGTGTATAGCTCTGATTTTTAGTGAGAAAAACTAATTGTCTTAATATATGTCTTAATATATGTATTACTTATACTAAACTTACATTATTAGTTTAAGGATAGAGGGTACTTTAAAAAACCTGAACCCAATTTTACCAACTCTGGATTTTTCATGCTGTGCTTTGAAATGCTGCTCTCTCCAAGGAGACTCAAGGGCACACTGTAGCCTGACATTTCTGACCAGCTGTTACCCATCTCTGGGAACTGGCTTGGGTTTCGTCCATAAATACTCAGTAATATGATCAGCAACAGAGCCTGTGAGGTGTGGTGTAGTGAACCACAAATGTGACCATTTTTCCATGTCTCTGTGTTAATAAGATAAACCCTTCAATAGGAACAAGAGGCACCAATAAGGAATGCATTTTATCCCAATAGTTCAAGTATTGGACAAATCAGTATTCGTGATTGTAAAATGTATCAGGTATACCATGATAATGAGTGAAAATCAAGTGAATTCTGTGAGGTCGAAAACAAACAAATAGTAAAAAGGCTGCTCTTGCAAGTGAATCAAATAAATTACAAAGTTAAAACCAGGGAAGGAAAAGGGTAATGCTGAGGGATTTCCTCTTCCTATGCTCTCAGGATCAATACGGTTATGACAATGAGATTATAACACATACTGAGCTTTGATAGGAAAGATCTGAGCTGGCGACAACAGAGAACTCTGGTCAGAAATTATACTAAGCATTACAATAGAATATGCTTTATGATATTTAAATATTTAAAGAATGACCAGGGAAATCCTGTCTAGAGGGGATAGGTTTCTTCCTTCACATATCCTACACTATTTGTGATTCAGCTAAGGCAGAAAAAGAAGCAAAAGTGTAAGGGATGATGTCATTTAATGCTGTAAGTATTAGTTCTTCAAGTGCCCAATCCTGGCTGTGTTGTTTGGTATATTTACACACACACACACACACACACACACACACACAGAGCGTAACCCTGCCAAGGAAACAAACGTGTATGACTCATCTTACATTCCTTATGAGTTGCTATGACAACAGAATATAAAATACACATTTTTTCTTCTTCAAAAATCTTCTTTAGCTCAAAGCACTCTAAAAAGGAAGACACAAAATACGATAAACAATGTGGAGAAGAGCTTTATACAAAAAGAAAAACTTACCTAAATGTTTCTCTTGTATACTTTTCTTCACCTTTTTCTCCTTAAATAAAATCACAAACAATAAGTAGCACACAGAAAACCAGTATTTGATATATAATAACCAATCCCCAAAGCTACTTCTTCACTGTTGTCTTGTGGAAGTATAGTGATCATTAGAGACTTTCACAATCCTATGGGGTGTTAGAAATGCCTTTAATGGCTTGATGCCCCAGCATAGGGGAATGCTGGGGTGGTGAGGTAGGAGTAGGTGGGTGGGGGAGCACCCTCATAGAAGCAGGGGGGAGGGGTTGGGATAGAGGGTTTCTGGAGGGGAAACTGGGAAAGGGGATAACATTTGAAATGTAAATAAATAAAATAACAATAAGAAATTTTAGAAAAGAAATGAATTAATTAAACAAGAAATGCCTTTAACCTCGCATCTGTCAGCCCTCACCTCCATCTCCAGATTAGGTTCCAGGGTCCAATTAACAAGCAAGTACATGTTAGAAAAGAAAAAGTCACGAGTCTAAGAAATCATTTCTGTAAAATGAGATATTTCTACTGATTTGATGTTGGAGGCCATGAATTTGAAGTAGAACAAGATGGGGTACACAGACTTGGAGGGGAAATGGGAAGGGGAATTATATTATGTGATTATATTATAATCTCAAAAAAACCCTAAAAATTAGATAAATAAAAATAATTTCATGGTGAAACTGCCCTGGAATACTTTGAAACTAATTTTCAAAACCAAAGTGAAAGCATCAAATGACAGTGTTCATGTTGACTTTAGTCCTTCCATAGTTGTCAGGGTAGGACTGTTGTCCAAAGAAAGACACAGCTCCAGAGCTGAATTATTTGTTTGGTTTTTTTTTCCCAGACCCAAGTATGCATTGCTGGATGAGTGCACCAGTGCTGTGAGCATCGATGTTGAAGGAACGATATTTCAGGCTGCTATCGGGGCTGGGATTTCCTTACTGTCCATAACACATAGGCCTTCTCTGTGGTAAGTGCTCACGGTATCCTCCTCTGGGATGGGTGCTTTATCTCTTCTTTCTCCTTTTCCTTCTCCAACTCCTTCTCCTTCCTCTTCCTCTTCCTCCTCTTCCTCTTCCTTTTCCTCCTTCTCCTTCTTCTTAGAAGATAACCTTGCTAAATTTTCCTGTGTGGAGTATAAAATATTTCATTTGTTTTCTACCTGTATCTCTTTGATGTTCCCGCTAATAGTTTAGCTCCCTCTGGCCTAATGTAACCTTAATGTGGTATGTGGAAATGAACATCACCTTCTTGTCATTTTGAAAAGCTACAGGAGACTCTAAACTATACAGGTTGATCTATACTAAAAAAAATATTTATCATAACACTAGAATGTACCATGAAAGATTATGGAGTGGGTTAGGTTTAGGGTTAAGCTATGATTATAAAATTCTTTTAATATTTGCTTTAAAATCTAGTGGTGTAGGGTGGATAGTAAAATTCCATAACTTAGTATTTCTAAAATTATCAAGTTAGAGGAACCACAGGAAATAAAAAAAAAATGATAATAATAAAGTTTTTTTTGTTGTTTGCTTTAAGAAAAAAAAAAAGAACCTGTTAGGAACAAGCACTAACTCGCTCATAACCATTCAAACAATGGTGACGCATCAGTGAAGACTTTAGACATCATAAACAATGTTGTCTCTTAAAGGGGAATGAGCCACCGAGCAAGTACCTTTAACTCATTGAGCCACCTTACTGTCCCTGGCCGTCAGAGCTTAATGATAGGGTTATGAAGCTTCTTTTCTGTTTTGTATTGTTTTTTGTTGTCAAGCTTGACATACAAATACATTGCTTTCAATTTAACCTTTATATGGTCTTATATGTTAGAAGGTCAATATTTTCAAATCTATACTTTTTTATTATTGAACATAAATGTTTTTCTTATATGATATATTCTGATCAGGGTTTCCCCTGTTCCCAACTCCTCCCACATTCTCCGCACTCCCTTACCCCCCCCCCCAACTGACATACTTTCTCTCATTAGGAAAACTAGCAGGCATAGCAACATGAAACAAACAGCAAGCAAACAAACGGGGGAAAAAAAAGAAACAAGGAAAATGCACAAGAAAATGACATACAGATGTAAACACACACTTTTGCTCACGCAGTAATCCCATAACATCACAAAATTGGAATCAATAATATATAAGGCTTAAAAAATAAATGCCCAAACAAAGCATTATGAGGTACAAAACCTACAGAAATGTCATTGAGTTTGGCTCGAGTTGGCCATCTGTTGATACCCATTGGGCCTGCCCTAAGGTGTAGTTTATATCCCCAGTGAGACTCAGTTCGGAAAAAAAATTTTTTTTAATTATCGAATGGTTCTTGATTGGAGATAGCCTCTTGGTTAGGGATGGTAGTTTGTGACTACTTCCCACTCAGCACTGGGACCCTACCTGGCTTAGGGCTTCTGTGCAGGTCCTGTGCATGCTGCTGTAGTCTCTGAGGTCAATGTGCATCAGTCTGTAGTATCTAGAAGGCCTTGTTTCCTAGGAGTCCTCCTTTCCCTCTGGCTCTTTAGTTCTTTCAGCATCCTCTTCTGCAGGGCTCCTTTGCCCCTGAGGGGAGGGCCTTGATGGAGACATCCCATATAGGATTGAGCGTTCCAAATTCTCATACTCTCCATGTTGTTCAGCTGTGGGTCTCTGTATTTGTGCTCATCGACAGCAGGAGGAAGCTTCTCTGATATTGGCTGAGCAAAATGCTTATTTTCAAATATTGCAGAATGTTATTAGGAGTCATTTTATTGCTAGTTCCTTTAGCAGAACAGTAGCATCTGGTTTAACTTTAGGTCATGGCCTCTCTAGTCTTAGGTTCCTGGACAACCAAGCTGTGCTGGGTATGAGTTCCATATCACGGAGTGGACCTTAAATTCAACCAGATAGTGGTTGGTTATTCCCACAATTTTGCACCCCCACTGCACCAGCATATCATGCAGGCAGGTCACCATGGTGTGGTGCTTATAGTGGTGCAGGTTTTATAGCTAGGTTGGTACTTCTCCTCTAGTAATGTGCAGCGAGTACTTCCAGTGCCATATGAACACTAGTCAGTAGGAATGAAGGCTCCGGGTAGGCAGTAGCTCCACAGCTCCATGGTTAATGAGTCATGTAGGGGTTGTCTTCAGAAATAGAGCTCTACTATCAGTTTGTTGGTGAGCAACCAACGGACTTACCCTGAGTTGTTTGGGGGTTTTCATGGGGCCCCTTTGGACAACAACTCAATTATATGTATCCCATCCGTGGTGCTGGAGGTTTCATTTGTTGACAAGTGACGTCAATGTTGAGGCTTTGTCTCCATCATTTTGTGGTGATTCTCTTTAGATCTCCTTTTAATATATGTATATATTTTAAGAAGTGTCTATGGTGATAACTTCCAATAACCCTCAAATGTCCCTTAGTCTTACCTGTCTCTCTGTTTCCCTGCTTTAACTTCCCTTTCCCTCCCCTCCATTTAATCCTCTCATTCCAGCCAGTTCGTTGGTCCATAACTATCTATTCTATTTCCCCTTCTTTGGGAACTCCTTCCCTCCCTGACTGGCCCATTGCTCTATACCTAACCTCTGTTACAAGGTTATAAGGATTGTAGCCTGTTTACTGAAGGCTTACCAGCTCACATCCGCATATAAGATAGAAGCTGATTGAAAAGGCTGACTGTTGAAAATAAATAATAATTACTTGAAAAACTGAAGACAGAAAATGGGAAGAACCATGAGCCAGTTAAGCTAAGTGACCATGTACAGGTGGCTCACGACTGGAACAACTCCTCCAGCCACACTCTCTCCACCCATCCCACAATCCTCTACTCATGGCCTTGGCGTTCCTTGGGAGAGGGGTGGATTGCTTCCCATCTCTCAGTTCTGTACCTTTACATGGCTCCTGAGTAGCTGAACCATGAGAAGATGAAGCCATGTGGATGTAAGAGAATGCTTCCAAAAGACTACTGCAGGCAGTCATGTAAAAATGATTCTAAATTATTATTACTGAGAACGTTGTACTTATGTAAAGTTCATCCTAGAGGGCGGTATTATGTATTAATAAGCTTCTTTTGGGTTTTCTCTATTTTCTTTGGTTTTTCTCGGTATGATCTTATAAAGTTTACTCTTTCCTCAATTCCCTTTTTTTACTTCTGCTCTAACTATGCCTCATTATTTATTCAGAAAACATATTCCTATGGAAGACATTATGAGGGAAAATTAATACAAGAATTGTCTTCATTCCTTTATAAATTATATGTACTCAAAATATGAAAAAATTCAGAAACATCAAGAAGAATTTCTTAGAGATGAAGGACTTTAAACTTTAGCAATTCCACTGTTTATATGAGATAACATTAGAATGAAAGTGTGAAATAGCCACATTCACTAAAATTTATCTTCGAACATCAGCAAGAAAGCTCTATAAAACGGCTTTTAAGATTATGACTAATAACACTTCATTTTGATTACACAGGAAATACCACACTCATCTATTACAGTTCGATGGCGAAGGAGGCTGGCGCTTTGAACAGTTGGACACTGCTATCCGCTTAACATTAAGTGAGGAAAAACAGAAGTTAGAGTCACAGCTCGCTGGAATTCCCAAAATGCAGCAGAGACTCAACGAACTATGCAAAATTCTGGGGGAAGACTCGGTGCTGAAAACAATCCAAACTGCAGAGAAGACATCCTAACTTATCTTGACATATTTTCAGTTAACTTCTAGGTAAAGTCTCAGAGACAATCTCTATACTGCATGAAGTACGTTAAGTGCAGAGAAAGCAAGCCAGCAAGAAAAGTATTTTGTATGACTTTAGCATCAAGGAAATACATGGCAACTTTTCAAATGAGAAAAAATAGCTAACGAATTAGTTGAGATTAGTCATGACTCCGGTTAGTGCCCAGTGAAAGGCTAGCTCACCTATAAAGCAGTACTTTCTAAGACTAGGAGAAAGTGTCTGGCCTGAGGTTCTTCATGTTGGAAAATTCCCCCAAACAAAGCAGCAAAGGCAACAGGAGGGCTGATGTCAGCTGTGCAGAATTAGAACTTCCATGGCTCTCAGCCCAGTTAACAAGGACAATAAGTGCAACACCTGGAATCCATAATCAGCATTGCTAGGGGCCAACTCAAACTGTGTACAAAATAACAGGTGACTTGATACATAATTTCAGTTTGGGAAAAAAGTGTATTTTAATGACAGTGGTTGAAAGCAAGCATGGCTGGACAAGTTTAAAGTACTGTATTTAAATTTTTCATACTTTGAGCATCTTGATACAGATACCAAAAAGTAACATTATTAAAAAGTGTATTTGCTTAAAAACAAACCCTTTTACTTTTTAAAAAGAAAATTGCCCGGACAGAAGAGAAGGATCCAAATGATGCTTGTTCTTGCAGCTGCTTGACTCTGCAGTGCTATCCAATACAATTTCTATCCAGAAAAATTGCTTGTTTGATGCCCCAAAATGCAGTTTGCAGACTTGACTGTTGTTTTATATTTCCTTGATCCTGGAATTCAGTTATGTTCCTACATTCATTTTATCTTCCTTAGTCGTTGAAGCAATCTTTTAAGGCATACAGGTTTTTGTTCCTTTTTTTTCTGAGAAAACAGATACTCAGATTTACTTTTATTTTGGAAGAGCTGTAAAGATCAATAAAGGTCTCGTGACCCCCTGATTCAGTGCCATCATCACTACTGGCCCTTAAATTTAACTGGGATATAATGTCAATTTAAAAAATGATGTGGACCAAGTAGATGGACAGAAATGGAATTATAGGCAAAGCAGGAAATAAGGGAAAAATTTAAGTAGATGAATAAATATTATTCAGGCATGGAGGAATAACAGTTGCTTCCCTTGCAGGGATTCTGTATTTCATTGCCAGTATCATATGGTGGCTCAAAATTGTGTCTAATTCCAATTCCACGATATCTCACACCTTCTTCTGGCCTCCAGGGTCCATGCATGCATGCAGTCCTCATACACACATGCAGACAAAACACTCATAGCATTAAGAAAACAAATCTGAAAGACAATAAGGATTCAGTAAATTGGCAATGTTGATGTTATTATCACTTAATTACTGTTTGCAAGAAATGAAAATAAGTCAGAAATGCAATGGTAATTGGTCTTTGACATAAAATCAATCAAGAACATCAACACACCTCAGCTGTGTCTATCCACCTGATGCTGAAGGGTCTGCAGCACCAGCACTCAGAAGGGCAGCACATTGTACTTCTAGTAAGCTTTATACTGCTGAAGCTGATGACAGACAATCTATGTAAGTATGTCATATGAAATAGAGCATGTCCGGAGCACAGAGACGTAACAGATGCTTTAATTTCATCCTCTCTCGGGCTATGGTGAGGTATGTAAAAACCTGAGATGAACAGTTCTAGGGGCATAAGATTTTGTGTATTTAGGCAGCACTTTAGCAGGCACTAACTTGCAATAATAGAATGTTTGGAAAAATAGACTAATAGAAGTCATTCACAAAGATTGTTGTAAGAAATTACCACATTTCCACATTTTCAATTCCACAAAATCTATGTAATTTGAATTACCAATAAATGTAACCACCTTTACATGAAGCAATACAATATGAGGTCATAATCAGTACATTTTTATTTGTCTCTTGCTACTACTTCTTACTGAAAATGTGGGAGAAGAATTAAATATTTTGTTTAGACAAAGTATAGAACCAGAAATTGACACTTGATTTTTTTTTAATAATTCACTAATCTTTAGCAACCATGTCAGCAGCTACCCAGGTTACATTGCTAAAAGGGAAACATTTGAAGCAAGTGTCTTATATTAGCTTTGAAAGTCACAAGAGGAAAATTAAAAGTTCACCTTTGAAATTATGCTTTTCATAACTCAAAAGTAAACCATGTAAGACCTGATATCTTACATTTTAAGCTTTGCAAATGTTGCCAACATCAATACTAGATTTGTAATTAGACCTTATTTAATAGATGTTACCAGTGAGCTGAATCAAGATAAAGACTCATTACATAGTGGAGATGGTTCAATGATGTTTGAAATTCTATGCTAAAACTCTAGTCATTAAATTTAAATGTTAAGGTTTCAGGACAAACTGTTTTCCAGTGGCTTTTTTGGTAACAGGTGATTTTCCAAATTGCTTTTACTGAGACCAAACACGCTCTGTCTTGGAGGAAGAATATGATGTGAACCTGTGTTGTGTATAATCTGACTCTTTCCAAAGTGGTCCCCCAGGAGACCAGAGCTGATGTTCTGACAGGCATACTTGTGAAAACATGAAGACCATTGAGACCTCTTCTTTGACAAGGACAAAGAATGATAAGGAAAATGAAGTATAGCTTCGGCTGTCAAACTACTCATTTTTTCCTCAGAAAAGGCGTAAATTCATGGAGCTTGATTATTTTGGTGGGAAACTCATACCCTGCATCGTGACATCCTATTTCTGCAGCATGCCGTGGCATGTCAAGCATGAATGTGACGCTGTGCTCACGCTTAGAGACAAGATAATCACTAAAATCCTCTTGAATCACAAGGTTGATGATCTTACTTGAAAACCAACCCAGTTTACCCTATGTTTACACAGGAAGGATTTTCCTTAGAGAGTAATTTGACTTTTGTCCCAAATTTTGATGTGTGAATAAAGATATAAACAAATGTATTGTTTTTTTTTTCCTTGGGGGCATTAATTCTAAGTAAAAACCTGTATTTGTGAAAGGCATGGCTTATCTCCATGTTTGGAATGGGTTTTTGGCTGTGTAAGCCTGAAGAGGTTGTTATACATTGGGACCCAGAGGAAATTACTTTAAGACGTGATAAATATGGTAACGGATATTAAATTATTTGTTTAAAGAGATGCCTCTGATATAATTACTCTGTGAGCACTATGTCCCAGGTTGAGCACAGTAGCGTGCTTCCCCACACCTGGCACATCTCAGAGCTGCTGCTCCAGGTACAGTCGCTGAGAGTCTGCCTGTGAACTTCAAATATCGACACATGAAAGTCTGCAGATGGATGTATGTTTTTAAAATAAAAAAACGCATATCCAGAATTCACTTCTGGTGAGTTCTCGTATTGTCTGGTACAAAGGGATCTCACCATTTAAGGCAGAAGCTTCAGAAGCAATTGTCCTCCATGAGCTGGGTTGATGAAGGTGAACACGAAAATGCTTTAGTGGTGGGCATCACTATGGCAGGGGAGGGTGCGGGGCAGGGGGGAGATCGGGCTGTGAGTACATGATGCTCCTCCCTGCAGTCCATGTGCCAGGACTTGAGGTTCTTAAGTTTGAATGTTTGGTTCCTAGTTGTTGGTCGGTATTGGAAGGATTAGAAGGTGTGGCCTTGTTAGAGGAGGTGTCTCACTGGGTGGTGGGCTGCACGGTTCAAGAAACCCACACACCAGGCCTTGTCCGGTCTGATGAGAAGTTTAAGTTTAGTCGCTGCTCCAGCTCCTGCTTTCCTGCCTGCTGCCGCGCTTCCCTCAGTGATGATTAGGAACTCATCTCTGAAACTGTAAGCAATCCCCTAATAAACACTTCCTTTTATTAGTTACCATGGTCCTGGTGTCTTCTCACAGCAACAGAACAGTAACTAGGACAAGATTCATGACAAATTCGTTAATCACCATGAAAAAATTCCTTGGTTTTTCAGAGGAGTTACAAGTTACTTCAGTGGCAGCAAGGGCCATATTTTGTGTACTAGGAGTTAAGTGTTGGGTTGATGACTACAAATAACTTCGTTACACACTGTGTGCTGGTGCCTCACATATGGTTCCATCATTTAGGCAGAGGCAGGAGGATCACCATTAGTCTGAGAACATCCTGGGCTCTGATGTGTGTATATAAAAATAAAGAGGGGGGATGTTCTATGGGGGTGTGGTGAGGAATGAGGGGAAGGGGGTGCCTCGGCCGGTCCATGCCGAGACATCCCTTCTCCCTGAGGGACCAGCCACAGGACAGTAGAGCATAGAATAGAGTGTATTCAGAGCATGGGGAAGGGAGATAAGAGGGTAGTAGAGGCAGAGAAAGGGGGGAGGGAGAGAGAGAGAGAGAGAGAGAGAGAGAGAGAGAGAGAGTGACAGAGAAAGTAGAGAAGTAGAGGCTGGCCATGAGCATGTGGAGAGACAGGGGAAGGGAATAGGGAAGGGGTAAGGGGACAGCAGGAGCAAGAAATGAAGAGCAAGAGACCAAGAGAGGGAGGAGGGGGACAAGCGGTCCCTTTTATAATGAGTCAGGGTTACCTGGCTGTTGCTAGGTATCTGCAGGCTGGAGCTTAGACAGAATGCTAACAGGCTCCATAGTAGGTAGGTCCTTGGCTAGCCAGGGCTGCAGGATAAGATCCTATCTCAAAAACAAGAATTCTTCTTTTACTGTGGTAAGGAACAACATTTATCATCTTTAGCTCTCTGTGTGTGTGTATGTATGTGTGTAGCAGTATTAAGTGTATTCACATCATTGAAAAACATCTATAAACCTTTTAATCAAGCAAATCTATTCTAGTATATGAAAAAATAGACTCCAAACTAAAACCAGAAGAACAAGACAGAGAAGAACAAGAGAAAGAGTATTCCCCGAAAGTCAGAGAAGAATATTTCACCATCATTAAATGAAAGATCCAACTGGAACATAATAGAATTCTAACCATTGATGTGCCAAATACAACAACGCAGTTTCACAAAACCAATGTTAGATCTAAATTTGCAGGTTGACCACCAACACAGGAATAGAGGAAGACTTCGTTCTCACTAAAAGGCAGATCATCCAGACAAAAACTAAATAGGAAAACTCTGGTACTGAATGACATAAATTACAATGGCCATCAGAGATATCTACCTTCCGTCAAAATACTAGGATACACAGCAAGCAACCCATGGGACTTTCTTCAAACTCAGTCACACATTAAGACACGAAGCAAGTCTCAAAAATTTAGGGAAAACAGCTCACATATTATCTGATCACAAAGAAACAAAGCTAGTTATCAAAAATAGAAATTACAGAATGTATAAAACTCATAGAAGCTAAACAACAGACTACTGGATGGAAAACAAGTCAAGGAAAATTTAAGAAGGAAATTAAAGATTTTCTAAAATTTAACTAAAATGAAAACCCAGCTCTTCCACCGCCATTTTATTTTTTTTTTTACATTTTTTTATTCGATATAATTTATTTACATTTCAAATGATTTCCCTTTTCTAGCCCCCCCACTCCCCGAAAGTCCCGTAAGCCCCCTTCTCTTCCCCTGTCCTCCCACCCACCCCTTCCCACTTCCCCGTTCTGGTTTTGCCGAATACTGTTTCACTGAGTCTTTCCAGAACCAGGGGCCACTCCTCCTTTCGTCTTGTACCTCATTTGATGTGTGGATTATGTTTTGGGTAATCCAGTTTTCTAGGTTAATATCCACTTATTAGTGAGTGCATACCATGATTCACCTTTTGAGTCTGGGTTACCTCACTTAGTATGATATTCTCTAGCTCCATCCATTTGCCTAAGAATTTCATGAATTCATTGTTTCTAATGGCTGAATAGTACTCCATTGTGTAGATATACCACATTTTTTGCATCCACTCTTCTGTTGAGGGATACCTGGGTTCTTTCCAGCATCTGGCAATTATAAATAGGGCTGCTATGAACATAGTAGAACATGTATCCTTATTACATGGTGGGGAGTCTTCTGGGTATATGCCCAGGAGTGGTATAGTAGGATCTTCTGGAAGTGAGGTGCCCAGTTTTCGGAGGAACCGCCAGACTGATTTCCAGAGTGGTTGTACCAATTTGCAACCCCACCAGCAGTGGAGGAGTGTTCCTCTTTCTCCACACCCTCTCCAACACCTGCTGTCTCCTGAATTTTTAATCTTAGCCATTCTGACTGGTGTAAGATGAAATCTTAGGGTTGTTTTGATTTGCATTTCCCTAATGACTAATGAAGTTGAGCATTTTTTAAGATGCTTCTCCGCCATCCGAAGTTCTTCAGGTGAGAATTCTTTGTTTAACTCTGTACCCCATTTTTTAATAGGGTTGTTTGGTTTTCTGGAGTCTAACTTCTTGAGTTCTTTATATATATTGGATATTAGCCCTCTATCTGATGTAGGATTGGTGAAGATCTTTTCCCAATTTGTTGGTTGCCGATTTGTCCTCTTGATGGTGTCCTTTGCCTTACAGAAACTTTGTAATTTTATGAGGTCCCATTTGTCAATTCTTGCTCTTAGAGCATACACTATTGGTGTTCTGTTCAGAAACTTTCTCCCTGTACCGATGTCCTCAAGGGTCTTCCCCAGTTTCTTTTCTATTAGCTTCAGAGTGTCTGGCTTTATGGGGAGGTCCTTGATCCATTTGGATTTGAGCTTAGTACAAGGAGACAAGGATGGATCAATTCGCATTCTTCTGCATGCTGCCCTCCAGTTGAACCAGCACCATTTGTTGAAAAGGCTATCTTTTTTCCATTGGATGTTTTCAGCCTCTTTGTCGAGGATCAAGTGGCCATAGGTGTGTGGGTTCATTTCTGGATCTTCAATCCTGTTCCATTGATCCTCCTGCCTGTCACTGTACCAATACCATGCAGTTTTTAACACTATTGCTCTGTAGTATTGCTTGAGGTCAGGGATACTGATTCCCCCAGATTTTCTTTTGTTGCTGAGAATAGTTTTAGCTATCCTGGGTTTTTTGTTGTTCCAGATGAATTTGATAATTGCTCTTTCTAATTCTGTGAAGAATTGAGTTGGGATTTTGATGGGTATTGCATTGAATCTGTATAGTGCTTTAGGCAAAATGGCCATTTTAACTATATTGATTCTACCGATCCATGAGCATGGGAGGTTTTCCCATTTTTTGAGGTCTTCTTCCATTTCCTTCTTCAGAGTCTTGAAGTTCTTGTCATACAGATCTTTCACATGTTTGGTAAGAGTCACCCCAAGATACTTTATACTGTTTGTGGCTATTGTGAAGGGGGTCATTTCCCTAATTTCTTTCTCAGCCTGCTTATCCTTTGAGTATAGGAAGGCCACTGATTTGCTTGTGTTGATTTTATAACCTGCCACTTTGCTGAAGTTGTTTATCAGCTGTAGGAGTTCTCTAGTGGAGTTTTTTGGGTCACACACCTATGGCCACTTGATCCTCGACAAAGAGGCTGCAGAGGTGTAAAGAAACCATCTTACAGGACGACATTGAAGATTGCTTGATCTTCTGTTGACCTAAGATGATTATTTTGTAAAAGACTTTGTAGTGTACATGACACAGTTGTGTCCGACTGTATATAGCTGCCGATTTAGTTCCTTTGTTCATTTTGTCCTTGGCTTCCTGTGTTAGGACTCATGTGGATTTGTGTTTATACACACTTTATTTGTGTGGTTTCATGTTAAACCTCAAATAAATGCTTCCTTATGTGATTGTTCTCTGCGTCAGGTACTGCATAGTTCTATGGAAATGTAGTTTTATGAAGAAGCAATAATCAAGGCACAGCTTATTTGGTAGGTGGTATTGGTCCACAGGAAGAAACTAGTCATGGGATCCCCGTTTCTGGTTTCTGTGGGTGTTTATGCTGTGCTTAAAGTCTAATGCTTCATTTCTCTGTTGATTCCTTCTCCATCTTTTGAATACTGTTTTCCCATGGGTATCTGGAGACTGACACTAGTCTGTGACTGGTGACACTTGCTGTCGGGTGGTGTTCTTTTGGATTATGGCTCTAAGGGAAGCAAGCTGGGCCAGGGCTGCACCTCACTGGCACGTTGGCAAGTGTTCTTTGCCTGAGCACAAATGATGCCCTTGTTTCTATCCCATCACCTCAGAAATGGACCTGTTGGCTACCACAAAGCTTGTTAATTGACTACATTTGCTTTGTGCTTATCTTGACAAACTGTAATTCACTTTAAAGAGTTGGTTTGTCTGTTAAATTAGAGGTAAATGCAGAGGAAGAACTAGTAACCAGGGTTTCATCAGGTCTGTCTGGGATTATCCACTAAGGTTGTGTGCAACGGGGTGACGTTTAAAGAAAGTTAGCAGCAGTGAGTCCATCCCACCATAGTATACATACACTAAATAGGCTTAGGCAGTTTGCTAGTCAGGCAGAGGAAGGGAGTTGTGGAAAGTCATGTGTATCTTTCAGTGCATTAAAAACTTAAGGATTTAAGAGTAATGCAGGCTTTGAGTTTTTAGTAAATACTGGGCTTAGAGGTCTCTCCACGGTTCCACAAAAGCTTCTAGGTTTGGGGTACATGTTTAGAGGACTTGGTCTTAGACCAGTGTAAGTTTTTTATACAGATATCTTTTTTTTTTTAATGCCTACAACCTTGTTCCAATGATATTTGTACTTGCTGGGCCGTCGAGTTTCCATGACTTGGCCTCGCTTTCCTCTGGCCAGGTACCGGAGTTGGCTACTAAAAAGAACTGTTGGTTTCAACTTGCAGCCAGAAAATAGGTCATTTCACATTCTGTTAGTAGGTACAGTATTCAAGAAAGAATTCCTGTGAGTTCAAGCTTACAATTAGGTGACAAATTGACATTAAGATTGTCATTTCCCCTTATCAAAATGAATAAAGTCTTTTTAAAATAAAAAAAAAATGAAAACCCAACCTACCCAACTCTTTGGAATACAGTGAAAAGGAACTCTTTATAGCACCAAGTACCTACATCCAAGAACTGGGAGGAGTATATTGAATAAGTTAATGTTGTACTGAAAGGACTTGGAAAAACAAGAAAAAACATCTCAAAAAAATTAATGAGAAGAAATTTAAAAAAAAGTTGTAGACAAAATGAAATAGAAATGAAAAAATCAATAAAATGAAGATTTATTTAAAAAGACTAAGAATACTGATATATCATTTGCTAAATTAAATAAAAGAAACAGAGAGGTGATCTAAACTAAGAATACCATAGATGAAAAGGGAAATAATCTCACAAATACTGTGGAAATGCAGAGAACCCTACAGACATATTAAAAAATTCTATGGGGCTGGAGAGATGGCTCCGTTGTTAAGAGCACTGACTGCTCTTCCAGAGGTCCTGAGTTCTGGCTCAGCGGTTAGAAGCACCGACTGCTCTTCTGATGGTCCTGAGTTCAAATCCTAACAACCACATGGTGGCTCACAACCACCTGTAATGAGATCTGAAGCCTTCTTCTGGTGTGTCTGAAGACAGCTACACTGTACTTACATATAATAAATAATAAATCTTTTTTAAAAGAAAAAAGAAACTGCAGATGGGTGTTTCCTGAGCAGACTTTTGTACTATGAGCTTATTTTTTTCTTACTCTGTACAAAAGTTCTGTGAAGTCTTATTTTTACAAGAATTGGAAATGGGAGATCAAAATAGCATCCCAAATAGGAGATCTGAAGCTATAGTGTTACTTTGGAAGTTCAAAGTCAGGGTGCTTGCAGCATTACATAAACAAAAGAGCTTTCCAACACGGAGCTCACGAGCACTGGAGGAGAGCTGGAATCCAGCTGGCCTTTCCCCTACAGGGCTGCAACCCCTTGTTGGATCAACAACTGGACTAGCAGAGGCATGATCGATGTGACAGGGCCACCACCCTGCTGCACACCTATCCACCTACTTATGTTCCTGTGGAACTGGAAGTCGGGGTGGAGTCCTCTAATGACTCTCAGATTTACAACTTCTAGCACAGCACATCAGTTTAAGTGGGTGGAGGTGGGGAGGAAACTCCAACACACTACAACGATTTGAAGCAAAGGAGTGATTTCTGTTCTCTGGTTCCACAAAGAACAGCCTTCACAGGAAGAGATCATCTGCCACTTTTGTTTAAGAAGGATAGCTTCATCTATCTTCATATTGGCCTGATGCTCTTTTTTTTTTCTTTATTCCATTACATGCAGTAGTGTATCTATAGCCAAAGGCTAGGGATGGGTTGTGTTTGGTAAAACATTACACTGGTTCCAGGCAATACTTAGAGACAGTGAATAGTTTTAAATGGCATTTCTCGGTCAGGCAAAAAAAAAAAAAAAAAAAAAGAATAGACAGGTGCCAGGGGATGCATTTGAGTTCTAAATGATGAATGGAACTTTAAGAAGAAAAAAAAAAACACTGAAGATTATAACTAGTTTAATAATATTTTTGACAGTGATGAGGACTGAACCCACGACCTTTATATGATGGATAAGTACTCCAATACTGATCAAAAACCACCAAGCAATATTTATGAAACATTTAACGAGGCTGGACAGATGGTTCAAGTGTTAAGAACACTAGCTGTTCTTCCCGAGGACCCGGGTTCAGTTCCCATCTCCCACATAATGGTTAACAACTGCCTGTAACTCTACTTCAGGGATCCAACACCCTCTCTGGCCTTGATAGCCACCACATGCATATAGTAGTGCACAGAACCACAAACCTGTACACTTAAATAAAAATAAAACTTCATCCAAATAAAATTATTTTAAAAAGAAATATTTGAATTATCTCCATATATATATATGGAATATATATATGGAATTATATTTATATGGAAATATGTATATGATATTTTCCTGTGATGTAGATCTCACTCTAGCAAGACTTTTATATGAACATTTTAATTACAGTTTTTCTTAAAATATTATTAAATATAAGAAAAATTCTTGAAGCCCTTGGTTCAGATTCTTTGTTAAATATATCTGTTTGTTTATTATTTCCTTTAACGCTCAAAACCTGTCTTGATCCTTGATTCTATCTGTGTGTTTACCTTATCATTTCACTTTATTGCTCTCTTGAGGGAATACATAGTTTATATCTCAATAGCTCTTTTAATTTATTACACTATTTATTTTATATAAAGAGGAGCAGTTGCTGCAGTGTGGACATGGAAGTGAGGATAACTTGTGGGAGTTGGTTCTCCTTTTCCATCATAGGGGACCGACCTTAGGTCAGCAGACTTGAAGTCAAGTGCCTTTACCCACTGGGCCCCAGGAGTTTTATCACCAGTGGTAAGAATAAGTGTGTTTGCAATACAAAAGAAAAAAGAAAAAATCAAGATATATAAAGCAAAAACCTTGATTCTCTCTCCTCTCTTTAACTCTAACCCATAACACATTCCAAAAATAAACAAATTAAGTACCTTTCCACACCTCTCTCCATATTTATATCAGTACCTAAAAAACTGTCTTTCTTTTTACTGTTTACTCAATGTATAATTTTTTTCATATTTTTTATTCGATATATTTTTTATTTACATTTCAGATGATTTCCCCTTTTCTGGCCCCCCACTCCCTGAAAGTCACATAAGCCCCCTTTCCTCCCCCTGTTCTCCCATCCACCCCTTCCCACTTCCCTGTTCTGGTTTTGCCCTATACTGCTACACTAAGTCTTTCCAGAACCAGGGGCCATTCCTCTGTTCTTCTTGTACCTCATTTGATGTGTGGATTATGTTGTGGGTATTCCAGTTTTCTAAGCTAATATCCACTTATTAGTGAGTGCATACCATGATTGATCTTTTGAGACTGTATGATGTTAGTATGATGTTCTCACTTAGTATGATGTTCTCCAGCTCCATCCATCTGTCTAAGAATTTCATGAATTCATTGTTTCTAATGGCTGAATAGTACTCCATTGTGTATATATACCACATTTTTTTTGCATCCATTCTTCCGTTAAGGGATACCCTTTAGAAATTGCTTAACGGGGGCTGGAGAAATGACTCAGTGGTTAAGAACACTGACTGCTCTTCTGGAGTTCCTGAGTTTAAATCCCAGCAACCACATGGTGGCTCACAACCATCCATAATGAATTCTGACGCCCTCTTCTGGTGTGTCTGAAAATAGCTCCAGTGTACTTACATATAATAAATAAATAAATCTTTTTTTAAAAAAAGAAATTGCTTAACAAATTATTAGTATTTTTCTGGAAATAATTATCCCTAACTCATTTTTGGATAGAAATGTATCATTCCGCACTGTAGCTGACCAGTTCCAATGTTAACAGATATTTTGCTTTTATTTTTTTACACCATTTTGAAGATTATTCTAGACATCCTTGTGGAGAGGGCTTCCACACTGCTACTGCCTGCAGAGAGCTTCTCTCAAGTACTATCAGAGCACTAACATGCACTGCCAGGTCTCTTTCAAAAGAGTCTAGCGGGGCTGGAGAGATGGCTCAGCAGTTAAGAGCACTGGCTGCTCTTCCAGAGGATCCAGGTTCAATTCCCAGCACCCACATGTCAGCTCACAACTGTCTGTAACTCCAGTTCCAGGGGATCTGACATCCCCATACCAATACATACAAAGTTAAATTAAAAGAATTAAATAACTAAATAAGATAATTCTTTTAAAAAAAAATAGTCTAGCATTCCTTCTGGAAATGCCCTCTGGTACTTGTGGTGATTTAAAGGAGAATTCCCTCACGGGCTCAAACATGTAAACATTTGGTACCCAGTTGGCGCTGCTGTTTGGGAAGGCTTAGGAGGTGTGGCCTTGATGGAGGGAGTGTGTCACTGGTGGTGAGCTTTGAAGTTCACAGCCTCTCTATTTTTCCTTCACTCTCTTTACTGAGTGTCACGGGTGAGGTGAACCCTGAGTTTCTTGCTCTGGCTGCTGTGTTGATTGCTTGCTGCTATGCCTTTCTTCCCTGATGAACTCTAATTTTTCTGGAATCATACCCAAATCAAAGTCTTTTTTATTTTACATATCTTAAATAAAATAAAAGTCATTTTTGGTCATGACGTTTTACTGCAGCAACAGGAGAGTAACTAATAAAAGATCCCATTGTTGTCGTTGCTATATTTTTTTTTTTTGAAATGAAGTTTCCTCTGGAGTTGCTCATGCTAGTTCAAAACCCCTGTACTCAGATGCCTCCTACACACACCCAATTTCTGTGGCAGCTGGGATTAGAAGCCAACATACCACCACACCCAACACCACTTTTCTTTGTCTTTCTCTGACTCTTAGGGATACTGAACATGCTTTCAAATGTCAAGGGTGTTAGTTTTGTTTGTTGATTTTTGTAGTTCTATGCTGGCAGCTGAATGCGTGGCCTGAATGAATTAGAAAAGTGCTTTCCCACTGGATCTCTGCCATGTATATTCACTCTGGAAAGTTCCACTGACTATGCTTCCCATCCACCTCAAGGCCTGCCACCATGCTGAGGCTTCTCACTATACGTAGTCTCTGGTTCCTCGACTTCTTCTTTACTAAGACATCACACATTCCTAAACTTTCTTCCTCTAGATAGAATGGCTCCCATTTCTGAATTTCAATTTCTCCTAATGTCTTTCTTTCTACTCTTGCTTCCTTTCCCCTAAATATTCCTGGAACACCTATTAATCCAACTGACTGAGGTTTACAATCCCATCTGTTCTCTCAAACACATTAACAATCTTCCCCAAAGGAAACAACAGAAGCTTTCAGAAGTGATGCTTCTCAATCATCTTTGGGATTGTGTGATATCTGAGTGGCCCTAGTAACTGTCTGGGAATATGGGAGTCAGGCTGGGTTATCAGGAAGACTAAGAAGGCTCAGACATCATTTAATGTTCAGACTTCTCAGAATGCATGTCCTCCAGAACCCAAGGTGTACAGGAAGAAGATCTATAGCTCAGGGATCCCATAGACAGCATGAAGCCCATCCTACAACTGCTGTGTGAACTATGTGTTGCTCAAAAGTGGTCAGCAGCACCTAGCAGATTCTTGGCCTCCTTGTGTCAATCTTTGCGCCATACTCAGGGAAGCTCTTCTTTTCCTGTCTTTGAACAAAGTCTAGTTAAGCATCAACATAATAACTGCTGTACTCCAGATTTGCGTAGAGCCACTGAAAGATTAGGAATGTTACAAGGAACTTCATCAAATCCAGGGTTAATTTTCCAAAACATCATAACTTAGATAGATCTTAAATAAATTATCACAGTTCATCACACAAACGCCTTCCTCCATTTTATACTCGGCCTAAAGAAACTTGTTGTTAAGGACCACCATTTTCTTTCTGTTTCTTAAGGGATTGGGTAGGGTTTAAGCTACACTTAAGCTATGATTCTGTAGTAATTTTGGCAGGGTTTAGTGAGGTACTTATTCTTCATAGGAAATGTATCAACATGAAAAAAAATATCCAGCAAACCTTGTAAGGACTCCTTTCCTCTTATTCCTCTCAAAGCTGGTGGAATCATCTTCGCTACCCTCTCAATGGCAGGGGTGATTGCTGGCCTCCATATTTCACATCATCTCCCTCCCTCCTCCTGTGCCTTCACTTCCTGTGCTTCCACTGTTTTAGATGACAAATCGGGGATGGAAAGACCTTTGGGTTTGTGCCTGACTATTTCATTTAGCACAGTGCACTGAGGGTCGGTCTACTCATGCTGAAGCATCCATGTTGAATCTTATTCCTTTCAAGGGTGACTATCATAAATTTGATGTATTTAACACTTTCTGCTTACTCATTTGCTAAGGGTCTCTCTTCCCCATTTTAACTTTTTTGAACAGTGATGCTATCAGCTCAAGTGCATGCTTATCTCCTGAGAGTTTGTCACATGTCACCCAAAGGTAGAATTCCTGGCTCAAACAATCTTTCTTTCTTTCTTTCTTTCTTTCTTTCTTTCTTTCTTTCTTTCTTTCTTTCTTTCTTTCTTTCTTTCTCTCTTTCTTTTTTTTTGCCATTTTACATTTCTGCACATATTTATCAGGATTAAAAAGTGCTCAAGCTGTGTTAGTTACCAAGAAGGTAGAAGAACTAACACAAAGCAAATAGGTAACAGAAGAGAGCATGAAGATTTATAATGTTCAGTTAAGGCGTGAGAATATCTAACCTGTCAATCAAGGAAGTAAATTTTAAAATCACAAGAGGGAGTGAAGCAAAAGATAAAATGCCTCCCAATGCTAGGTATTGAGGAGGATAGGTAGGCTCCTTTGGCAAGCTTGCAGGTAGTATGGCTGAAGAAATACACCCAGATCTACTCCTGTACTGCAAACCAACAGCACAGTTCCCAGGCCATGTAAGAACATGAGGAAATGCATGACCTAACAACGTTTATAATTGAGCTTTTAGGTTATAAGCCTCAACCCTTAACAACCCCAACAAGCTACATGTAACCACCCACCCTAGGGAAAAGTGGAGAAAGACTCATTCAACAACACTTGAAAGAAGAACAAATAAAGGGTCCAGAAATTCCAGTGTGTGTGTGTGTGGTGGTGGTGGTGGGGTGAGGTGGGGTGGGGTGGGGTGTGGGGTACTGATAAGAGCTAGGTATAAATAGAAGAATTGGGGCAAGAGATAAGTATAATTAATCAGTCCTGGTCAAGATGTTGTCACATCGATCATTATGCCAGCTTCAGGGAGAAGTTGTTCTATTTGTTAGTCTTGTTTCTACAGGGATGATCTGCTCCAGGGAGTAGCCTGTTTCACTTCTCCCTGCTCTTTGGGTTTTACAAAATCCCCATTTCCATGCTGATATTTTTCCTACCTGTTTTAAGCATCTCCACATTGTTAAAAAAAAAATACATTCAGGACATTAAAAGGAGACCACCATTATAAGTGAAGTGTCTGAACAGAGCAAACTTTGACAAGGTGGGCGTGCTTCGGAAGTACCAACAGAGAGGTCAACAAGCATCGGCTTTTTACTCTAACTCAGAGACACGGGGCTGGCTGTGTCATTTCCCCACTGGCTGGGGACTGCACTTGCAATCCTATTTAGTTGGATAATCTGAGAAGATATGGAGGACAGGAAATGAAAGAGGAAAGGAAAGAGGTCACTTCTCCAAGGAGAAAAAGGTCCCTACTTCAAGCCATCAAATTCCTAGAATAGAGCGGCGAACCTTTGTGTAAATGTTTTCCTGGTAAGGATGCTTAAAACATTTATGTCAAAATCTTACAAAGGAAGGGAGATTAAAAAATTTTTAATTCCTTGTCCTAAACACAAGTTCTATAGCATTTGGGAGGAAAGGATTCCTATTTGGTATTTCTTACAACACTGTGGACATTTCTTCCACCTTGCTAACTTTCTCATGTGTGACCTGAATTGATTTCCTTATTTCACCTATCTCCATCTCTGTTGGCTAGAACCTTTAAAGATGATATCCTGGACTCTCTCTTCTCTTCCTCTCTCTCTCTCTCTCTCTCTCTCTCTCTCTCTCTCTCTCTCTCTCTAGTGTAGTGCTAATTTTGTGCCTTTGGTTTCAGTTATTGCAGAACTGGTGGCTTGTGGAGTTGACACAATGGCTTGTCCTCTCATCCCTTTTTGTATTTAGTGTGCTTTATGCATTCATTGAAAGAGATTTGTCCAACACTTTTTGATTTTTCATTTTTCCCTACCCCCTTTTTTTATGTTTTATTTTATGTAAATCTTTTCGATGAGTCATCTTCACCTGAGATTCTAATACCCATCGCTATATAAAGAGAGTATCTGACTACAGGGTAACAAAAACAACAACTACTACAAAAACGACAAAAAAAAATGGTTTGACAGAAATTCTGGTGCTGCCATGTGAAAGACACTTGAGACGAAGGGTAAAGGAAAATAAAAAAGGTTGACTAAACAGTGAGGACATAATTGCTCCTAAGAGTGGTTGAGGAGGTTTATTGCAGAAATGAGGGAGAACACAGGCAGAGTCATCTGGGAGGGTCCAGATTGAACTGGGCCAGGAAAATGAACAAGTCAGGAAAGGAGAGAAGAGGCTGGGGAAAGGAGGAGAAAGGGGGGCAAGCTGGCCTAAGAGATCCAGGAACAGAGACAGACAGGAGCCAAGAAAGCATGTACAACCAAATGGCCGACTTATATAGGGAAGAGAAACAGAAGCCCAGCCTCTGGGAGGGAGCGGTTTAGGGTAGGGACCCGGCTGACTTGCTGAGAGAAGCCACAGCTATTGCACATGCTGGAAGAGCAGGTCAGCATCTGCGATGTATTAATAGGCCCTCAGCCAGGCGGTGGTGGATCACACCTGTAATCCCAGCACTCTGGGAGGCAGAGGCAGGCGGATCTCTGAGTTCGAGGCCAGCCTGGTCTACAGAGTGAGTTCCAGGACAGCCAGGGCTACACAGAGAAACCCTGTCTTGAAAAACCAAATCCAAAAAAACCAAAAAAAAAAAAAAAAAAAAAAAATAGGCCCCTCAGCCATTTGTCCCTGGGTTTCTTTACCACCTAAAAATAGTTTATTTTATTTGCTTACTTATTTATTTTAGACTTAAGATTTATCCATGTGAAAAGACAGCTCTTAACTCACAGAAGTAATTTATACAGGAGTAAATTTGAATTATCATGGCCGAGAATACAAATTCTGCTTACCTCACCTTCCATGGTTCCAATATGGAAGCAGTTTGGTGGAGTATTTATGGTAAGGGAACAAAAGATGCTATAGATCAAGGCATTTTAAAAATAAATTGGTGGAAACATCAGAGAGGCAAGTTACACCCAATGGTAAGAACTGCTGTAGGTCTTTGATATTGTCTGGCAGTACTCTTAGCCTCCTGATTAGTATGAAACTGGGCTTTTACTAAGTTAATACATTCCAAAAAGGCTTTCATCTGTTATTTTAGGATGTTAAGTCTGAGTTCTAGCAGGATGTTAGGTCAGAAAAAGAAAGGAAGTGAGGAACTGCTATTTAATACTCCAAAGATTACCGAATATAAATTATAATCAGGATCTGCATTTACAATACTCCAAACTCTTCAGTCATTGAAGTTCTCATCAGCTAGTCTCTACTGATGCACCTTCTTTTGTGAATTCTCATTCACAGACTATTAATAATTAGAAAATAATAATATTAATGGATTTTTGAAACATGGCTGTGCTAGAACTTAAATGTAAATCAGACTAATTCATAGAACTCTAAAATTCATAGAGATCTAACTGCTTCTACCACTATTTCTGGTTACAGAAAAATATTTATGACAAAATCATAGAAAAAAGTTTCTCTAACTTAAAGAAATAGATTTCTACAATGGTACAAGAAGCATACAAAACACCAAATAAGAGCAAAATACAAAATTCTCACAACATATAAAAACCAAAATATTGAATGTTCAGAACAAAGAAAGGATATTAAAAGTTGCAAGGAAAAAGACCAAGTAACATATAAAAGCAAGTCCATTATAATAATATTTATTCAATGAAGACTCTGAAAACCAGAAAGGCCTGGGTAGATATTCTACAAGCTTTGAGACACCACAGATGGCAGGCCAGGCTACTATACCCAAAAAAACTATCAAGCTAACAGAGATAGAGAAACATTTCAAGAGGTAAACAAATTAAAGCAATTTATATTCACTAACCTCACCCCACACACGGCACTAGAAGGAAAACTTGAATCTGAAGGGAAGATGAACTACACGCAAGGACTCAAAAAATAAATGACCCTAGAAGAGTTAAATGAGAGGCAAAATACTCAAAGCACAAGAACAAAATAACAGGAATCAATAAATACTGTTTGTTAATAACTCTTCATACCAATGGTCTTAAACCCCATTAAAAAAGATCCAGACTAACAGAATTAATTAAAAAATAGGATCAGCTTTCTGCTACATCCAAAAACCACACTTAACCATCAAGGACAAATATTACCTTATAATAAAAGGATATAAAATGGCATTCCAATGAAATATACTCAAGAAGCAAATAGGTATGGTGTGATGGTTTGTATATGTTTGGCTCAGGGAATGGCACTATTAGAAGGTGTGGCCCTGTGTGTGTGTGTGTGTGTGTGTGTGTGTGTGTGTGTGTGTGTGTGTGTGAGTGTGTGTGTGTGTGTGTGTGTAGCCTTGTTGGAGTAGGTGTGCCACTATGGGGGTGGGCAATGAGACCTTCCTCCTAACTATATGAGAGCTAATCTTCTCTAACAGCCTTCAGAAGAAGATGTAGAACTCTCAGCTCCTCCCGTACCATTACTGCCTGGATGCTGCCATATTCCTGCCTTGAGAATAGACTGAACCTTTGAATGTGAAAGGCAGCCCCAATTAAATGATGTCCATATAAAAGTTGCCTTGGTCATGCTATCTGTTCACAGCAGTAAAACCCTAAGACATATAACTTATTTTATTATTTGACAAAATAGACTTCAAATCAAAACTAATCAAAAGAGAAAGGGAGGACATGCCATACCTCATCAAAGAAAGAAAAAACACCAAGAGGATACTATAATTTTAAACATTTAAACATCAACACAAGCACATCCAATTCCACTAGTAAATTTAAAATCACAGTTGATTCTAACATGGTAACAATGGGTGGAGTGGCTCCCCACCGTCATTTTCGCTGACTGTCTGAGCAGAAAGACAGCACCAAGTTCTGAGATATCCTGAGTCTAAGATCTCTGGGGGCACAAACTGCCAGGGGTCTGACTGCGCCCAGGACCTGAGCAGATAGGTAGTTCATCTGTGTGCCAGCCTGTCATGGGTCCTGTGCCCTACCAGGTGCTCAGCATTTGGAGGGACTGCCCGCCACCATCTTCGCTCCATGACAGAGCAGTTGGGGAGCACCAGGTTCACTGAAACAACCCAAGCATATAACACTGCTTGGGGCAAGACACAGCAGGGCTCCAACAGCACAGAGAGGAAGTCAACACATCACCAATCAGTGCCAGGGGAAACCCAGTCATCCAGTGTCTCAGAAATAGCCTTACAGGCTCACAGGATGTTGAAGCACCAGACAGTGACAACAAGACCAACTAACACCAGTGAGAACTAGATGGCTAAAGGAAACATAGGAACATTACTAACAGAAACCAAGGCAATATGGCAGCATCTGAACCCAATTCTCCAATAACAGCAAGTCCTAATACCCCAACACACCAGAAAAACAAGATTTGGATTTAAAATCACTGCTCATGATGCTGTTAGAGGAACACATGAAGGACATAAATAAATCTCTTAAAGAAATTCAGGACAAAAATTATTAAAAGTTAGAAGCCCATACAAGGGAAACACAAAAATCATTGAAAGAAATTCAGGAGAATATGGATCAAAAAAATGGAAGCCAATAAGGAGGAAATGCAAAAATCACTTTAAGAAATACGGGAGAACTTTGGTCAACAGGCAGAAGTCATGAAAGAGGAAACACAAAAATCTCTTAAGGATTTACAGGAAAACACAAACAAGCAAGTGAAGGAGCTGAGCAAACCCATCCAGGATCTAAAAACAGAAGTAGAAACAACAAAGAAATCACAAAGGGAGACAACTTTGGAGATAGAAAACCTTGGGAAAAGTCAGTGGCCATAGATGCAAATATCAAGAACAGAATACAAGAGATAGAAGAAAGAATCTCTGATGCCGAAGATACCATAGAAACCATGGACTCAAAAGTCAAAGAAAATGCAAAATGCAAAAAGCTGGTAACCCAAAACATCTAGGAAATCCAGGACACAATGAGAAGACCAAACCTAAGGATTATAGGCATAGATGAGAGTGAAGATTTACAACTTAAAAAGCCAGCAAATATCTTCAACAAAATTATGGAAGAAAACCTCCCTAACCTAAAGAAAGAGATGCCCATGAATATACAAGAAGCCTACAGAATTGCAAACAGACTAGAACAGAACAGAAATACCTCCCATCACATAATAATCAAAACCCCAAATGCACTAAACAAAGAAAGAATACTAAAGGCAGTAAGAGAAAAAGGCCAAGTAACATATAAAGGAAGACCTATCAGAATTACACGAGACTTCTCACCAGAGACCATAAAAGCTAGAAGATCCTGAGCAGACCTCATGCAGACTCTAAGAGGAAACAAATTACAGCCAAGACAACTATACCCAGCAAAACTCTCAATCACTATAGACGGAGAAGCCAAGATATTCCATGACAAAACCAAATTTATGCAATATCTTTCCACAAACCTAGTCCTACAAAGGACAGTAGGGGGAAAGCACCAATACAAGGAGGGAAACTATACCCTGGAAAAAGCAAAATAATAACCTTCTTTCAGCAAATCCAAAAGAAAATAACCACTCAAATATAAAATTAACATCAAAAATGATAGGAAGCAATAATCACTATTCCTTAATATCTCTTAACATCAATGGACTCAATTCCCCAATAAAAAGACATAGACGAACAGACTGGATGTGTAAACAGGACCCTACATTTTGCTGCATACAGGAAACACACACCTCAGTCTCAAAGACAAAAACTACCTTAGAGTAAAAGGCTGGAAGACAATTCTACAAGCAAATGGTCTCAAGAAACAAGCTGGAGTTGCCATTCTAATATCAGATAAAATTGACTTTCAACCTAAATTCATCAAGAGAAACACGGAAGGACACTTCTTGCTGGTCAAAGGAAAAATCCACCAAGAAGAACTCTCAATCCTGAACATCTATGCTCCAAATGCAAGGGCACTCTCATTCATAAAAGAAACTTTACTAAAGCTCAAAGCACACATTTCACCTAACACAATAATTGTGGGGGACTTCAACACTCCACTCTCCTCAATGGACCGATCAGGAAAACAGAAACTAAACATGGACACAGTAAAACTAATTGAAGCTTTGGACCAATTGGATTTGACTGATATTTATAGAACATTTCACCCTAAAGCAAAAGAATATACCTTTTTCTCAGCACCTCATGGTACCTTCTCCAAAATCAACCATATACTTGGTCACAAGACAGACCTCAGCAAATAGAAGAAGATCGAAATAATCCCATACCTCCTATCAGATCACTATGAAGTAAAAGTGGTCTTCAATAGCAACAAAAACAACAGAAAGCCCACTTATACATGGAAACTGAACAATACTCTAGTCAATGATACCTTGGTCATGGAAGAAATAAAGAAAGAAATCAAAGACTTTTTAGAATTTAACGTAAATGAAGGCACAACATACCCAAATCTATGGGACAAAATGAAATCAGTACTAAGAGGAAAACTCATAGCCCTGAGTGCCTCCATAAAGAAAATGGAGAGAGCATACACTAGAAGCTTAACAGCACAGCTGAAAGCCCTGGAACAAAAAGAAGCTAATTCACCCAGGAGGAGAAGACAGGAAATCACCAAACTCAGGGCTGAAATCAAGTAGAAACAAAGAGAACCATACAAAGAATCAATAAAACCAGGAGCTGGTTCTTTGAAAAAATCAACAAGATAGATAAACCCTTAGCCAGACTAACCAAAATGCTCAGAGACAGTATCCACATTAACAAAATTAGAAAAGAAAAGGGAGATATAACAACAGAAACTGAGGAGATTCAAAAAATTATCAGATCCTACTACAAAAGCCTGTACTCAACACAACTGGAGAATATGGAGGAAATGGACAATTTCTTAGACAGATGCCAAATACCAAAATTAAATGAGGATCAAATACATCATCTAAACAGTCCCATTACACCTAAAGAAATAGAAGGGGTCATAGGAAATCTTCCAACAGAAAAAAAAAGCATAGGACTAGATGGTTTTAATGCAGAATTCTATCAGACCTTCAAAGAAGACTTAACACCAATACTCTTCAAACTATTCCGCAAAATAAAAACAGAAGGAACACTACCCAACTCTTCTATGAAGCCACAATTACACTGATAACCAAAACCTCAAAAAGATCCAACAAAGAAAGAGAACTTCAGGCCAATTTCCCTTAGGAATATCGATGCAAAAATACTCAATAAAATTCTTGCCAACCGAATCCAAGATTACATCAAAATGATCATCCACCATGATCAAGTAGGCTTCATCACAGGGATGCAGGGATGGTTCAATATGTGGAAATCCATCAATGTTATTCACTACATAAACAAAATCAAAGAAAAAAATACATGATCATTTCATTAGATGCTGAAAATTCAGCATCCTTTCATGCTAAATGCCTTGGAAAGAACAGGAATTCAAGGCCCATATCTAAACATAGTAAAAGCAATATACAGCAAACTGGTAGCCAACATCAAACTAAATGGAGAGAAACTTGAAGCAATTCCACTAAAATCAGGGACTAGACAAGGCTGCCCCCTCTCTCCATATCTTTTCAATATAGGTCTTGAAGTCCTAGCTAGAGCAATTAGACAACAAAGGAGATCAAAGGGATACAAATTGGAAAGGAAGAAGTCAAACTATCACTATTTGCAGATGATATGATAGATTACTTAAGTGACCCAAAAAACTCTACTAGAGAACTCCTATAGCTGATAAACAAGTTCAGCAAAGTGGGTGGTTACAAAATCAACTCAAGCAAATCAGTACCCTTTCTATACTCATAGGATACACAGACTGAGAAAGAAATTAGGGAAATGACACCCTTCACAATAGCCACAAACAGCATAAAGTATCTTGGGGTGACTCTAACCAAACAAGTGAAAGACCTATATGACAAGAACTTCAGATCTCTGAAGAAGGAAATCGAAGAAGACCTCAGAAAATGGAAAAATCTTCCATGCTTGTGGATTGGCAGGATTAATATAGTTAAAATGGCCATCTTGCCAAAAGCAATCTACAGATTCTATACAATCCCCATCAAGATCCCAACTCAGTTCTTCATAGAGTTAGAAAGAGCATATTCTCAAATTCATCTGGAATAACAAAAAACCCAGGATAGCTAAAACTATTCTCAACAGTAAAAAACTTCTGGGGGAATCAGTATCCCAGACCTCAAACATTACTACAGAGCAATAGTGATAAAAACTTCATGTTATTGGTACAATGTCAGACAAGTGGATTAATGGAATTGAGTTGAAGACCCAGAAATGAACCCACACACCTATGGGTGTCACTTGATCTTCAACAAAGGAGTTGAAAACATCCAGCTCCTTTTCCACATCCAGTGGAAAAAAGATAGCCTTTTCAACAAATGGTGCTGGTTCAATTGGAGGTCAGCATGCAGAAGAATGTGAATTGATCCATTCTTATCTCCTTGTACTAAGCTCAACTCCAAGTGGATCAAGGACCTCCACATAAAACCTGACACACTGAAACTAATAGAAAAAAAACTGGGGAAGACCCTTGAGGACATGGGCACAGGGGAAAAGTTTCTGAACAGAACACCAATAGCTTATGCTCTAAGTTCAAGAATTGACAAATGGGACCTCATAAAATTACAAGGTTTCTGTAAGGCAAAGGACACTGTCAAAAGGACAAAACGGCAACCAACAGATTGGGAAAGGATCTTCACCAACCCTAAATCATAGAGAGGGCTGATATCCAATTTATACAAAGATCTCAAGAAGTTAGACCCCAGAGAACCAAATAACCCTATTAAAAATGGGGTACAGAGCTAAACAAAGAATTTTCACCTGAAGAACTTTGGATGGCTGAGAAGTACCTTAAGAAATGTTCAACATCATTAGTCATTAGGGAAATGCAAATCAAAACAACTCTGAGATTTCACCTCACACCAGTCAGAATGGCTAAGGTTAAAAACTCAGGAGACAGGAGGTGTTGGGGAGGATGTGGAGAAAGAGGAATACTCCTCCACTGCTGGTGGGATTGCAAGATGGTACAACCACTTTGGAAATCAGTCTGGTGGTTCCTCAGAAAACTGGACATGACACTTCCGGAGGACCCTGCTATACCTCTCCTGGGCATATACCCAGAGGACTCCCTGGCATGCAATAAGGACACATGCTCCATTATGTTCATAGCACCCTTATTTATAATAGTCAGAAGCTGGAAGGAACCTAGATGCCCGTCAATGGAAGAATAGATACAGAAAATTTGGTATATTTACACAATGGAGTACTACTCAGCAATTAAAATCAATGAATTCATGAAATTCTTAGGCAAATGCTTAGAACTGGAAAATATCATCCTAAGTGAGGTAACCCTATCACAAAAGAATACACATGGAATGCAATCACTGATAAGTGGATATTAATTAGCCCAGAAGCTCTGAATTCTCAAGACACAGTTAGCATAACAAATGATACCCTAAAAGAGGGAAAGAGAGGGCCCTGGTTCTGAAAAGAGTTGATCCATCATTATAGGGGAATACCGGGACAGGGAAATGGGAGGGGGGTGATTGGGAAAAGGGCAGAGGGAAGAGGGCTTATGAGACCAATGGGAAGGGGGGAACCAGGAAAGGGCAAAGCATTCAGAATGTAAACAAAGAATAGAGAAAATAAAAATTAAAAAAAAAAATGGGTGAGCTGATCACCCCACTCTCACTACTAGCCAAGTTATCTAGAAAAAACCTTAAGTAACACCATAAATCAATTGGCCCTAACAGACATCTACAGAACATTACACCCAAATACTAAAGAATATATCTTCTTCTCAACAGCTAATGGAACTCTCTCCAAAATTGCCACATAGTTGGACACAAAGCAAGTATTAAAAGCTATAAGAGAATTAAGATAATACCACATATCCCATCTGACCACCAAAGATTAAAAATGGACATCAGCAATAGAAATGGTAGAAAATATACAAACCCATGTCTCAGATAGGTAACTGATTCCACCAATAAATTCTTCAGCTCTGGTAGTGGGTTAAATCTTGTTGAGTCATTTGCCCAAAGGGCAACATTCCAAGACATCAGGAGCTATTGTCAAGGCTATTGGTTACTCTCCATACACTGATGGCAAAGCCCCAAGGCAAAGGACAGCACTTTTTTTTTAAATTTTTTTATTCGATATAATTTATTTACATTTCAAATGATTTCCCTTTTCTAGCCCCCCCACTCCCCGAAAGTCCCGTAAGCCCCCTTCTCTTCCCCTGTCCTCCCACCCACCCCTTCCCACTTCCCCGTTCTGGTTTTGCCGAATACTGTTTCACTGAGTCTTTCCAGAACCAGGGACCACTCCTCCTTTCTTCTTGTATCTCATTTGATGTGTGGATTATGTTTTGGGTATTCCAGTTTTCTAGGTTAATATCCACTTATTAGTGAGTGCATACCATGATTCACCTTTTGAGTCTGGGTTACCTCGCTTAGTATGATATTCTCTAGCTCCATCCATTTGCCTAAGAATTTCATGAATTCATTGTTTCTAATGGCTGAATAGTACTCCATTGTGTAGATATACCACATTTTTTGCATCCACTCTTCTGTTGAGGGATACCTGGGTTCTTTCCAGCATCTGGCAATTATAAATAGGGCTGCTATGAACATAGTAGAGCATGTATCCTTATTACATGGTGGGGAATCCTCTGGGTATATGCCCAGGAGTGGTATAGCAGGATCTTCTGGAAGTGAGGTGCCCAGTTTTCTGAGGAACCGCCAGACTGCTTTCCAGAGTGGTTGTACCAATTTGCAACCCCACCAGCAGTGGAGGAGTGTTCCTTTTTCTCCACACCCTCTCCAACACCTGCTGTCTCCTGAATTTTTAATCTTAGCCATTATGACTGGTGTAAGATGAAATCTTAGGGTTGTTTTGATTTGCATTTCCCTAATGACTAATGAAGTTGAGCATTTTTTAAGATGCTTCTCCGCCATCCGAAGTTCTTCAGGTGAGAATTCTTTGTTTAACTCTGTACCCCATTTTTTAATATATCATTAAACATGGAGAGATTATCCAAATAGAAGTTTCACTCCTACTGACTACTATTCTTGGTCTTAAAAGCTACTTTGTATCCAGGCAGTAGTGACACATGCATTTAATGCCAGCACTTGGGAGGCAGAAGCAAGCAGATTTCTGAGTTCAAGGCCTGTCTGGGCTACAGAGTGAGTTCCAGGACAGTCAGGCCTACACCGAAAAACCTTGTCTTGAAAAAAAAAAAAAGGAAGAAAAGAAAAAGAAAACTGTTGCACTGAGCCTTTCCCAGACCAAGGGCCTCTACTTCCTTCTTCTTGGGCATCATTTAATATGTGAATTGTTTCTTGAGTATTCCGAGCTTCTGGGCTAATATCCACTTATCAGTGAGTGCATACCATGTGTGTTCTTTTGTGATTGGTTCACCTCACTCAGGATCTTCTCCAGTTCCACCCACTTGCCCAAGAATTTCATGAATTCATTGTTTTTAATAGCTGAGTAGTATTCCATAGTGTAAATATACCACATTTTCTGTATCCATTCCTCCATTGAGGGACATCTGGGTTCTTTCCAGCTTCTAATAATAAATAAGACTGCTATGAACATAGTAGAGCATGTGTCCTTATTAAATGCTGGGGAATCCTCTGGGTATATGCCAGGGGTCCTCCGGTAGTATCATGCCCAGTTTTCTGAGGAAGTGCCAGACTGATTTTCAGAGTGGTTGTTCCAGCTTGCGATCCCACCAGCAGTGGAGGAGTGTTCCTCTTTTTCCATATCCTTGCCAGCACCTGATTGGGGAACGGTGGGGGGGGGGGAAGGGCTTATGGGACTTTCGGGGAGGGGCGATCCAGGAAAGGGGAAATCATTTAAAATGTATATAAAGAATATATCAAATTTTAAAAAAAAAGAAAAAAGAAAAAATGATATATTGATATTTTTAAAAAAGGAAGGAGGAGGAGAGGGGGGAGGAGGAGGAGAAGAAGAAGAAGAAGAAAAGAAGAAGAAGAAGAAGAAGAAGAAGAAGAAGAAGAAGAAGAAGAAGAAGAAGAAGAAGAAGAAGAAGAAGAAGAAGAAGAAGTTACTTTGCACAAGTATGGAAGTCTGGAAGGAAAAGGTTATTAACAGTATTCCCCAGCTACATATCTTACAACAGAGACCTGCCTGCAAGACGTACTAATGCAGTAATAGCACAATGTTATGGAAATAGATAACCACTACTTTATTGAATTTCAGGTTCACTTCAAGAGATGGAACCCATACATGATGCTGATGATGTGGACGAGAACCTGAGACTATATAGGTCATTGGCCTAGGGGGGAATCTTTTACTATTATTCTGCAAGAGGAAAACATTAATAAAATTACTCCTAATGACATATTTCTGTACCCACATGTCAGAGTATTGCTCAACCTTCATCAAAGAAGCTTCTTCTTGAAGTATATGATAGTTAACAAAGTATATGATAATTAACAAAGTATATGATAATTAACAAAGTATATAATAATTAACAAAGAGATTCACAAATGCACGGTACGGAGAGAGTGAGAGACTTTGGAGCACCCAACCCTAAATGGTGTGTCTTTATCATACCCAGTCCTTCAAGGCTCATGGGTTTATGCAGAAAGGGGAAAGAGAAAGGTTGTAAGAGCCAGAAGTCCTGGATGATTCCAACAGCAACTTCAAGAGACAACAAAACTGATATAGCAAACTGGAGAGATTGTAAGAGTATACCTAAGACCTGCACATGTTCAAGCCAGATGTGATACTAGCACTGGAAGGGGAAGCCGTCATGGGTTTTCACCCCTAATTAAGAAGCTATTTGCATTTGATACCTGATGGGAAAGGGAAAATCAGTTTTTGCTAATCATTCTATATGTCAACCATACTCTTGAGTAGGCCCTGACCAGGATTCATTGGCCAACATATTTTTCTGCAAATGTTTTAATTGGTGTGTTTTGATTTACTGCAAAAGGGAATGGTCACCCAGCTATGGGGCCCGGAGAGATGGCTCAGTGATTAAGTTCTCTTGCTGCTCTTGCAGAGGAGTCCAGCTCAGCTTTCAGAACCTCCAGCTCCAATGAGTCTGATCCCCTCTTCTGGCCTCCACAGACACAGGGCACACATGTGGTTCACAGACACAGAAACAGGCAAAACACTCATATACATAAGACAGAGATAAATTATTCTTTTAAATTTTTTAACTATCTAAATAGTGATTAAAAGGTTGAAAGCCAGATGGCTTGTTATGCTTATGGGAGTTTTCAGGTATAAATTCTTGCCTCGATCTCCAGGGCTGCCTTCCCTCAAGTGATGAACTGTGACTTGGGATATAGAAAACAAAAACCAAAAAAACCAAAACCTCTTCTTCTCCAGGTTGCTTTTGGTCACCAGATGCCCTTTTCATCAGGTAACTCTAAAATGTGATAAATATTTTTAGCAAAGTATCAGGATGTAAAATATATACAAAAAAAATCAAGAGCTTTTCTATATATCAGTGATGAATTTGCCAAGAAAGTATTTTTTGACAAGAAAAGTTTTTTTTTTAAATTCACATTTATATTAGCTTTAAAACTTTCAGGAATCAACTTAAACAAGAGGTAAAAGACTTCTGTGGGGAAAACCTTCAGACACTAAAGAAGGAACTGGTCGACAATGACTCTTTACCAAAAGTAAGCTCTGGCGATACTATTCACAGAACTATAAAGGACAATCCTGAAATTCAAATAAAAGCACAAAAGGTTTCAAATATCTACAGCAACCCTGATCAGAAGGAGCAATACTGTGGGTACCAAGATGTCTAACTTCACATTGTATTCACATCAGAACCACAGTAACAAGAACAGCACAAGGCAGACAGCACAGCGCTAGAAATGTAGACGATGGAATAAGGGCCCAGAGATGTACCCACACCGCGACAGCTGCCTGATTTTAAAAAATAAAAACAAATCCTTCAAAATGTAGCTTGGCAGAGAAAGCAGCCTCTTAGATAGACAGTGCTGGGAAAATGAGATTTCCACAGACAAGGAAGGAACCAGATCCTCATCTGTTTCTACACAAAAAAAAAATCTATTGAAATCAAATTGATGATCTTAATGTGTCTCTGTAAACTTTACACTAGTTGCAAACAGGAAGACACACTGGAGACATAAGTAAGGAATTTCTGAATAGACCACAATAGCACAAGAAATAATCTCAAGAATAGATATTATGGGATGGATTAAAATTCAAAAGCTTCTCAGCACAAAGAGCACTTTGTGGAATGAAGCAAAAATCTTTGTCAAATACAGAACAGAAAATTCACATCTAGGGTATATAGGAAATGCAAAGGTAAACAGAGTAAACTAAATTTCCCAATCAACAAATGGCTTAGCTAACTAAATAAAATGGGTCTCAAAGGATTCCAACAGGGGCGAGACAGAATCTCAAAGAGATTTCTTATTTTACTTTAAAAATGTATTCATCACATCATCATCATCGCCATAACCATCATCATCAACATTATCACTTGTACATGCACATATGCCAGGCACACATGTTCATGCTAATCATGTCAACATGTTGTGCAGCAAATACTTATACATGCTTGATCAGCCCCACCAGAATCCTCAAAGTAGTTTTAATTGTCACTTCCCAGGTGGCTAAGGAGGCTAGCCACATTTAAAGTATTTATTGGCATTTACATTTCTTCCTTCAAGACCCGTTTTATTCAGCTAATGCGGGCCACTTGTTGATTTGGGAATTTTAGTTTGTGGTGTTTTTACATTTGCGTTCCTTATACATCCTGTATATTAATCTCCTGCCTGGTTTATTTCCGTATCTTTTTTGTTTTCTCTTATCCCTTTCGTTGATTGGGACTGTCACACAGGTGTGTATGTTTTGATCAACTCCACCCCATCCCCTCCCCCACCAACGCCTGTTCTGCCACCTTTGCCTCCCACTCTCATGAGGTCTGGTTATTCAAACCCTCGGAATCCACTTTGTGTTGTCTGTACGTGCAAGTTTTAGGAGCATGCCCTGGAACACACGTAGCCTCCCTGGTTTTGCCTTGCTGAAGAAACCGGCTCCTCCCTCACCCAGTCATCATCAGCTGCCTACAGCTCCACAGATAGTAACATTGTGACCACCTCCCTCTTCAGGCTGGAACTGCTTGGTCTTTCACAGGTCTTGTACACTCTGTCACAAACACGGTGAGAGCATATATCCGACTGTGCTGCTGTGTCTGGAAAGCAGTTTCTTTAGTCATCCTCTGCCTCGGGGTCTAATAATCTTTCCACTCCCTGGATAGGATGATTCCATAGGCTAGGCAAGAAGAGAACTCTATATATGTCCCTAAGGAACGTTAGAAGTTAAGGAGTTTCCCCTGCAGTACAATGAATGCCAGTTCTCCGACTATAATGGAATCTATCCGGTGCAGTGTTCTTAAAATAAGCAATACCTCTTCCTATAGCTAGGAATTAGATAGTTAGCTAGGCTACCAGAGTATGTCAACACTGAAACCACAACACAACTGTTTTTACAGTGGTGTCTCATTCAGACTGAGGTAGCTGGCCAGTTCTTATTAGTTTGCTTTTACATTTCAGTCTCCACTAACTTTAAATCAAAGTAATCATTAGTGCATCCTGGAATACTGCACAGGTTGCCTTGGCTAGGAATTTATACATGTGTTCACAGTCTAGAATACTAGTGCACACATACACACACACATGCACACAAGCCTGTATATATTCTACAGGGCAAATTTTAGTTTTGTCTAGATTTTACCTGTGGATTTTTTTTTATCCCCTGCCATGCCCATCACAAGATGACCAGAAGGTAATAAAATCACAGTTTGTCTGATGTATGCCTTGACAACGCACTAGAACAGAGCAAATAAATACAATGGAGTGATCTTAGTAAAAGAACACTTTAACCAGGAATAATAATTATAAACCACAAAAAAAATGATGTTTTAGCATGAAATAGGGGAAGAAGAGTCCCAGCTTGGAGAAGCCTTGTGATCAGATCTGTGGATTCTGATCAGTTCACCGTGACTCATTAGAAGGCTCCGGGTGTGTCCTGGTGTCAGTCTGCATTTTATTTCCTCAGAGGCAAGCAAGGCAAGGAGGATATTACTCATCCTAGCTCACAGGGAAGATGTTTGGACTATCTAATTAGAAACTGTAGAGGGTCATTAAAACACACCATGTAATTACTCTTGAATGTACATCTTATCCTGTGTAATTAAATGGAAAAAAAGTAATTTGTTTTACTTTTCTAGTCATCTCTTTTTATTTAAAATTTTTATTATTTTGGACATGGACATATATATGTGTGTGTGTATATGTATGTATATATGTGTGTGTGTGTGTATGAATACATACATATATATGAAATATGAAATTTTAATTACTTTCTCCCCTATACCCTCCTCTCTCTCTCTCTCTCTCTCTCTCTCTCTCTCTCTCTCTCTCTCTCTCTCTCGCTCTCACTCTCTCTCTTGCTCTCTTGCTCTCTCTTTCTCTCATCCCTATCAATTAACCTTATCTCCTCCAGTCCCCTTCTCATGTTTATGCCTTTTGGTTTTGTTTTATGACAAATTTAGTTTAACTAGGGCCATCTGTGTCACCCCTGGATAGGACGTGTACCCTGGGGACTGATGAGGTCATCAGAGAGTACACAAATAAAGCAACAATTCCCCGGCCCTCCAGGCCTATCAGTTGCCAACAGTGGAGCGTAGGACGCCTTGAGCGCATCCTCCCCTGTGCCCTCCTCTTCTCAGGCCTGCCCCTTTGCATTCAGACATTCACGATGTGCGGTGACTGCAATAATGGCTGCGCCCTGTCCAGAAGATGGCGTTGCCCAGCCCTACTGCCTATCTTCCTGCTTTTACATTCTTTCTGCCCCTTCTTTTGCTATGTTCCCCAGCCTCAGAGGGATTAGCATCAATGTCTTCTTCAGGGCTGTACACTCATCTGTCACTCATTCTTAACACCTTGTGCAACCACAAGTTCCCGCATTCCCACTGTTTCCTGGAAGGAAGCTTCTCTGATTAAGAATGAGAGTCTATAGGTATACAGGACAGGCATGGTAGCGCACGCCTTTAATCCCAGCACTTTGCTGACCAAGACAGGTAGATCTCTGAGTTCAAGACCTGGTCTGCAGAGTGAGTTCCAGGCCAGGAAGCAAGAGAAATCCTGCCCCCCCCCCAAATAATAAATAAATAGATAAATAAATATATTAGTATAGGGCAGCTTAAAGTTGCCAACTTAGCTAAATAACAATAAGAAGTTCCTCACCAGGATCTATGATCTCCCCTGACCTGGGCTTTTGACCAGAGTGACCGAATCATGCTTGTGAGGTAGGTCTTAAAAATCCAGTCTAAGAATATTTTTTGTCCTGGTTAGGTTTTTATTGTTTTGCTTTATGTCAACTTGATGCAAACTAGAGCTGTCTGAGCAAAAGAGGACAAAAATGCCTCCACGGGCTGACTAGAATGGGCAGAGGTCCTAAATTTAATTCCCAGCAACCACATGAATGCTCACAACCATCTGTACAGCTGCAGTGTACTCATAGACATAAAATAAATAAATAAATCTTTAAAAATAAATGCCTCCACAAATCAGGCTTGGGGGCAAGTCTTCAAGGCTTTTCTTGATTAATGATTGATAAGGGAGGACCCAGTCCATTGTGTGGGGCAGTGGGCCACCTCTGGAAAGGTGGTCATGGAGCGTATTAAGAAAGCAAATTGACAAACCAAGAAACCAAGCAAGCCTGGGAAGTAAGCCAGTAAGCAGTATTCCTCCACAGTCTCTGCCTCTAAGTTCTTGCCCCCAGTTCCAGCTTTGACTTCCCCTGCTGATGGACTGTACCCTTTACCCCAAATAAATCATTTCCTCCCCAAGTTATTTTTGGTTGTGCCATTTGTCCCAGCAATAGAAACTTAACTCTTACAGCTGGCTAACTATCTCACAAGTGGGCATGTCTTGCCTGGCAGGTTTTTATTGAAGTTCATAGAATTCACAGCCGAGCAGGACCGCTGATGTCCTTTCTCCTCAGTAGCCCTGTGTAGCATCCTCCAGCCCTACGAAGGTTTGCCAGTAGGGAGGCAGCTTTCCAGTTCCGTTTTATGGCATCTTCAGCAACAACGGAGTGTTATCAGTTTCTAGGAGGAAACTGCATCAAATGGTGAGAAGCTATATTTTTAGGGGAGCCTTTGGAACCTGTCTGACCAACAACTCATAAAGAGGTGTCACACACATCTTAGCTAGGGCTGACATTGCTGTGACGAAACGCCATGACCCAAAGCAACTTGAGAAGGAAAGGGTGTATTTGGCTTACATGTTCCAAGTCATAGTCCATTGAGGGAAGCCAAGGCAGGAACTCAAACAGGGTGGGAACCTCCAGTCAGGAGGTGATGTAGAGGCCATGGAGGAGTGCTGCTTACTGGCTTGCTCTTCAAGGCCTGCTCAGCCTGTAACACCACTCACAATGGACAGGCCCTCCCCCCATTAATCACTAATTAAGAAAATATCCTCAGGCTTGCTTACAGCTGGATCTTATAAAGGCATTTTTCTCAGTTGAGGCTCCCTCCTCTCAGATTACTATAGATTTTATCAAATTGACATAAAACTAGCCAGCACATAGATGTAAATAAGATTGTTTAATAACCCATGGTTTCTGGGTGAGTTAGAGTTTTCCAGCCATACACACTATCTCCCTTAAAATTATTTTAAAATAATAAATTATTTTTTAAAAATTTTATTTACGAGCTTTCCACAAGGATTTTCCAGATTGTCTTTGCTTTAGTTAACCCTCTCCCCATCTATCTCCTCTACCCTCCCCCTTAACCTTAACACGCCTTTAATCCCACCCAGCACTTGGGAGGCAGAGGCAGGCAAATTTCTGAGTTCAAGGCCAGCCTGGTCTACAGAGTGAGTTTCAGGACAGCCAAGGCTCTACAGAGAAACCCTGTCTCGAACCCCCCCCCAACAAAATCTTCACCCTCAGACCCTCAGGACCCTCCTTTCTATTTCCATATTCCCTACATTCTGCTACATTCCAGTTTCTGAAGGCCGCTCTCCAGTTCTCTGGCCTCTACATCCACTGTTAGGTATTTGAAGCTAGGAGAGAAAGAAACACTTTTTTTTTCTGGGTCTGGGTTACCCTGCTCAATATACTTTTTCCAGTTCCATCCACTTACCTGAAACGTTCTTTTTTTTTAACATTTGAGTAAAGTTCCATTGTGTGTATGTGCCCCCATTTTTATTGTCCCTTCAATAGTCCATGGTCATTTAGGCTTGATCCATTTCCCATCTATTGGGAATAGGATGGCAATGAACATGGGTAAGCAAGTGTCTTTGAAGTAGCATCCTTTGCATATTTCTCAGGAAGGGAATAGGAGGGCCATGTGGCATGATTCTACATTGTGTTAAGTTGACAACCAAAGATAACCATCTCAAGGACCATGGTACTAGTACAAAACAGACGCGTAGATCATTCGAACAGAATAGAAGACCAGATTCAGATCCATGCAAATGTGACCAATGGTTTTTTTTTTTTTATAAAGCTACTCATGCCAAAAATACTCATGGAAACAAAGAGCGTGTCTTCGACAAATGGTGTAGGGGAAACTGGGTGTCTACATGTAAAAGAATGAAACTGGGCATTATTTCTCATCCTGCACAATATTCAACTCTGAACGGAAAAAAAAATGCCTCCTTTAAAAATCATAAACTCGGGGGTTGGAGAGATGGCTCAGCAGTTAAGAGCACTGACTGCTCTTCCGAAGGTCCTGAGTTCAAATCCCAGCAACCACATGGTGGCTCACAACCATCTGTAACAAGATCTGATGCCCTCTTCTAGTGTGTCTGAAGACAGCTACAGTGTACTTACATATAGTAATAAATAAATCTTTAAAAAAATCATAAACTCTAAATCTGCCAGAGGAAAAAGCATTGAACACACTATAACTTATAGACATAAGGAAAAACTAAATAGGACTCCAGTTGCTCGAGAAATAAGGCAACAACTGGCAGACAAGATCTCATGAAATTAAAAAGTGTACAGTGAAGGCAATAGTAAATTAAATGAAGAAGCAGCCTACCGAAGCAGCCTACGGAAAGGGAGAGAAATATTTGCTACCTATGCAACCGTTGGAGGATTAATATCTAGACTATACTAAGAACTGAAATATAACTTCAAGAAAACAATAACAAGTAAAAAATGGAATATATAATGAGTGAGAAGAGAATTCTCAAAAGAAGAAATATAGAAGTGGCTAATAAACACCTTTAATAGTGTTCAACATCGGGAAGTCATTTGAAATGTAAATAAATTATATCAAATAAAAAAAAAAAGAAAAAAAATAGTGTTCAACATCATGGCCATTAGGGAAATGAAATGTTCAATTCTTCATGGGTTCTAAAGATTTTGTATGAAGTTTTATATTCTTCATCATGGAAGAAACTTTGCAATATGGAGTTTGTGTTAAATATGGTGGTGTTGGGGTTGGAGAGATGGCTCAGTGGTTAAGAGCACTGACTGCTCTCTTAGAGGTCCTGAGTTCAATTTCCAGCAACCACATGGTGGCTCACAACCATCTGTAATGAGTTCTGATTCCCTCTTCTAGTGTGTCTGAAGATAACTACAGTGTACTTATATATAATAAATAAAAGTAAACAAAATATGGCAGGGTTTTTCTAACTTCTATTTGAGAAAGAATTGTAAACCCAACAAATTATCGCTGTGTGTGAACACAGGAGGTCTAATATACTAAGGTTTGTAGTGGGATGCGTCCTTTACCAACTCAGAGAATCTTTCTGCATACTTAATTTTAGATTCTTCATGAAAGATCACAGTGAGTTAATATTTCTTTACTATGTAAATTACGCTCAAATTACCTTATACAGTGAAAATATCAGGCCCGAAGTCTTATTATCACTGAGTAGAACATTGGAATTTAGGACCAAACTTCAGCAATTGCTGTCTCTAAAATATTTGGATAATTCTTTAAAATTGCTCCTCCTTGCCTCTGATTTTTGATTACAGAAATCAACCTAAACACAATAATAACTCTCAAAACTCAAAACAAAGCTTTTTTTCAAATTGCATGTGGTTAAAAAAAAAAGTTGTATCATTGACATAAAAATGAAGCAGAAAGAGAATTATCTATATTCTTTGTCAGTATCCTAGAAGTGGCTGCCATGAAGCTGGACACAGGAAGGAGAATGTTTTGCCCTGGATAAAAATACATGTGTGGGTAGTGGTCCTTCAGAGAGTGTGTCTGAGAAGATGAGACGGCACTGAGTCCAGAGAATACAAATTGCATCAAAAATACCTATGATTAATTCACCGCAATCATTTTAGGAAATTGTCTCAGGTTTGCCAAAACTAATTTCATTCAGCCTCAACTATGTCTTAGAGACATAGCTCCATGGTGGTGCCCAACTTGCGAAGTTGGATTAAAGACCTACTAATGGGAACAGAAAAGCAAATTCACCTGTAGCTGTTCTTGGATCACATCCCAGTCCCAGATATCCATGGTAGAAAACTGTCTTCCGAGGTTTGGTTTATTCATTTAGTATGGGGGGAAGGGGGTTGGAGTAGTAGGTATGATGTCTGTATAGACATGCGCAGAGGCAGAGGCTGGTGGATTATGTCCAGTATCTTACAATCCACTTATTATCTTGAGATGGGGGTCTTTGGTTAAATTTGGAACTAAGCTGGCAGCAAACTGCAGAGATCCTCCTGTCTCCAAACCCATTCCTGCTACTGAGGTTGCAGCTGTGAGGTTAGGTCTCACCAGGTGATTTTTCTTTAAGTGGGTGCTGGGATCCAAACATGGGGCCTCATGACTGTGCAGCAAATTCTCTTACTTGTCTCTCAGTCCCCAAGATAAGTTTTACAAAGCACCATAAGCTTGTTCAGTTGCCCTTTTTTGGTATCTATAAGTCTTACAGGAATTGTTAGCATTTGCTTATATGCTACTTTTAGTTTTAGAGAGTTTATTATCCATTCATAGGTGGTATCGTAAGAGGCAGAGCTAGTGAACAGAGTTCCCTTCTAGCAGGAAGGGTCCCAGGAAACGGGACAGCACGCGTGGCTCATCTGGGGGATTTTATAGGATTGATACCAGAAACCATGGCAAAGTATTGGAAGAGAATTGAGCTGATCATTCTGAACGTGCAAATGCAGGACGCCCAGGAGCCTTGTCTTGGTTTCAGTTACGTGGCCATGAGTAGCCTATAGGTAGGAGTATGTCTTTAGAAGACAAAAAAGACACAGAGACCAGAGCCTTCTCCAGACATTCCTGGACTCCCACATGAACATTCTCATTTGCTACTTTGAGGTCCCTGCCTTGTGTTACCAGTTTCACTTCCCTCTCCTCACCTCCCCTCAGGCTGAAGAGGAAAACCTGGGAGCCGTTAGCAACCAGACCTGTGATCAGAGCTTCAAACAAACACCTTTGGCATTTCTGGCTTCCAGTCACAACAGAACCGAGGATATTTTTGGTTTATAGATGAGGGCATGAATCAAGGTCCTTATCTCTAAACTGCCTGTCCCGTGCAGGCTTATTTTTAATTGATAGATTATTTAAATTAGCATACTAACTTTGCTTATAGCTGAAAGGTATTCCCACATCTGGGCTGGGGAGCTGCTACACAGGTGTGGAAAGATGTGACTTCATTTAACAAGTCACTCACAGTGCCTTTCTCATTACTGTTTTACTTTGGGTGTGTGGGGGTGGGGGTGGGGATTGAGGTTTCTTTTACACCATAGTCAGCAGGGTGGTACAACCTTTATTGCATTCCAGTGCCTGTCAAAACTAAGCCAATAGCCATAGTGACGAAGGCATTTTGAACAAATACGTACAATTCCTCTTCTGCCCTACCCTTAGTCAGACATTGATAGCTAAAGATGTGAGACTTGGTGAGCCCATTGTAGGAAAGGCTGTCCTATCCAGGCCCTGACTTTTGTTCATTCCCTTCAAAGCATCTTCAAACTGATGAGTTATTACATCATGGTGCAAAACCCTTTTCATTTGATGCTTAAAGTCCTATACGGTCTATGTTTTATTCATTAACAATAAAAATAAAATCACTGAGGAATAAAGAGATCAAGATAGAAATCAAACGGTGGATGTAAGGGTCAATCCCCAGGGTGTCTGACATCAGAACACTTGCTCCGACTTGACCCGAGCAACTTTTATCTTTTATTTCATCACATTTTTTCCTTTCTGGCTCCATACTTACTCATATTTAATAAGTTTTGCAACTATTTCCAAGAAATTTGTTAAAGGCACTTTTCAAATGCTCCTTTCTCCAGTAAATAGTCGCAGAACATTAAAAATAGACTTTCATTTTAAGATGTATTTTAAGTCAGAGTTTTCTATGTATGCTTTAGTATCCTTTGCCATCACACACTCAAATATTACACTAAGATGACTTGGTTTAAAAGTTGCATGGCACATGTGATTCTTCTATTATATGGCAATGGTGAAATAGAAACATGTCTGTTTCTGAGTAGTAGCACCAAAATTCAAATTCCTTGCTGATTGAAGCAATAGACTAGGTAGATAATAAAAACTTAACTCTTTATAAAAAGATTGTATTTTTATTTTTAAGTATGTACATGCATGTGTGTCTCTGTGTGTGCTTGCTTAGGCTAGAAAACAGTATCAGATCTCCTGGAACTAGAGTTAGTTGTGAGCCATCCAACCAGGGTGCTAGAACCCAAACTGGTCCTCTGCAAGAACTGTGCAAAGCCTTAACTACTGAGCCATCTCTCTAGCTCCAAACTCAAATGCTAATGCTGAGTGAAATATAAATACTAGCCTATTATTTACTAGTATGACTTGTTGGGCACTGTAGCAGTTTGAAAGAGAATGGCCGCCATAGGCTCATATGTTTGAACATTTGGTCCCCAGTTGGTGGAACTGTTCGGGAAGGATTAGGAGGTGTGGCTTTGATGGTCTTATTGGAGGGGATGTGTCACAAGAGGGTGAACTTTGAGGTTTCAAAAGCCTGTGCCATACCCAGTCCCTGTTCCCTCTGCCCCCAACTTGTGGATCAGATGTGAACTCTGAGCTACTGCTCTAACACCATGCCCGTTGGTCTGCTGTCACGCTTCCCACCAGGATCATAGTGCACTCACTCTCTAAATTATAAACAAGTACCTAATCAGATGTTCTCTTTTAAGTTTCCTTGGTCATGGAGTTTCACCACAGCAATAAAACAGCATTTAATACAGGCACTGGTATAAAAAAAATGCACTCCCATTAAACATAATAAACAAAACATAAAAATCCTACACACTGTATTTCATCTTTTAGAATTAAAAAAATTCAAACCTCTAGCTCTGGCTATTGAAAAAATTAAAACTACATACACAGACAAACACACATATATTAAATCATCCAGAATATAAACTGTTAAAAAAAAGTGCTGATATGTATAGTATTTTAGTTGCTGGAATTTCTCATTATGGTTTTTACAACACGCATGTTCAACAGACTTCACCAAGTAGATCTTGCTGCCGTATGAGTGTAGTCTGCCCAGCCTGTGAAGACTTCCCTCCACCACAAGAAGACACCTTTTCACTCTGTTTTTTAGAGCTACAAACTCTCCTCACTCACTGTTCTTTCATTGAGAATTACTTATTGATTTCTATGCGCCTGGCATTAACATCTGCTTTTATGTTACATACCAAAGCGAGTTCAACAAAAAAGGGTGAGAGCAGTTTTAAGACTTTTTCCCTGTTAAAGGAAAATAATGAAAAAGGGGTTCATTCTTTTGTATGTGTATGTGTATGTGTATGTGTATGCATGCACAAGTTCAGACAAATATAATCTGTTAAGTCTATTTGGGTGGGTGATGTGTATTTGGTATAGACATATATCAAGACTAATCACTCTGGACTGGACAACCAATACAAGGTTTCATCCCTGAGAGAGGCTAATTCTTCTCCCAACAGTCACTAGTTCCCTGCAATTCTTTTTATAAAGTTGGGGCCCCAAGATATATTTATCCCCTTCCATGTTAATATTCCAGTCATGTTTATGCAGCCATTTCTAGGACAGACCGTTTAACAGCAGACTTCCTGGTGTTCTGGCTCTTACCATCTTTCTAACCCCCTCTGCTGTGATGCTCCCTAAGCCACAGATACAGAGATGTGTGTATTCATTGAGCCTCGACTCCCCTGAACTTGTGATCTCTGTATTGTGTCCTGTATGGTTTTCTGTGATGGTCTCCACTTGATGTAAAGAGAAGCTTCGTTGAGGAAGGATGGTAGCTACACTTGTTTGTGAGTGTAAAGATATGATGTAGAGTTAAGAATTATACTATTCTAGCAAAGTTGCAGGTGTATTTTTGAGGGCTCATGCCATCACTAGCCTCTGGAAGCTGGTCAGATTTCCAGGATCAGGGATAATTTTTCTCCGGTTGAGTTGTCTTAAGTCCAGTTAGATAGCTGTTGGGTTGCCATTGATTTTCAAGTGCTATGTATTGCACTTTTATGCTTGTCTTCCATGCTATGGTTCACAACCTGTAGCTGGGCAGGACTATTTAATTACTTCCATCTCTTGGCAGCTCACATAGTATTTTCTGTAAACATAGAAGCTAGACTACAAAAGGGAGGCAGTCGGTTAGATCTAGCTTGGACCATTCAAATTTTGCGTCCTAAATGTGCTGTGTCTTCAGCAATAGGGGCTATAATGGTTTGAATGAGAGGCTCACAGGGAGTAGCACTCTTAGGAGGACTTGTCAGAGACCTTTGTTAGTCAGAGTGGCTTTGCTGTAGGAAGTGTGTCTCTAGGGAGTGGGCTTTGAGGTTCCAGAAACACACCATCACTTCCTGCTGCCTCTTACACCAAGATGTAAAACTCTCAGCTCCTTCTCCAGCATCATGTCTGCCTGTGTGCTAAAGATGATAATGGACTAAACCTCTAAAACTGTAAACCAGTCCCAACTGTTTCCTTTATACAAGCTGCCAAAGTCATGCTGTCTCTTCATAGCAATAGCAGCCTTAACTAAAATAGAGGCCCACCCTTGACTGAAAGGCAACCAAGGGCTGCATCAGTAGTCTCTATTTTTTTGTGAGTCATTTGGATTACCAGAATCAAGTATTAGAAAGGAGATGCTGGGGTTTTGTTAGTGTACGGTTTTTATGGGAGCATCGTCAGTTCAAGTGGTTTAATCTCCATATATTCATATATTTATATTTAGTAATTTATATACTTATATTCAGTAAATATAAAATAAGATTATTTAAGACTTTACTAAGCAACCTTGTTGCTATTTGTCCCTTGTCCCCACTTCTTCTGGACTGGCCTCCCTCCCCCTTCCCCTATTGATATCCCTATTTCCCAGTTTATTTCATCTGTATCCTGTTATTCTTCTTCCTTCAAGGCCCTCATGGTCCCTTTATACTTTCCTGGGTTTTCCTAATGATATCCTTATATGTGAGGATTTGGAGCGAGGAACATCAGATTGGGGAAAACAGTGTTTGTCTTCCTAGGTCTAGGCCAGCTCACTCAAGAGAACCTTTCCTTAGGCCTGTTCATTTACCTGAAAGTTTCATGATTTTATTTTTCTTTACAGCTGAACAGCATTCAGTGTGTCTGTACCACATTTTCATTGTCCATTCATGTGCCGAGAGAGGTATTGCGGTTGTCCCCATTTCCTGGCTATTACGAATAGGGCAGCAATGAGTATGGCTGAGAAAATATCCATAGAGTAAGATGCTGAGTCCTTTGGGCCTATGCCAAGGCGTGGTAATAGCTGGGTGGTATGGGAGATTTGGTTTCACTTTTTGATGATACTCCATATTGATTTCCAGATGGTCCTGTACCAATTTGTATCCCCACCAGCACTGACTGAGGGTCCCCTCTTCTCCACCTGCATTTGTTGTCAGTTGTCTTCTTGATTTTAGCCATTCTTGCTGGGGTGAGAGATGTCAACAGGATTCTCATAATGTATTTGTAAGACAGACAAGCATTGATGGGCAAATAGAATCAGAGGTAGGAGAGTTCCAATGGATGATTGAATGGTTGGGGGGATCAGATCCGTAAATATGAAAAAATCAAATGTCTGTGAGATGCACTAAGAATTCCACTTCCTTTTGTATTACCCCTGAAAAAATTTAATAAACAAAATTATACCTGGGAACAGATTAAGTATTATTTATAAGATTTATGAGGCATGTTGGGGGGTGCTGATAAGAACTAATTGGCTTCTGAGGACTCTGACTTAATGAACAGATTAATGTCATTATTTTATGATCTGGTCAGTTAACAGAAATGCCTCCATTAAAAGCTGTTCCTGCGCCCTGACCCTTGCGTTGTCTCCCTCTCTGGTCCTTACCTTCCACCATCCTATGATTCAGTAAGACCTTCCTCAGATCTGTATCTATCAACCTTTGACTTCCCAATCTTCCAAACTCCAAGAAGTGAGGGTTGTTTTTTTTTTGTGTGTGTTTTTGTTTTTTTTTTTTTTAAATATCCAATCTACAGTGTTCTTGTTGTGACAATGCAAAGTCAACTAAGACACTTGGAGATAACAACAACAGCAACAACAACAGCAACAATAATAATAAATGTAAAAGTCTGTTCAACTGGACTTGTAGTCAACCCAGCAGTTCAACGCAGCAGTTCATCACAGACTTAAGCAATCTCTGTGTTAACCTTAATGCTGTTCACAGTCCTTTAATATGATGAATAGCCAGAGATTAAGCACCCTTCTGAGTGTGACCTTGGGCTGTGTTCTGGAGGTAGAGGTGAAGGCTTTGTGCATTTAAAACACTTTGCCTTAGAAACTGCTCTGGAGTGTTTGCTGGCTGTGCACAGAAAGCACCCTGTTGCAATTGAGCCATCTCAGGCAGGCTTCAGGTTTCAGGACAAACAATACATCTGCTGATACTTCAAGCATGACTAACGACTGAATGTCAGGGGCATTCATCCCTACAGAGTGAAAGAAAAAAATGTGAGAAGCCACAGAGTCTTCACAAAGCGCCAGAACCAAGCTGTGGGAGGGACTGTGTCTGCTGGGCAGTCAGCCCTGCTCACAGAGATGCATAGAGGGTGGGTGGGGCTGGGAAGGGTCCAGCGCCTCTGGAGCTGAATTTACCTTAGCTGTGATGCTGCCTTCTACACTTCTAGTATGGTTCTCACTGAGCTACACTCACTCTGGCTTCCCATCTGTGAGAGGCATCTCCCCTTGAAATGGCCACAGTGGTAGTCTGATCCCAGCTCCTAATAAAGATTTAATAGTCTGTTAGCCTGTTGGTACATGACAACCTTATTACGCACACGCGCGCGCACGCACATAAACACACATACACACACACACACACAGAGAGAGAGAGAGAGAGAGAGAGAGAGAGAGCCTCTCTCTTCTTAGGTCCTTGCCTAGTCTTCAGCCTTATTGGGAAAGAACTGGTTTTGCTCGAGGCAGGCATGAGATTAGCAGCTGTTAGGGGACAGTCAAGGAAATATCTCAGACACAAAAAGCAGGTTTCCTGAACACATTGCATGAATAGGATTATCTCTGCACGGGAGAGACTTGGAACATACGCATTTGCTTGTGTACTTATTCACTGATTCATATGTACTGAATATCTGTATAGAAGCAGGCTGTTCATCACAGGAGAACCAAAGGGAAGTATTTGCAAATTATCTCTCTAAAGGAGCTGACAGCCTGAATCAGGAGCCCAGTCTTTTTCACCTACATTTGAACTTAGACTTTAAGCACACTGTGTGTGTGTGTGTGTGTGTGTGTGTATACATACATACATACATACATATATATAGTTTATAGATTAAGACAAATTGGATACATGTATATCTGCGTATATGCACATTTCTAATATGTGTTTTCCTGTGTTCAACTTAAGGTGAGATTGAAGAAGCAGCTTTATTATCAGGACCAAGAGAGGCTGACTGACTTGTAGAGCCCTGCCGGGAGATCCTATAGTTGTGCTTTAGAGTTGTATATAGGCTATGTTCATTTCATGTGTCTACAGAGTTATCAGATGGTGGTATGTCATGGCCCTAAGTGCTAAGAGCAAGAATGCCTTGCCTCAAAGCTACATCTAAACCAGTTTGTCATGGAGGTCAGAGAAAATATATTTTTTAAAGTATTTTTACTTATTTATTATTTATATATATATATATATTTATTTATTTATTTATTTATTGTATATGAGTACACTGTCACTATCTTCAAACACACCAGAAGAGGGCATCAGATTCCATTACTGATGGTTGTGAGCCACCATGTGGTTGCTGAGAACCACATGAACTCAGGACCTCTGAAAGAGCAGTCAGTGCTCTTAACTGCTGAGCCATCTCTCCAGCCCCGAGGGAGTGTATTTGAATATTTGGTGTGAGGCAAAACGTTATAAATTAAAGCAATACTAGATATGTTAAGAAAGTTTTTTAAATAGATTATGACCAGTTGGACTATTTTGGGTGCCACCTACATGAACTGAGGAAAATGCATAAGGTTAAGTGTTGGCTCCGTCAGACAAGTGTGGAAGCCTTCCTGTCAGCCATTCTCCCATCTTTTAAGGCACACAGGACAGAGGCTGTTTGTACTGGAAAGGTTGACGGCGCCCAATCACCAATCCCAGGATGATGCAACAACTGAAAACTTCTGATAAAAAACAACGTTGCAATTAGATAAGAAGCAGATTACTCCGCTGATTGTGCCATCCAAAACCCAGATATTAAAAGAGAGAGAGAGAGAGAGAAAGAAAGAAAGAAAGAAAGAAAGAAAGAAAGAAAGAAAGAAAGAAATTAAAAAGGGAAAAGAAATCTGGAATCAGTGAAGGTTGTGAAGAAACACACTACAGAACAGAATTTCTTGTTGTTTTAATTTTTTAAATGTATTTTCATGTGCATTGGCTGTGCCGGCATGTATGTCTGTGTGAGGGTGTCAGATCCTCTGGAACTCAAGTGACAGACATTGTGAACTGCCATGTGCCAGCTGGGAATTGAACTTAGGACCTCTGGAAAAGCAGTCAGTGCTAGTGCTCTTAACCACCGAGCCATCTTTCAGGTCCCTTTTTATTTTATTTTTTGAGATTATGATATAATTATATAATTCTCCCCCCTGCCTCCCTCTAAATCTCTCATATACTGGCCTTTACACTCTTTCAAATTCATACCCTCTTTCTAGATTAATTGTATTTTTGCATATGTGTACAAATATATACATATTTATTCCTAAATATAATCATCTTAGTCTATATGATGTTACTTATATGTACGTTTTCAGGGTTTATCATTTGGTTTTGGATAACCAATTGCTGGGCTTTTCCCTTGGGGAGGACGATTTTTCCCACTTAGGTTTCTCACTTGCCTCAAGTTGTATACAGTTGAGGCCTTATGAACTTCTAACATCCAGGTTAACACATCTGATAGCATCATTATTGTTCAGCTCATGATGAGGCAGCCATGTTGGTGAACTTTTATGGTTGTAGTTTCTGACATTTACTAGGAGGCACAATTGCATAGCAAAAACCCTGACCTTCTAGCTGGGCCCAAGGAAGCCCATGATAGGGTCTTTCCCAACACCTCATAGTTCACTGGGAACCTCTGCTGTATGAATAGGAATACTTCATTTATTCCTTTCTTTGATAAGCATGTTTTTCCTTTCACACCAATATCAGAATTAATGAAATACCATCATCATGCTTTCCTGCAGTTTTGTGGCCCATAAGTCATGTCACCAACTATATTCTGCTTTAGCTAAGGCATAAGGAGGGATTACTCCTTTGTGTTGACAAGTTACTGCTGAATAATGCCTTTGATTTTCCCCTGCTCGGTTCTTAAGAGGGCAGAACAATTGGGTTTTTTTTGTTGTTGTTATTAATTTGAAAAATCATCCTGTAGTTAGCACCCGTCCCAGGGCATGCCAAGTCAAGTACATTAGCCATTCATCACCTCAATAGATAGGGGAAAGGGTGACATTCAGGTCAGGCGCTAACCAGGGGGAAGCACTCCCCAGTTACATGTATTGGATTTACTTGTTATGAAATTCTTAAAGACAGAGGGCATGCATTGTGGCAAGAAGCGTGAAAACGTTTAGGTTGCTACCACTTCAAAGGTTGCTCACAACACAACCTTAGGTGTGGCTTAGTCCCACAGGTCCTATCTTGCTGATTATTTATGCTAATGACACAGGAGGGTGGATACCGAGTACTCCTGGAAAAAATGAAAATAAAGAGCAATTGTTGAGAGCAAAGTGGAGGGGAGTCAGAAATGGAAGAACAGTGGACAGAGAGAGAGAGTGAGCTTTCTGGGTCCAAGGCCTATTACCTGTCAGTCCAGGAACCACACAGTAGACATCAAGGTATTCGTCACATTTCAACGACTAGAAATGCGGTTTAAGCATCTTGCTCCTGTTGCTTTTTTGAGATGTACTTCCCTGGGTGGATGTAGCTGATAACAAGGGTGGGCAGCACACACTTGCAATCCCAGTACCCAAAAGGCTTAGGCAGGGGGATTGTGAGCTACAGAGCAAGCCATTATCTCAAAGACAAACCAACAAAATATACTGAGTCCCACCTGCAAAACTCAGCTGAGGCCATCTGGGCCGACCTATCCAGAGACAATTTGTTAAGAACTCCTAAGGGATTCTAATGGGTAGTCCGTGTTCAAAAACCAGAGATCGCTAGGCAAGAATTCAAGTAGCTACAAGAAAGTAGTAGCTACAAGAAAGTTCAACCTCCTGAGGGAGGGAAGCTCCACGGGTGTGCTGGAGGATCTGAATTTCTCTACAGAGTGCAGGGATTAAACATCCACTTCCATAATGTAGCCCTTCCAAACTGTGGGCCATGTCTACTTTAATCTTTACTGCTGGTTTGGAAAGCTGTCTACTAAAGGAAAAAAAAAGTTTTGGGAGATGCAGATGATGTCATAGTGCAGGAGGGAAAAACTGTGTGTGGGTTGCAGAAGCACAGATAAAATCTGGAATGATCCACAACAGAACTCATTGTAGCCGTTTCTGTTGGAGTCAGAACTGCCCAGTATTTACAACGGGCACATTTACTTTAAATGGTTAATTACAATTTTTTTCTTCCCTCAAGCCCCGTAATCAAGTCTTTACCTAACAGTCGAAGGCACAGGCAATACAAATCCTCAGTGTAATGCTCATCATCAGGTTCAGGGCTGTCAAGGCTCAGAGCATTGAGCTGGAAGTGAGCGCATCAACCAGAAAAGTGTGCATGCTCCTGTTCTTAGTGGGTCTGATGTGGGTAGGTCACCTTCCTTAGCTACAAGTGTTTTCAAATGGAATTTGGGAACCTAGTCTGAATGCAGCTGCCAGGAGAAATATTCGTCCCAACTTGCCTTTAATACGCGCTTCTGTACGTCGCCAGTATCAACAAGATCGGCAGCTACTCCAACTAATCTTTGATTTGATATGGCATCAAGAAAGATGGCACGTTTGGAAAATATATCTAAAATGCTGAAATAATTATGGTATAAAAATGTGTCATTTGGTTTATGCAAGCCCTCCTGGAATTAAATAATAATAATAATAATAAAGCTCTGATTTCTGAGAGTGTTGACTCTAATCTACTGCCAACATCTCTAAACGAGGTTTCTCCTCTCATTGCCAAAGGTCAGGACTCCTTTGGATGATGTCATGAATATCTCCCACACACCAGTTCACAAATGATTTGGTATTTTAAAAGAAATGGATATGTTTGGTTAATTGTGGCTGGACTTCTTGTGTAGTGCAAAATAGAACCCACTTGCAACCTTTGAAGAATAGCACAGGACAGAGGTGAACACTCATGCATGTTCCTTCCACGCAAGTTGGGAGATGAAATCTCGTTACCAAGTAGAGTCACTTTCCCATGACTCCCTCCACCCGCACCTTCCTTCCTCTCCCCTGGACTCAGTAACTATTATGACTTTACAATAGCCTTGTCTTTGATTTTTTACTTTAAGTTTTCAAAAATACCTATGAACATATTTCTTTTCCTGAACTTTAAATCAATATACCTAATAGTTTTGAGTAGTTTTTTCCCTAGACCTTGTGGTTTTGTATTTTGTTCATGGTTGTAGATACCTGAAATGTATTTGATTTCATTGCTAAATAATATGATGATGCACACACACACACTGTGTTTTTAAAATATATTTTTATAAGTCTTTGCGAAGTTCATGTGTGCACCATTTTCTTTTATTGTATTTATATCCTTACTGCTCCCCTCACCCACTCCCGCCTCCTCAGTCTGACCTGATTCTGTGTCTTTTTATTATTATTATATATATAAAACTCTCATAGTCTATTTTGTGTTACCCACATCTTCATGCTTGCACAGGCTCCTGCGTGAGGAGTCATCCACCCCACTGGAGCACGGTTGACTTACTACTGGCCACACCCTTAAGAAAACTGACTCTCCCTCCTCTAGAAGCTATCACCTGCCAACAGTTTCTCAGCTGAGGGTGGGAGCTTCTGAGCCTCTCTCCCCTCCTTGCTGGAATGTTAACTGGCTTGATCTTGAGCGTGTCTTGCGCAGGCAGCCGCAGCTGCTGTGAGTTCCTTAAGTGCGTCATCTATCCTGTCCTGTCTGGAAGGCACGGTTTGCTGCACTCCTCCTTGGCCTCTGCTCACAGAGCATTTCTGACCTTCTTAGCCAATGGTCTCTGAGCCTTTGGGGGACAATGCATGATATAGATTAGATACCCGACTTGTGGCTGGGCACTCAGAGATAGATATTCTCTGGGCTTGTGACCGGGTGTGAGTTTCTGAATTAACCACCATCCGCTGCACAAAGAAACTTCTCTGATGAGGTTTGAAAGTGGCACTAATATATGGTATTGAAAGCAAAAGTATCACCTCTGCATCTCAAGACCAAGTTCTCAACACAAAGGAGATTTATTTGCCCCAGAAGGACAGACAAAGACAGGAGACAGAGGAAGAGGGAGAAGGGGAGAAAAGGGGCAAGGGAGAGGGAGAAGGGGTATTTGTCCATAGGGGACAAAGAATTGCTTCTGGATAGAGAGGACATAGACGTGGCATATAGGCAAAGGACAGTTTATAAGGTCAATTGGGAAACCCCAAGTTAGGATGAGGTGTTTACTTTTAAATGAGCATGTTAGTTAGGAGGGCCAAAGGGAGCTTTTGATTGTTGGACTTCAATATTTTAATAGCTGGACCTTGGTTGTCAGCCTTAGGAGGAACCAGTGGCCAAATAAGGGAATGGACTTTGGTGTCTAGGCTTAGGCTTAGGAGTGTGATCTAATGGTTGTTAGCAAGGCAGAGGGATGGGAGCGAAGGGCAAGGCCAGCCAGAGCCGTGCTCGAGTGGGCTAGCATTCCTTCAGGCAGAAAGATACGAATTTTGAGGACAGTGCAAAATGATTGTAGTAGGTTCAACCCCGCCCCAAGCCTGTGAACTCCCCAGCCATAAATTATTGAGCAGATTCCAGAACTAGGCAGTTGTCTAATAGAGTGGGCCTTAAATCCCATCAGAAAGAAGGTGGTAATCCTGACAACATTCATGTCAGTATTGCACTCATGGGCAAGTCTTGCTATGCTGTGTATCATGTTTTTAACTTTAAGTTTCTCTGCTTTCAGACGTCAACTATTTATTCTTTCCATGGGGAAGGAAGCTAAAGGGCATGGTAGAATTACAGGGAAGCTCAGTAAATCACAGTTAGGTCTGTCACTCTGCTGAGGTATTCTTGAAAGAGCAGAGCGCTTGCACCTCCTGGGAGACAATTAACTGATGAGCTCACTCCCTGCATGCTTTGCTCCTGTTAAGCTGCTATCACAGCTGTGCAGACAGGTGCACAGACAATTCTCTGAATGTGGCGAAGAGCCCTCCTGCCTTTGCCCGCTTCTCAGTGGGTGGTCCTGGGACACAAACCAGCAATGGCATGCGCCTCCACCAATCTAGTCATTGGGAATGACCTCCCAGTGAGACCATGTGACCCCACTGATCCACTCATTAGGAATTACTCTACTCACTATGGACCACGGCTCCTTTTCAGAATTAATGTAGCAAGAACAATTGCTATTTCGTAGCATTGGTAAGTTCCTTCTTAGGCAAGCACAAGAGTAAACTGAAATCCAGGAATTTCTGCCTTGTTAACAGTGAAGCCAGTGATCCAACTCTGAAAGGGAGAAGAGCCATTGCAACCTAGCAGCAAAGGAAGAAATCATCTTGATTAGAAGTTTTAAATCCTCTTGGTCCTGGAAAGGCTCCATGCCGGAAGTGTAGAGGAATACCAGGACAGGGAAGCAGAAGAGGGATGATTAGGGAACAGGGGGAGGGGAGCAGACTTATGGGATTTTCAAGGGGGGACAGCAGGAAAGGGGATAACATTTGAAATGTAAATAAAGAATATATCTAATTTAAAAAAAAGAAGTGTTAAATCCTCAATTAACATAGAATACAAACATGGTCACAGATTTCCACATGCATTATTATGTAAGGGGGATTTAAAATCAACTTATATAATAATTGCAATTTCTAACCAGTCAACAGCTGTCTCCTCTTCCACGGTTCCCATCCTATTTGGAATAAAATAGTCTTTGGGAGTCACTGGGACCTATCAGTTCAGTAATGAAACTAATGACCCCAGCGACAAACAGGTGGTGGGGAGAGAGATCCCCAAAAGCAGGTCCTAGTGTTTAGTGGAGGTAGGTGCAGCTACTGCAAAGTCAGAGTGATAGTACATTTAGAGACAGTGTCTTCTAGATCAAATAGTAAATTTGGCTGGTAAACAAAGAAAGTTAATGGTTAAACTGTTATTTCTGAAAAGTTCCCATCCTCTACAGAGACCAAATTTCCTATAACTATAAAAGAAGGTGTTTCATAAGATTAGTAGGATAAATGGAAACTTAAAACCAAAGGCTAAGTTTTGATGGTATGATAGTAGAGGATTAAAAAAAAAAAGTAATTTCTCATCCTCTGCAGAGTCTAGGCTCAGGTGTAGTCAAGACTTCACACTTAACCCACTATGGTAGTTGAAGAAACCACTGCTGTGTGCTTTGTGTGTGTGTGTGGTGTGTGTGTGTGTGTGTGTGTGTGTGTGTGTGTAATGGATGGTAAGATCGATTCTCAAGGTTGAATATTCACCCTCAATAGCCAGCATGAAGAATTCACCAAGCTGAGAAGACCTCACACCATTACCAGGCCCACCCGTTCATTTTCCTTAGTTTGGATGGGATTGTGTTAAATCTGTTGTCACATCTGCGGAGGCCTGTTTTTTTAAGCACTAGTGCACACTAATCAAGGCTGGTAACAACTCAGGGGCCATGTGGAAGCCCCTGTAAGACTCGTGGGCTGGGAATGCCCTATATCTGTTGTAAAACAAATATGTCCTCCAGCCTTAAAAAGAAAATGGGGGAAATGCTTCCTCCAATTAGGCGTTGCTCCCTGTCTTTCATGTCTCCCAGAGTGTGCTATGTTAATTCCCCTGGTGTTTCTTAAACTGATCAAGCTAACAGTAAAAATTAATAAAATAAAAATAGCTAAAGAGCACATTGTCTCTCAGTCTTCCTGAGAAAACAAAACCAGGAAATCATGTATTACAGTACATGATTACAGTACATGAAGAGGCAGGCAATATGGCTCATTGAGTGAAGAGGCTTGCGGCCAAGCTTGACAGCCTCAGGTTGATTCCCAGAGCCCATGTGGTGGTCAGAGATAACTGACATAAATCAAATTGGATAAATATCACTCGATTTATTCTTAAACAACCCACATCATAAATATTCAGTGGCTAAGCAAGGTGCACAAAGCACCTTTGCTACGAGAAAACTAGTAGTCCTTGTGATCATCAGTCAGATTGACCTGCCCTTCTTAAGTATTGTGCCAAGCTTCCATTTCTACAGCTGTGGTCTGCAGGGGACTGACGGTGAATGAATGTGCGGATGCATCTTATCACAGCACAGGAAGTCTCCTATCTCCAGCAAGCTCTCTTTAAGGTACTATTGAAATCCATAGACAGTCAGTCAATGGGGCCATTCATTCTGGAGCACAGGGAGAGATCTGGGAGGTGAGCCTGCTGCTCTCCACATTCAGATCAGTCACTGATTTGTTCTGTGATAAAGTGCTTAGCCTTCAGCTATGGAGGTAGAAAATGGGAAAAGCTTCACAGCAGAAATGACAGCAGGCTTAAGTCATTTTAAGGAGTTCTGAACTCCTGGTTAAGTCCTTGATATGAAAGCAGCTAAGGAGTTGAGACTTTTAGCACCAGGAAAGAAAGATCCTGGGAACTCTATGGAAGGATGGAAGACCAAGGAAGGGGCGGGAAAGGGAACGAGTCTGACTTCTGTTCTGATGTGGTTGCTATATTCTTTTTTTGTTTTTGTTTGAGAGGTGAGACTGTTGACTATCTCATTAAGTTTTAGTTTAAAAACTCGTACAGATGAAAAACTAAAGAAGCTAATCTTCTATTGTGTGGTTAATGGTATACAGGTAGGAGCAGGTCTGTAGGGGTTTTTTTGTTTGTTTGTTTTGTTTTGTTTTGTTTGTTCAATACTTCCTGCATTCACACTCTTGGCCCTGGACTCAGAAAATGTTCCTCTCCTCCCTCACCAAAGAGTCTCTTAATGATGTTCTGACCAAATATGATGCTTCAGGTGAAGCTCTCAGGGCTCAGTTCCATCAGGACCATTGAGCTCTTATGTTACAAGATGTAGACTTTCCTTCTCACACACTTTATCTATTTGCCTGGAGCCTATAAGAAGCATGCAAAAACCAATGAGAACTGTTCTCATTTTTGGAGGGAACAGATCAGTGGCACTAAGAATCCTGAATGGACAAGTTGTGACAGTTGGTCCAAGGTGGCCCCTGAACCATGATCCAAGGGTTTTTCTAGACTTTAAATTGTTCACTTTCAGAAGCTCCACCAGAGGAGGCCGATCAAACTGCTGGATGAGGTGGCCTCCTGCCAGCCATATTGCTCAGAGTTCAGTCAAGGATGGAGGTCTTCGGGTCCTTAAAGAACTAGGGCAACATCTCCCAGAACTTGTAGAGAATGGGTCAAGATATTGAGTCCCAAGCTTGACATGGGCTCTACCAGCCTGGGCAGGACCCACATGTCAACTATTTTGCTCCTGTGCTTTCTGCAGTCTTTGGTGAAGTGTGACAGGGCTCAGCAGGTGTCACCAGAGAAGGAAGGGGCAGGCAGCACCTGCATTACTTACTTGCCTTGCAAGGATTGAGTTTCTTATTTCTGCACCAGTTGGACAAGACCCATGGGATGCTTTCATTGTGATTGGTATGGCTGCTGATAGGAAGACTATCAGGTAAGGAATGGCATTTCATAGAGATGGTGATATCTCTGAATTCTAGGCTTGCTGGATATATTAACAAGGGCCCGCACAGAATCTCAACCAGAGACAATCATGCCCTTCCATGATGACATGAATCTTCTCTGAAGTTCCTGAAGCATTATTAGTCAGAAGCAAGGTTTTCTGGATCATGTGGGAGTGACATAGGGACTTCAGGACGTCCGGGAACTTGAGAAGTTCTTGAGAAGAACTGATACAATACTTCTCATGAAAGTATTTTCATGGCAGCCTGAGTACCCAGGAAACCCAGAACTAGATGTGAGCTCTTCATGCCTTTGATTATTTCTTCTAGAATGAGGCTGATCCCTTTGACTGGTATTTGTGACATGGTAGTTTTGGCTACACTGTTTTGGCTCCTGGCGGGCCACACGTGCACACACTCGCCTAGGAGCTCTTTGGATTCGTGGATAAAAGACACACACAATTAATTTTTGACATGCCCTGTCTAGCTCAAAGGCTGGACACTCCTAAACCTTCCCCTGCTATCAAACGCTCCCCTCCAGTACTCCTGAGACTCCTAGCCCAGGTCCAATCAGGGAAGTGGCCAGTGGCCACTACCTGAATTCTTTGTTGCTGTTGTTGTTGTTGTTAGTATAAAGTTTATTTAGGGCATGAGGAGGGGGCTGGGAGAGACAGGAGGGAGGGTAAAGGGCAAGAGTAGGAGAAGAGAAGAGAGCCAGAGACTTACCTGAATTCTTATACGGCTGGTTGGTTTTCTCTCCTGCAGTTCTTAAGTCCAGTCCTTCTCCCCTGAGCCATGGCGATTCACACAATCTAAAATTGTGTGCCCCGCCCCCTCTGCCCAGCCATTGACCATTGGCTCTTTACCTATCAATCACAACCAATTGGGAACAAGGACCTTCAGCATTTGGACACACAAACTGTCGATTAATTCAAAGCATTAGGATCAATTTCCAGCATCACATCAATGGACAATTAGGTGGTTTCCCTTCTCTTTAAGGCTCGCTCTTCTTTTCTGGCCTTTTGGGAGCTTCAGGCTGATAGACATCATCCGCTATTACCTCATATGTGCATCTTTGCTGGCCTCTCTTCTGGAGTGCTTTCTTCCATGGAGGAGTCCCTGGAAATTCACCACGCTCCTGTAAATAAACCCTCAACCATACTGCTATAATCAGTGGATCATTAATGACAAAGATATAAATGTGGAAGGGAGACCAATAAGGGAGTGACTGGGAGTGGGACAAAAGAAAATAATGGGAGCAAATATTATAGCAATAAATTCTAGACATGTATTAACAATAATAAATAAATCAAATTTAGAGTAACTGATATGTGCTAATACAAACAGTAAATACACTGTTTGTTTTGTTTTGTTTTTTAAGCAAGAGGATCTAATCTGCTGGCATGAAATGTCTTGTGCATTTCATAGCCTAAATATCTCTAAATTTCCCAAGAACAAGATGAACTTCTCACTTAACATTGTCTCAAGGAAAGGTAGCACCACAGTGATTTGAGTTACTCGACAAGCTACTTTGGAAAAACCAAATGAGAAGATCTTTCCTTGACTCAGTATGTTCAGATGATGTAATGTTTTAATAGACTCCACCTTGTCTGGTAGGATCACTTTATCTGCTGGGTTCTGGGATGACAGCTTGGGATACCAAAAGGGGAAAAAATATGTGAAGCCTAAAAGCCTTTAGGTACACAGTAGGAGGGATTTAGAAACAAACAACACATCATAGGACACTGAGAGTGAAAAATGCCACTCTCTAGTCCCTACCAGAGGCAATTACCATGTTGGGGGCTGTGCCACATAAAGCACTCCATTGTGTAGATAAAGCTTTGCTGGGTCAGAATTCACAACTCACAGAGGGAGGGTTCTAGTGATCTTGCAGTTCTTCTTAGCACGAAGAGATCCTTTTCCTAAAGGATGAGTCTTTAGGAAAGCCTTAGCACGGAGAGATCCTTTTCCTAAAGGATGAGTCTTTAGGAAAGTCTTCTGGGAACTTCTTCCACCGAATGTGGACACGTTACGTTTAGTCATGTTGGAAGAATCACCAAATGAGTGAGTCATCTGTGTGCAGGAAGGAAGTCACTTTGCTACAAAGTAGATTGCTGGAATGGTTCCTGAATGTAACAGGGAAGGGAAGGGAAACAATGGAAATGAACTTCAGGTTTCTTTAGCACTCTGCCTCTCCTGGGTCATTTCTCAATTTATGTTCAAAACCAAGCATATTCAAAATAAGCATATCACACATGTGAAGATGCCTTTGCTTGGTATCTGCTCCATATATATGTATATGTGTATGTGTATGTGTATGTATATGTATATTATATATGTATATACATATATATACACACATACCACATACCACTGGTTCCTCCCATCCTCCTATCCTCTTCCTATACAAATCTTTACCACATGGCATCTGCTTTCTACCTAACATCCATCCATCTTACATCATTTCTCTGCAATTGCATTTTCCTGTACTTCTGGCCTCTATAAAAAACTGTGAGTTGAACATATAAATTTAGAGACTCAAGGCTCAGACTCACATGTTAAAGAGAACATGTAGAATATGTTTTTCTGTGCCTCTGGTACTTCACCCAGTTTTTTTTTTTATCTAGTTTCACCTTATTCGATTATCTGAAACTTTCATTTTTTTGTTTATAAATGAAGAGAATCTCATCATGTGGAGGGGGTCTGCAAGTGAGACATAAAATAAATACATCAATAAGTCATTGGGAAAAATTCCACCGTGTATCTGACCACATTCTTACCAGCCTGTCAGCAGCTGGTGGACAGCTAGGCTTGTCCCACATCCAAGCTATGCAATTGAGTGGTGGTGAACATGGGTGAGCAGATATCTTGATAATAGGATTTAGAGTCCTTTGAGTATGTGCTCTATAGTTGGGTCATATAATAGTCCTATTTCTATCTTTCTGAGAAAATCTCATACTATTTCCATAGCAGTAGTTTATACTCTCATTAACTGTGTATAAGGGTTCCTCTTTCCCTACCACACCAGTATTTGTTGTCATTTAATTTCTTGGGTTTGTGTGTGTGTGTGTGTGTGTGTGTTCATTTTATTATACTTTATTACCTAAAACATTTTTTAATTTGAACATATTCTGACATATAACATATATTCTTTCCCTCTCTCAAGTCCTTCTAGGTTCTTTCTCCCATACCCACCCAACATTAAGTGCTTTCTCACACAAAAAAAAAAAAAAACAAAAAAAAAACATATAAAGCAACAAACCCCAAAGCTAAATGTCTTAGTTAAGGTTTTACTGCTGTGAGCAGACACCATGACCAAAGCAATTCTTATAAGGACAACATTTAATTGTGGCTGGCTTACAGGTTCAGAGGTTCAGTGCAGGTAGGAGCGCGGCAGCTTCCAGGCAAGCATGGTATAGAAGGATCTGAGAGTCCTACCTCTTCATCTGAAGGCTTATAGGAGAGAACTAGCTCTCACATGGTTAGGAGAAAGGTCTCATTGCCCACCTCCACAGTGACACACTTCTTCCAACAAGGCCACACCTCCTAATAGTGCCACTCCCAGGGCCAAGTGTATTCAACCAACACACTAAATAAAAACAAAAAACAAAAGTACATCCCAAAGGAAAAGCAAAACCCACCAACACTCACCAAACTATAAATACACACCACACACACACACACACACACACACACAAACAGAGAGAGAGAGAGAGAGAGAGAGAGAGAGAGAGAGAGAGAAGGAGAAAACTGGATTCCATTACATGTTAGTGAGCTACTACTGAACATGAGGCCTGTCCTGGAGTGTTTTATATGCCTAGTGTCACTCTATTGAAGAAAACTGATTTTTCTCTCTCTTAATAGGTATAAGGGACAGTTCAGTTGTTAACCTTTACCTTAGTGGCTAGGTATCCATTCATTCGTTCATTTATTCACTTACTTATTCACTCATGGACATAGAATAAAACCAAATAATAGTTGCCAAAAGAAAAAAATGTAGTGATAAATGACTGCTAATGATAATCTAGTCTGCATACAGATCAGGGGACTTGTTCAGCCAATATCAGAGAAACTTCTTCCTGCAGCAATTGGAGACAAATATGGAGAACCACAGTCAGACACTAAGCAGAGAATGATAGACCTTGAAACACTCAGCCTTAAATGGGATGTCTCCTTCAAATTGTCCCCTCAGAGTTCAGAGAACATGACATAATAGGATGTGAAAAGAGTATATAGTGAAAATTCTGGAACTTTGATTTCTTTTATTAAAAAAAAAAACACAGAAATATTATAAGGAGATGTTTTCCCTTTAATCCCAGGTGCGGGGATATAGGGCTGCTTCAGCCTGTCCACAGCAGCTGACTATGATTTGCCCCATGCTGTAGCAGAGGCATGATTTTGCTAGACATAGATAGTTTCTGAAACTGTGTGACATTTGGAACTCTGAGAACTTTTCAGATGGTATATAAATGCTAGAGCCCTGAGAGTCAGGGTGAATGATTGTTGGTCATTCAGGGGGATTGGTAGGAATTTGTTAGTAATTGTGCTAAAAGAAGAAACAAAATAAAGAAAATTAAATTTGGGGCTCTCTGCTCCTCCCTGCTCCAGAGACAGCTGCATCTTCTTGTGCAGTGCCAGCCTCGTCCTGTAAACAAAATGGTGAAGGTCGGTGTGAACGGATTTGGCCGCTTTGGACGCCTGGTTACCAGGGCTGCCTTCTGCAATCCATCTGGCAAAGTGGAGATTGTTGCCATCAATGACCCCTTCATTGACCTCAACTACATGGTGTACATGTCCCAGTATGACTCCACCCATGGCAAGTTCAACGGCACAGTCAAGGCTGAGAATGGGAAGCTTGTCATCAAGGGGAAGCCCATCACCATCTTCCAGGAGCGAGATCCCGCTAACATCAAATGGGGCGATACTGGTGCTGGGTATGTTGTGGAGTCTACTGGTGTCTTCACCACCATGGAGAAGGCTGAGGCCCATTTGAAGGGTGGGGCCAAAAGGGTCATCATCTCTGCCCCTTCTGCTGATGCCCCCATGTTTGTGATGGGTGTGAACCATGAGAAATATGACAAGTCACTCAAGATTGTCAGCAATACAACCTGCACCACCAACTGCTTAGCCCCCCTGGCCAAGGTCATCCATGACAACTTTGGCATCGTGGAAGGGTTCATGACCACTGTCCATGCCATCACTGCCACTTGGAAGACTGTGGATGGCCCCTCTGGGAAGCTGTGGTGTGATGGCTGTGGGGCTGCCTAGAACATCATCCCTGCATCCACTGGTGCTGCCAAGGCTGTGGGCAAGGTCATCCCAGAGCTGAACAGGAAGCTCACTGGCATGGCTTTCCATGTTCCTACCCCCAATGTATCCGTTGTGGATCTGACGTGCCACCTGGAGAAACCTGCCAAGTATGATGACATCAAGAAGGTGGTGAAGGAGGCAGGCATCTGAGGGCCCACTGAAGGGCATCCTGGGCTACACTGAGGACCAGGGTGTCTCCTGTCACTTTAACAGCAACTCCCACTCTTCCACTTTTGATGCTGGGGCTGGCATTGCTCTCAATGACAACTTCGTAAAGCTCATTTCCTGGTATGACAATGAGTATGGCTACAACAACAGGGTGATGGACTCATGGCCTATATGGCCTCCAAGGAGTAAGAAGCCCTGGACCACCCACCCCAGCAAGAGAGCAAGAGAGAAGCCCTCGATGCTGAGGAGTCCCTGTCCCAACTCGGCCCCAACACTGGGCAGCTCCCTCAGTTTCCACCCCAGACCCCCATAATAACAGGAGGGGCCTAGGGACCTCCCCACACTCTTAAATACCATCAATAAAGTTCACTGCACGCCCCCCCCAAAAGAAAATTAAATTTGGTTATCTCTCTCCTCCTTTATCTTTCCTTCTCTCCTATCTAGTGATAGTGGGTGAAATCCAACAGTATAAAGAGTGAGGAAAAGAAGAACCCGCTAAGTAGCAAAGATAAACTACAAGTGTGGAAGAGACAGAGAAGATGGAGTACACCAAGAAAGCTAGGACTTCTAAATCATCATAAAGTTCATGTGAACTCACAAAGACTAAGTGTGCATGCACAGAGCCTACACAGGTCTGCATCAGGTCTTCTTCATCTACACTATGGCTTCCAGTTTAATGTTTTTATGGGATTCCTGAGTATGCAAACAGGTGTGTCTCTGATTCTTATGCCTTCTCTGTATTTCTTTTCCTTCAGTTGCTTTGTCTTATACAACTTTGTCCTGGCTGGTTTTGTGTGTCAACTTGACACAGGCTGGAGTTATCACAGAGAAAGGAGCATCAGTTGGGGACATGCCTCCATGAGATCCAGATGTGGGGTATTTTCTTCATTAATGATCAAGTGGGGAGGGCCAGTCCCAGAGGAAATGCACACCCATAAATCTATGTTTTAAAGTAAAGAGATGCATCGCATCTTTATATGGGTTCCTGGACAGCAGATCAGTAAAGATAAGAAGAGTTTGTTGCCATGAAAACTTGTTCGGTTAATATTCCTGTAAGGCTTGTCAGCTGGCCTTTTCCAACTGAGGGACAAAGATTTGAGTGACTTGTTCGTGGTGAGCTCACGGTGAGTCAAATAACTCGTAGAACCGATAGCAGAGCCTTTATTTAAGAACTTACTCATCATGGTGGAGCAAGTACTGCTTGTCCAGGCTGGGCTTATCAAAATGGAAGGCACCACAGTAGAAGAAAAGGAAAGAGAAGAATAGAGTTATTATGGTGGCAAAGGGGAAGATTCTGTGTACGTCAGACTAAATAAATAATGTAATTATATCACATTCACCAGAAGGATTAAGACCAAGAGCATTCAGCAAAAACCAAAGCATACAATTATTTTAATTACATTTAAGACGAGCAGAAATAACGATTAACATTGTTCTTCCTCCCTTTTAATTTCATTATTAAGAGTCATAAAATAAGTAGTTAAAGGTGCTCTCATGAGTATCCTTCAACTCCTCTCCATAGTCTTCTCTTTAGAAAACTGGCCTTTCAGTTATGAATCTTACGACACTCCCTTTGCTAAGAGGGATGTATGTAAAAAAAAAAATTTTTTTTTAAAAAGAAAGATAGATGACACAACTAGCAAGTCCGTCTGATTTTGCTGGTGCAACAAAACATCTGTGTCTAGATAGTTTGTGATGAATAGAAATGTATTCTTTCACTTTTGGAGAACGGAAAGTTTAAGACCAAGGCACCCATTCTGATGTGGGCCTTGTTGTGTCATGAGATGGTGAAGGCCTGTGTGTTAGAGAGGCCATGAAGGGGAATGGAAATGCAGTTTCTTAAATGCACAGGAAGAAACAAAACCACCCCTTCACAATGAACCTGTCCCCGTAATGAAAATAAGAACCCAGTCATGAGGGCAGAGGTCCTGACCCCAACACCTGACAGAGGCTCCTCCTCCTATCGTTCTCCCGATGACAGTCTAATTTCACCATGAATTTTGGAAGGGACAAAGATATGGTTCATAACAAGGTTTGCTGTGTTCATCCATTCTGAGGATTTTCTTGTGATAGGATTGGGTGGTAGTATGCAATGCATCACATTAGTTGAAGTGTCCACTTGCCTTTCATAATAATTTGGAACAGAACCAGGGGATAGGCATCATCGTCATGGCAGCCAAGGTTCTACAACAAAAGAGACCGTGTTATATGTTCAAGAACTTGCTCACACAATTCCTGAGGACTGACAAGTCTGAAATGCGTGAGGCAAACCTGAGAGGAATGAAGCCAAGCCTAACTTCTGCTTTTGAAACAAAATTCTTTCTTTGCAGAGAAACCCTTTGGTTCTCTTAGAAGATTCTAATGGATTAGAGGAGGCTTGTATACAGCACTAAAGGTTCAGTGATAGCAAATGCTACATTTACCAAAAAATTTTGAGTTTGTTTATTTCTCTCAGGTGCTATGGGACAAAACAGCAGCTCAGTAAACTTAAAATATGCAGATAAATCATTCACCTAAGAGCTGAGTTAAGAGTTCACTAGTTAAGAGTTCACCAGCTCAATTTTGTAATCTGTCTCTTGAATATTAGTAGGAGGGATCTTACTATTTCACAGAAAAATTATTTTAACCACAATGGACTTGCTTTTCATGTTTCATGATTATATATAATACATTCTTTTTATTCAAAAGATAATTTTTGGGGGGTGCCTGTCACTTGCTCACATTCTCTAAGCTTTGTGAGTCCAAAGAATCCACCAAGCTTAGAGTTTTACTCATCCAGCAAAGAGACCCTCTGACACGTTGGCTTCCTCCATTATGCTATCAGGAGAGCTAATTCAGAGGCCAAGAAAGTGGTCGGCACAGATAAAATTAAGGCACTCAAATTACAGTGTATTGAGTCATCCAGCGTGGAGCCTGGGGAAGAGAGAGAGAAGTTTGCCACAGTTAAACCAGGTTACGGGAGGAGTAGCACAGTCCCCGAATCCCTTGTGCACCGTGTACATTCCTCTCCCCTACTTTCCTGCATTAGGATTCTTGGCACTTTATATGACTGAGAATCAGAGTTAGGCTGGTGAGATGGCCCAGTGGGTAGCAGTACTTGCTGCTGAGGGTGACAACCTGAGTTCAACTCCTGGGACCCACAGAATGAAATGAGAACTGACTCCTGCAAGTTATCCTTTATTTCCACACATGTGTCATAGTCTTCATATGTATGAACCCATAACCCATAGCCAAACAAATAAATATATATATGTATATATACACATAAGTATGTGTGTGTACTTAAGAAAAAGAAGAAGACACTATTGTGGATGCCAAGAAGTACATGCTGACAGGAGCCTGACAGAGCTGTCTCCTGAGAGGCTCTGCCAGAGCCTGACATACACAGAGGCAGATGCTCGCAGTCAACTGTTGAGCTGATCATGGGGTCCCCAAAGGAGGAGTTAGAGAAAGGACTGAAGGAGCTGAAGGGATTTATAACCCCACAGGAAGAACAACAATATCAACCAACCAGAGCTGCCAGGGTCTAAACCACCAACCAAGGAGTACACATGGAGGGACCCATGGCTCCAGCCGTATATGTAGTAGCAGAGGATGGCCTTGTCAGGCATCAGTGGGAGAAGAGGCCCTTGGTCTCATGCGGGCTTGATGCCCCAGTGTAGGGGAATGCCAGCCAGGGCAGGGAGGCTGGAGAGGGTGGATGGGTGGGGGCACACCCTCATAGAAGCAGGAGGAAGGGGAAGGGATAGGGGGTTCCTGGGGTGGGGAAGGAAGAATCGGGAAAGGGCATAACATTTGAAATGTAAATAAATAAAATATACAAAAAAAAAAAACCCAAACTGAACAAGAATTTAAAAAAGAAAAAGAAAAGAAGAAGAAAGAAAATCAGAGTTAAGAAACTCAAGGACAAATACTGCAGGTATTACCGCAGCTAAGCCTGGTGAGTCACTACCATTTTGTTTGTGTTTCTTGGGCTGAGAATATATGGAGTAGCAACAGTCAGAGTGTGCTACCACAGCCATGGCTACTGTGACTGTGAATTAGTTTTTATGTATTCCCGTCTCTTTGTAAATAACACTTTCTCACCATACTCTCTATTAACTACATCTGTTTTGGTATGGCCTAAGTATTATCAATGTGCTCTTGATATTTCCATTTTATAATTTTTGCCTGCTATGCATGCATTTGTTGTTGCTTGTTTGTTTTGTTTTGTTTTTATGAGACAAGGTTTCTCTGTGTAGCCCTGGCTGTCCTTTAACTCACTCTATAAACCAGGCTGGCCTCGAACTCAGAGATCCATCTGCCTCTGTCTCCTGAGTGCTGGGATTTAAGGCATGCACCACCTCTGCCCAGCTTGTGAGTGCTTGTTTACTCATTGTTTATATTTTTTACATCCTCTAAGAATTACCTTCAAATCATAAACTAATATTTCATTTGTTGTTTATGCCCTTTATTTTCCAGAATCTTACCCACACTATCACTTTGTCTTTTCTAACAATAATTTTAAAATGATTTATATATTACACTTCTGGAAGAAATGATCACCAACTTTATAAGCCTGAAGCTCAGTAGGTAATCTTGACAACCTATCATAAACTACAACTTCATTTTGGGATTTTACCTATCTCAACTTGGACGCAAAGCCAACTGTAGATACAAGTGTAGATTACAAGTATGGTCTTTGAGCTTGCATAACTCCAAGTCAGAGGAGAACGAGCCATGACTATCAGAAAAATCCTGTCACAATGCACAGCCATATAACAGAGGTGGAGAGGGCATCTTTTGAAAACTAGCAAAATCATTAAAGAACCATTGAGATTGCAATTTATGAGAAAAGGCTTCCAAGATCCTGGGTTGCAAGCAGGACAGCCGATAGACCATGCCAGGCAAGGATCATGTAGAAAAACAAGAACACACAGCCTGAACAAGTTCAGACTAGCTGGAGTACAGCCTTTCTAGGAGTTGGAGGATTAATAAGGTAAGGTAATCTATATGTAGGATGTGGAGAACCATATAGGCCTTGTGTTAAGATGTTGGACCTTAGTGGCAATTATAAAAGACATTTAGGCTAGGGTATGATGTAATCAGATTCGTCTTCCCAGATATCACCCAGTTTGGGTTCCATGGCTTAGATTCTGATCTCGGTTTCTACCTCAAGGCTCTGAGAAACTGTGGCGTGCTGCCAGGCTCTCTCGTTTTGTCCAACCACCGCCCGTGAGCTAACATCAACACCTTATACCGTTCAGCCAACACTCTCCCTCTACACACATGCAGGGCACACACTGTACTTTCCAGCCGTAGTCCAAGATGACGTTTCCGCCTGTCTGCCTATGCAGATCTCAGCTATCACTCTGTAGTACAGGTCTGTCTGTGCCAATGTAAACTGAAAACATACAAATCATCATGTTAGAGCGAATTCAGGTCAACTTCCTCTTTCCACGCTACAATGATTCCCAAAAAGAAGCTTGCTGTGTTTTATATTGCTAAGTTCTCAGTCACGTGTGACTATTTACAGTTCCCTAAATTTTCATTTGAAAGTCTCACTGCCATATACCTTTAGTCAATTGAATTTTCACAGAATATTTCTAAAAAGCCATGAGAGTACAAATTTTCTAGACAATTGGAAATAACATTATTAATCGTACGCAGGCAAACCGTATTTTTTTTCAAGACTATTCCAAAGGATCCAAAAAGGAATCCCTGCGTGGTTGGCTGATGATCCTGGTCCAGGGGTGCTGTGTGGGCAGGCTTAGGAAGCAAGGAATCCACAGCTCTGCTCACACTGACTGAACTCCAGGCTGCAGCTGCCCCTGCTGGCTTCTGAAAAGGCTCTGCTTAATCTGCCTGAAGACACTGAAACTTTTCTTTTGTTGTCAATGACAAGCATTCAGGTGCCACTCAAGGCTGGGAAACACCCCCTTTTCACCAGAGCCTGGGAAACTTTATGGGCCCCTGAACTGCATAAAAATGTTCTCTCCAAGAACAGAGACTCAAATGTCTGTTACCTGTCAGACTCTCTCAGAAAGCAACCCAGCAAGGGTTTAAATTAGAGAATGCTTAAAGTTGACTGCGATGGTGAGAAATGGGTAGACATTTTTATTTTTAAACTTCATTCGGCTTTGGTTTTATTAGAGGTGGGAGACAAAAGAGATTTTGATGCTAAGTTTTAAGTTAAAAGTATTTAGACAACCTTAGTGGGAAAGAACAAAATCATAATATGATCTGGAACGTTTTATTCAATAATATATCATCAATGGTTCCTGTCCACAGCACAGCTCCAGGGAGTATGCATATAATTAAGCCTCCAGAGCACTGTGCGTAGTGGCCTTATAATTAAATTAGTTCAAAAAGCAGCCAGTAATGCCAGACTCCTCATAATTCAAAGGGCAGAAAGAATGTTGAGAGAAGAAGGGAAAGGGAGGTTGCAGGAATTCAAAAGAAAAAATAAGTAAATTTAATATAAACACCTCAATTTCAGATGATCAGTGTTTGCCCAGTGAGTCAGGACACTGTGAGTCTGGAACACTGTGAGTCGGTGCCTGAATAGGGAGGAGAGGATAAGATGCCCTGGGGCTGGAATACAGGCAGTCGAGAGCCACCAGGCATGGCTACAGGGAACTTGGCAAGAGGGTTGAGTACTCTTAACTGTTGAGCCATCTCTACAGCCCTCTCTAATTTTTGTGGGTTTAAAGCCTACTTAATCATGGTAAATTATCTTTTTGATGTGTTCTTGGATTCAGTTTGCAAGTATTTTGGGATTCTGTCTTTAAAGTGTATACTAAGTACCTCATCTCAGTATGAATAAAAGGGACAGACATAGTATAGCAAGGTATTTTTAAAAAATATGTATGGGTACTGTGTGTGCATGTATGGTCTGTGTGCTAGATGTATGTCTGGTGTCTACGGAAGTCAGAAGAGGGGATCAGATCTCCTGAAATGGGAGTTACAATTATGAGCTGCTGTGTATGTGTTGGGAATTCAACCCTGGTTCTCTAGAAGAGCAGTCAGTGCTCTTAACCACTAAGTCATCTCTCCAGCCCCACACATGTGTATACACACACACACACACACACACACACACACACACACGACACATCTCATATATTTAGGGAGAAAGAAGGGAGACTCTAACACCTCTTATTGTGCCTAGTTTACAATTTAACCTTTATCAATGGTGTGTCTGCATTGGAAAAGACATAAAACAAAGGGTTGGTACCATACGCCATAGTAAGTTTCTAAGGAGGATCTTGAAGTGTTTCTCTGAGGAACAAAGGAGAGCTATTATGAAGACACCGTTCTGGGATTGAGAGAAATAGAGTGTCTTGGCACACTTAAAGTAGTGATTAGTAAATGTCATATTCCAATGCAGGTCTTGTACTTGTGGTTTCCAAAGTCCTCGAGATTCATCTGCTTATGTTTTTGTCCTTCTTTGAATATATTCTTAGTCTTATTTTATCACTAACTTACCTGGAGTCACCAATTGTGGGGCCTTTTACACATCATTAAAGCATGTCATCCCCTGATATTACCTAGCTTTAAGATTACTGTGAAGATTCCTTAGTGACCTGCCTAAGGGCCAACAACAACTCCAAGCATACCTTGACCCACAGTTCACTCCCCTTCAGGAAAGGGCACTACACATACCTTGACAACCCCACACATTCCTACAACCTTCTTGAGGAACTTGAGTCCCGCTCTTGCCTTCCTGCACTTCTTCTGGTAGGGAGACCCAACATGTGCTGCTAACCCACCCCACCCGACTTGCATACTTGACCCTTCTGTCAGCAGACACTAAATTTGTGCTGCCAAATCCATCCATCCCCAGGTAATATCTTAGGGTAATTTGTATCCAGAGAGGAGCATTAAACTCACACCAGTGACTCTCCCTACCCTGCCAGTGGCCAGAGGACCACTGTATCCATGCTTAGTTTTGCCCACCCTCTACTGACTGGTTTGTGTGTCAACTTGACACAAGCTGGAGTTATCAGAGAAAGGAGACTCCCTTGAGGAAATGTGTCCATGAGATCCAGCTGTAAGGCATTTTCTTAATTAGTGATCAAGGGGGGAGAGCCCAGCCCATCGTGGGTGGTGCCATCCCTGGGCTGGTAGTCTTGGGTTCTATAAGAAAGCAAGCAGAGCAAGCCAGGGGAAACAGTCCAGTAAGTAGCATCCTCCATGGCCTCTGTATCAGCTCCTGCCTTCAAGTTCCTGCCCTGTGTGAGTTCCTGTCCTGACTTCCTTTGGCAATGGACAGCAATGTGGAGGTGTAAACTGAATAAACTGTTTCCTCCCCAACTTGCTTTCTTGGTCATGATGTTTAAGAATATAAACCCTAAGACATCCCTTTCAAAACTACTCTTCATGTAGGCATTCTAGACTCACACTGCCAACTCTACCAACATCTATTGCCTGAGGAAACTTTCTGAACACTTCCCAGAGACTCCTGAAAACTAGCTATAAGAATCTTTTAATGCTACAAAAAGTTCCTTCACATAGCAACCTTACTTAACTTGAGCTGAGCTTATTCTACTCCTGATACCACAGTAACTGAATTGCTCAAAGGCTAAGCCCTAAGTGGCATAGAGATAGTCAATCGCCTACAAATTGAGATAATAGGTAACAGAGTTCTCAACATCCACTCAAAAAGAAAGACATAATTTTCATACCATGAAACACTTATCAGTAACATGACTCCATAGTTCTAGGTTCCATTGCAAATACACAAACATCAGTAAGTGAGATAATAACTCTCTGCTATATTAGTTCCATTGTAATATTCCCCAAGAAATGTTACTTGGAAGATAATGATTTTAAAATAACAATAAAAATCATGATCAAGGAGCTTAAAGTGGTTATGAATAAGCACAAAAAGACAGTTGAGCAAAATAATGAAAATAATCAAGCCACAAGCACAGAATTTAATAGAGAGAGAATCTCTGAGGAAAAACCAATATGATATAAAGCTGGAAATGAAAAATTCAAGGAGTCAAGCATATATTCCTGGAAGAAAGATGAAACCCAAACGACTTAAAAGTATCTCTGAAAACTGTTCAGCATCCTTAGCCATCAGGGAAATGCAAATTCAAAGTATGGTTGAGATCCCATCTCCTCCCACTTAGCATGGGAAAGGTCAGAAAAACCAAACCAAACAAAAGAAAACACTGAAACAAATGCTGGTGTGGATCGAGGGGAAAGGAAACATTAATTTTCTGCTGGTCAAGGTGCAAACTAGTATGCCCATTATGGGTTCTTCAAGAAGCTAAAAAAAAAAAAAAAAAAAAAAATCAGTCTACCATTTGATCCACCTAAAACAATCTCGAGTGTATGCCTATTGGATTCCACCGTGTCCTAGAGATATCTGCTTATCCATGTTCATTATCCTTCTATTCACAACATCCAGGAGAGAAACAGCCTACATGTCTACCAACTGATAAATAGATAATAAAAACCTGGTATATGTTCACAATTAAATATTATTCTCCTGTTTTAAGAGAAATAAAATTACAAAATTTAGGTAAATGGATGGAGCTAGAAACCATCATTCTGAGTAAGGTAAACCAGACCCATAAGGACAAATGTGACCTTTTCTTTCATTTGTGGATGCTCTCTGAATTTTCACATATGTTTGTTTCTTTTGAAAGGCCCACAAAGGACAGGAAATCATTAAGGGACTATAGGAAAGGGCTTTCAAGAGAAGAGGGAGAGAATGCACTGGTATAAAGGGTTAACTTGTAATAATGGAAAAAGAGCCATTAAATTAGAGTAGGAGTAGAGGATAAGTTAGAGGAGGGAGTATGTGGAGGGATAACTAATATTAAAGACCTTTCAAAAAGTTCTCATAGGAGCCCACTACTGTAGTGCACACAACATTAAAATGGAGTTATCCCATAACAGGGCAGCAATTCCTCCAACAGACACCAAAAGCTGATAAAGAAAAGGTCCAGTGAGTGTCAGGAATAGGTTACTTCTTTTGGAGATGTTGACCATGGACCTCTCATTATAGTTTATTGCATTGCTCCTACTTACCATCCAGAGGTTGACAATAAGTCCCTCTTTTCTTGTTAAACAAGCCACATACTTGAGAGATAGCAAAATCAAGCTTGTCTGGGTATCCCTGCTGGCCGGTTTTCATGATACTTGGAGGTGCTATGTCTACTACTAAGGGGCGGGAAGCAATCACTAATTGTGCTGTGCTTAGTACCCTGAATACCACAGTAGTGTCTGGCCCAACAAGATTTATCCACGGGTGTCTTAGTGGCACAGACATCACTGGAATAACCAACCACTTTCTGCTTGGACTTAGGCTTACTCCACAAGATGAAAACCATAGCTGGTACCATTATCAGACTGAGAATCTGTGACTAGACAGGGTCTAGGGTAGACGCTACTACTATTATTTTGCTAAAAGAGCATAGTATTATTACAGCTACTAATGGCGTCATTAGACCCATAGATCAATGTATCTCTCAACTCTCATCTGAGAATTGCGGTAGACTATGATCAAATAAGAGAGCCACGACTGACCAAGGTACAGAGAAAAAGAGACTTCAGAATTCCCAGCCACAAATGGAACATGTAGATATCATCTCCACCTTCCCATGATTCAGGGATCTTTATTGGGGAGGTGATGAAAAGGTTATAAAATTTAGAGGTGACGGAGGACTACAAACAAGCCGTGTTTTCTGGCTACAGTAGAGCAGCTTCATGCAGTGGTTTCAACAGCACACACTAAGCTTGTGCAAGCCTAAGCCAGACCCAATCCTAGTATAGAAAAGGGAGTTAGCCATGAAATCCTACTTCTGGCTGTGGAACAATTGGCAATTGTTAACTGCCGGGATTGGAAGAGATAGCTTTTGTTGTCATCAGTTCAGCAGAACACCATACATTTAAGAATATTTTAACAGCACGAATTGGTCTTAATGAGTTACTAGAAAAGGACACAAAGTTGGGTGGACATGGAAAGGGGGTAATGACTCTGGGAAGACTTGGACTTTGTAAAAAAAAAAAAGATCAAAAACTGTAGTTGCGAAGAATGAATAAGTTTATACACAAAACGCCGCACAAATGCTTGGCACACTGCAGAAAGTGTACAAGAGGATCAAGTCTCTGGCAGTGCTTGGGATTCTGTCTGCACACCATTGTTATTAACAACCTGTGAAATAAGAAAAGTTATGTGCTTCCAAAACACCATGATGGGAACAAAGAAGAGGTATGCCACACAAGCAAGAAATCAACAGGGAAGACTGATGCATCCTGAGACACGTCTACAACATACCCACAGGTGCTCTGTTAGACTCTGCCAGCTTGAGAATTACCACCCTTCTGTCTGATGCTTCACCTTTGGGTGCCCTAGGAAGGCCAAGCAAACCTCTAGGTGAGATTCCATCTGTAGGGTTTCAGTCTCCTATGACCTGTTTATACTGAAGCAGAGTCCCTACTGATCTCTGAATCTGTTTGGAAACAGTTTTTTCTTCTTAAAAGACAGAGTATATATAATTGTGGCCTACTAGCCTTATCCTATCTTATCAAATCCAAGATGCCTGACAATCTGTTATGTCATCCTTTCTCTATCATCTTCAATTTAAACTATAGTATCCCTCTTTGCATATTCTGGTGTATTCTTTCTTGCCCTGATTATTGTAATGAATACCATAAATTCTATAGGTAAGGTAACAATCTATTTCTCACATTCTCCTATGTGCATTGATGGCTTTGACTGCATGTATATATATATATATATATATATATATATATATATATATATATATATATATATACACACATATATATATGTATGTATGTATGTATGTATGTATGTGCAAGGGTGCCAGATCTAAGGAATTGGAGTTAGACAGTTGTGAGCTTTCATATGGGAGCTAAGACTTGAACCTGGTCCTCTGGAAGAGCAGCCAGTACTCTTAATCACTGAGCTAGTTCTCCAGTCCTGTTTCTCACATTTTAAAGGCTGGGAATTCTGATATCAACATCCTTTCCTGTTTGGCTACTGTCTTAGTCCGGGTTTCTATTCCTGCACAAACATCATGACCAAGAAGCAAGCTGGGGAGGAAAGGGTTCATTCAGCTTACACTTCCGCATTGCTGTTCATAACTAAAGGAAGTCAGGACTGGAACTCAAGCAGGTCAGGAAGCAGGAGCTGATGCAGAGGCCATGGAGGGATGTTACTTACTGGCTTGCTTTCCCTGGCTTGCTCAGCCTGCTCTTTTATAGAACCCAAGACCACTAGCCCAGGGATGGCACCACCCCACCATTAATGGGCCCTCCCTGCTTGATCACTAATTTAGAAAATGCCTTACAGCTGGATCTCATGAAGGCACTTTCCCAACTGAAGCTCCTTTCTCTGTGATAACTCCAACTGTGTCAAGTTGACACAAAAGCAGCCAGTAGAGCTACTGTGAGGTTTCTTCCTGTCTTGCAGATATCTGGTTTCTTGCTGTGTTCTCACATTCTTGCCTTTGTCAGGAAAGGAGAGCCAGGCGGAGGTGCTTTCTGGTGCATCTTTTACAAATGCATCAGTCCTGTCATAAGGGTCCTTCCATCATAAGCTTAATTCCTATCGCTTTCAATCTCGGGCATTCGTGACTCAGCGCTTGAGCTTTCTGGGAAACAAACATTTGGGACAGCACCACTCTCCAAAGGCAGAAGCAGGGACTTCGAACACAGAACCTGGGACCTGTCTTCTAGCATTTGCTTATATCTTAAGATTGTAGTCCAAGGTGGAAGGTAAGGAAGGAAGGCAGGAGCTGTAATGTGTCAAGACATGATACAAGTAGGAACAAAAGAAGAAGAAGAAAATTTAATATTTGGAATAATTAGAAAAATTGTGACAATCAGAAAAATTATCCTTGATAGATGTTGCTAAGTAAAAGCACAAATCATCTCTCTCTCTCTCTGTGTCTGTCCCTCTCCAAATACACACACACACACACACACACACACACACACACACAGAGAGAGAGAGAGAGAATGGGGGGAGAGAGAGAGAGTTAGAGAGTTTATAGCAGATTTTAAGTGAGACTGCAGATCTCAGTGAGACTGAGATCTGAAAGGCTTTGCCAGGTTAGGGGAGAACTTGTGGATTCAGGTCCAGAAGGGTAGGTGAGGTAGACAGACAAGACCAGAGAATGCTGGGACAACAGCTGGAGCCCCAGACTAGCCAAAGCCTCAAGGATGGTAAGGAGCTCTCTGCCTGCTGGTCCTTGACTCACACTGGGTATCAGATGACTAAGGAATAGGACAATGCTAGGTAGCCAGCATTTATGGGGGCCAGGTGAAGGAGGTCCACCCCTTCCTCAGTCTGATAAGTTCCTGGCCTAGTTCCCTGATAGGATTTAAGACTCTCACAAGCCCCTACAGTCTCAGTTCACCTTGAAGATATAATATGACAACTTCCTTTCTAGTCTAAGGAATACAGTCTCAATATACTCTCATGTCTTCTTTTCTGCTCCAGGGAGAAGTCCTTCACTTCATCTGTGCTGCTTGTATGGTCCCAGAGGGGTGGCGTGGTTTGTTGTCCATCTTGGTACTCAATAGTCCTCCTCCTTCAAAGTGGAGTAAAACAATGTTTTAAAAATGGAGTGTCTCAGGGCAAGGTCCAGCCTGAAAGACACTCTTCTCCTCTTTCCTCCCTCCCCTTTCTTTTTCATACTATAGATTATCACAGAATAGGGCATAATGTGATCTCAACAACTTTTTAAAATAGATTTATTTATTATATGTAAGTACACTATAGCTGTCTTTGGGCATACCAGAAGAGGATGTCAAATCTCATTATGGATGGTTGTGAGCCATGTGGTTGCTGGGATTTGAACTCAGGACCTTTGGAAGAGCAGCCAGTGCTCCTACCCGCTGCTGAGCCATCTCACCAGCCTCTCAACAACTTTTGTTTCACTCTAATCTTAATTACCATTTTCATCCATTTTATCACCTGTTATACTTACTTACATGTGTATCTATATAAAAGGCCAAGAAGGGGTTAACAAGGCTAGAGACCCCACAGAACTGGTACTAGTATGATGAAGTCTGAGAGCTGACACAGATGTCAGGCAAGTCTCTATAGAGACCAGATAAGAAGTTGTCACCTGAAGCCTAGCCAGGTGACAAGCAGTGTTAAGTAGCACTTCAAAGTGAGCTGTGTGTCATGTGTTGGAGCCCTGGGGGCAGAGGTCCTACCCTTTGACAATTTTCTGGGATAAGTGACAGGTGATGGGTCACTTTTGCTTGCCACATCTGTCCTTTTATAGTCTCAGGTAAGGGGGTTGGATAAATCTGTATAATTGGTACGGTCAAGGGTCAAGGTAACTGCTGCATTTTGATAAAGTCATTGATATCATTGTTTATTAATGCAGATAAATGACCAGTGTGTGCCCTGTGGTGTGCTGGCAGATGGGCACTGTTTGCTTGTACAAACACGAGGCTGTCATTCTACCTTGGCACTCGTACTCAAAACAGAAAATCTCAGTTAAAATCTACTGCTTTATAAAGGGGAACGACTCAGGGATAGGCTCAGCCTGAAAGCTGTGGTTCTCTACACCAGTGTACCTCGAAGCAGGCCAGCTCTTTCAAGAGGAAATTAGGAAATAGATAAGTTTAGAAGAAAAATCAACGCAACGGGAGAAGAATGATGGATTGATGCATAAATAAGAGGTAAAGGAAGTTTTTTTTTTTAAATCAAAATCAGATAAAATTATCTTTTAGCTATTCAGCTCTACGTTAGTACCCTTCCCCACTCCTCAACCCCCCAAAAACATACAACCCTCCTTCCTCCAAGAACCAGGTTGTACTGAATGAGTATCTCCAACTGCCAGTCAAGTTTGGTCCTGCACAGTTAGTAAGAGAAGGGGGGAAGCATGCCTCTTAAGGGCTTGGCTCTAAGCCAGCATGACTCAATAGCTATAATTTGCATTTGAATGCAATTAACTGGGCCAGTGCTTTGGGGTAATCAGGCTGTCTGCAATACACATGCTGGAAACTCAACAAAAGTCCAAAACACTTACAGGGGGTTTTGTTCTTTGAATTTCCCTGAGATACGTGGGTATCTTAGGTATAATTTTCAATTTAGAAATTATCCAAACTTTATTTTTTTTTAGATCTTTTTAATTAAAGGAAGTTTAGTTAGTTGCCATTTTTCCCCCCTTAGGAAAATAATTTGAACACTTTAGCAGAAGTGATCTACAAACTTCCAGCAATATAAATAGATGTAAAAGAAAAAGGAAAAAGAGAAATTCCCATTAATATTAAAAATAGAGATGAGAAAATGTCAACATGGTATATAGATAAAATTTTCAGTAATGTCCAGATTTATTAAAAAACAAATTAGCATAATTGGGTAGGTGGTGGAGGTAGGAAGACATGGAGTTCAAAGTGATCTTTACTTATATAGGCACTTTGAAGCCTGACTGGCTTGTCTATCCCAGACCTTGTGTCAGAACCACAAAATGTAGGTGGCAAAAACATGCTAACAATTGCTTTTCTGGGGCTGGAGAGATGGCTCAGTGGTTAAGAGCACCAACTGCTCTTTCAAAGGTCCTGAGTTCAATTCCCAGCAACTACATAGTAGCTAACAACCATCTGTAATGGGATACTGTGCTCTCTTCTGGTGTATCTGAAGACAGCTACAGTGTACTCATATACACAAAATAAATAAATAATTCTTTAAAAAAATACAATTGCTTTTCTACAAAATGAATGACTCCTTCAAGAATTTAAGCTAACCCTTTTCTTAACTTTCAGCATGCAATTTTCATAAACAGCAACTGACATGGTAGGATATGATTTTTCTAGACCCCAAAAGAAAAGAAAAGAAAAGAAAAAAAAACACATCATGAATCTAATTTTGGAGAATTAAAAGCCCTGGCCAGGGAGTTATGTTACCTGGATTTTTATTTATTGCAGTCTACCTACCAGTAATTCATTGTGTAACTCCTGTGTTAGGTGAGGATTGTGGGGAAGTTGAGGGGTAGCGACGGAGACCGCCTTCAGTTCTCCTCTTATGTAGGATGAGCAAACGGAGGAGGATTGAAATCTAAGATGGTTTTGATCTCTGAAGTGTGCTGGTTTAGAAGTCAGGTGCCCTGGTTTCCTTCCTGAGCGTGCGGACCCTCCCATTTTCAGACGCTGTGGTCTGGAAGCAGTCTTCTGAGAATTACAACCAGGAGGCAACTGCTGCTTTACTATGGGAAAAAAAAAGTGTTCTGTGTTGACATCAAAGCACGCCCTTCTTCTGGAAACCACTGATTTACTTGTTCAACCGATAAGTACAAGCTGCCCTCTTGGGTATCCTACAAGTTCTGCCCTTCATTGTTAACCTGGTGGAAGAGTTAGAAATGATCATTACCACAACAAAGACAAAAGGAAAACGTGGTACAGATCTGGCAGAAGAAAAAGTCTTGGAGGGGCTGGAGAGTAGGCTGAGCGGTTAAGAGCACTGACTGCTCTTCCGAAGGTCCTGAGTTCAAATCCCAGCAACCACATGGTGGCTCACAACCATCCGTAATGAGATCTGACTCCCTCTTCTGGTGTGTCTGAAGACAGCTACAGTGTACTTAGATATAATAATAAATAAATCTTAAAAAAAAAAAAGTCTTGGAAGTGATTGGAGAAGAGGGGCGGAGTTAGCGAGGACTGATGTAGGCCTTGCTTGTGTTTTGTTTTCAGTTGAACCTGAAATATAGATATGGTTTTGATAAATAAAAGTTGTTGAAAAGCCATCGTTTCCTGCATATATGTAATGCAGACATCATAGTTATATGTTTATATGTACATTCTAGAGTCATGGAAAAAATGAATGCATTTCAGTACTTAGTGCAGTACACACAGTACACGTTGTTACCGTTGGAAAAAAGTTACATAAGGAGAACCATCCAGGGAGAGCAGATTTGCTGTTGCTGTTGTTGCGACATTAAATATTAGCTTGTTTAAGATTTTTTTTTAACCCCAAATGTTTCTGGGCAGATGGTTGTCTAGACACGCTTTTTCAAAACCAGTTGTTTGCATATGGAGTTATAATCAGAAGCTAAAAAAAAAAAATCTCTTTTGCTTGCAGCCAAAAGGAAGAGTTGAATAACTTTTAATGAGTGATTAGAATGTGGAAATCAAAAAAACAGAGGAGATGGCCTAGAGGGAGAAATCTCGTGAGGCTGCTGCTGCTGCAGAGTGCTGTGGCTTCTCTGTGGCTTCTCTGTGGCTGTCTGTACAGGGTGCTCTGGAAGATTCTCCCCCTGTTAGACAGGTGCGCCTTCTCTAATGTGACCTTAGAATTACCCAAAGGCCACCGCCTTGCGTGGTTGTTTGGATGTCTCGACCTCTGGAACAGCAAGAAGTAAATTTATTATTTATAAGTTATGGAGTTCTGTATTTGAAAAGACACTTATAATAAAACAGCAGTCTGTTGTGCGCCTATAGGGAGCTAGCAAAATGAGGCTCCTTTGGTAACCAGAACGGCTCCTCTAGAAGACAACTCATATCTTATACACAAGAAGCTGAAATGTAGAGGCTTGCCTATCTTGGCCAAAGCTGCATAATCACACAGCTAATATTAAGCGACACCTATGATTTCACATTCATCTATAGCTGGCGGATCTATAAAATAGCCATAGAAAGACTGATGAGTAAACCGGAAACCATCACTCCTATCTTGAAGCAAACATTAGAAATGGAGGGAAGGAGACAAAAAATAACAAAGCCAGGAGAACGTCAGTCGTCTAGTGATAATGACCAACAAGAAACAAACCATTGAGCATGCAGGAATTTAGCACCAGCCCCCTCCGTGAGAGGTCTGTCCAGTCACTCAGAGAGAATCCTATCCTTAGAAGCGCTTCCTGGTTTAGTGCTCCTTTGTCTTGTGATTCTTACTTTTATCTTGACGCTGGTGTTTTGTTGAATGAGGCTTGATGAGCCGCCCGTAGGTGAGCAGAGTAATATGAATATGTAGCAGGCATGTCCTCGGGTTCTTGAGGCTCTGTTCTTAGGTAGCATTTCCTAACCTCTCCTAAGCCTAGAGTTCTGCAGGTAACAAAGCTCCCCTGGAGAGTTCAGTGAGATTCACAGTCAGGGAGGGGAGGAGGGATACACGTGTGCAGTTGAGGAAGAATTTGACATTCCAACACAACTGACACTAAAGAAACCAGCAGTACACCCCCCACCCCCCACCACTTTTTTTTCTTCCGAGTCAGGGTTTCTTTGTGTAGCCCTGGCTGTCCTGGAACTCACTTTGTAAACCGTCTCTGCCTCTGCCTCCCAAGTGCTGGGATGAAGGGCAAGCGCCACCACTGCCCGGCAGCCATACTTTCTTACACTGGGAGTCAACCACTGGCTTGGGCAACGCTGAACGAAAGGGAAGGGAAGGATAGTTTTTCTCCACAGTCCTTCCGCTGTTCATTTTAACACATACATATGTAGGTGGGGGGTAAGTATGTGTGCGTCTGAGTGCCGGTATCGGTAGCCTCAGAGTTGAATGGACCATGTCAGGTTCCCTGGGAATGCCATTACAGGCAGTTGCGAGCCTCCTGGTCTGGGGGCTTGGGAAGAGATTGCACAAGCTGTTTACCGCTGAGCCTGCTCACTAGCGCCCTCATTTCCTGTGTACAAGTGTTAATCCCAAAGATGTGAGAAGAAAGACCACAGACCCAACTAGCTCATCATGGCCAAATTAATTGAAGCAAGCCTTTTTTTTCCTTGTACACAGGCTGCCTCCCTCTAAGGTGGGGCTCAAGAGGTGGATGTGAGCAAGGTGAGGTTTTTCATTGCTCAGAGGAAGGTTTCCAAATGGGGCATTTAGTGGGCAAAACAGGTGGGGTTGCAGGAAGACATGCTTGCAAGATGGTCATAAGGTAGTTATGACAACAGGTAGTCCTTTGAAACAATGGTAGGGTGGCTAGATGGTTAAGGCAGCTTTCTGAAGCAAAGGCATGGTTTGTAATTTCCCGGAACAGACAGCTCAGGACCATTTGGAGTTATGGTCACGGGCGGAGCACAGCTCAATCCTTGAGAAACAGATTGCATCATAATCAGGAGCCTACTTTGTCTTTACTATAAGATGCCTTTCAAGTCCAAGAGGCTGGTTCATCACAACCCTCAGTTAGTAGAATGGAGATGTACTAAGAAGTGAAAGACCTCAGTTGTAGAGCACACACCACATACCACAAGCCCTGGGTTTGTGCTCTGGGACGGACCTCCCCAGTCCCAAGTTGATATCCCAATTTCCGAATTACTCTTGTGCAATGTTCCTACTGTTCACTTAAGAATGAATGAAATATGCATTTGTATGTGAAGTTATAAATAGGAATTGTATAGTTTTTATGATTTCACGTGCATCAAATGGTTTTGTATTCCCATTTGAGCTGGCAGTGCATGATATGAAGAGGAATAATAAAATTGATGGAAATAATATAAACATTTTACTGAATGGAGAAGAACTATGTTTCTTTACAAATGAAACATGGGAACTAAATAGATCTTAGAAGGAGAAAGCCTCACATTTTCATCCATTCAATAGCGTTTTATCCTCTAACACAATTGTCATTTATAGATTATGGTTATGCATTAATAATGAAAATCTATAAGTTGACCCTTGCTAAGTGGTGCTACTTTGCAGTGAGTTGTTAGGAAAGCCTCTTTGGGGAAGCTGCAGTTAAGCTGATATTGAAATATTAAAAAAAAAAAAAAGAGGCCATGAAAAGACTTGGGAAAGAACATTCTAGGTAAAGGGAATAGCTAACTCTAAAGACCCCCAGAAAGCAAACAAAGCTATGGTGTCCCAGAACCAGAAGATCCACATCCCCAAAAAGCAGTAGTTAAGGAGCAGAGTGGTTAAAGATGAGGCCAGAGTGTGAAGGGCCCAAGTCTAGAGGAATTTAAGCTCTTCGTGTTAGGTAAGCATTGGAAAGTTTCAGGTCACAGAACGAGAGGAATGACTTATGTCATACTGTTAGTATGGAGGTAAGAGAGGACTCTGGGAGCCCACCCTGGGCTTTTCATATTGTAGAATCTACCCTTTTCTGTAGCATCTGTTATCGGCCTATCATAATTTCTAATGATACAGACTTTCAAATAGTTAATTCTTCGTAGTCGTGGCATTGGCTTATTCTCCGCATCACTAGGGTCTAGTGCTATTTGCACACAGCAGCCATCTCCTAAACATTCAGTGAATAAATGTTCGGAACAAGATTTAAACCCTTGCATGTAAAAGCTCCCACTTTGGGATTTTTTTTTTTAATGTAAGGTTGTATTAATTAGAGGAATTACAAGGAAATAATATTTATGAAGAAATCTCAAAAATACTATTCAATCAATCAATTATAACCATCAATTTTAGGACATTCAGCATTTGGAATTTGAAGTTTTGCATGGCCTTCACCTGAAGCCACGCTATTCAGCCAGATGTTTCAGTCTGGTGGCTTGGGACCAGAGATAGCCAGACATAATTTGAGGTTGTTTTTTTTGTTGTTGTTGTTGTTGTTGTTTTTTTTTTTTTTTTTTTTTTTTTTTGGCATGGTGTGTGAATATCGTGCTGAGTTAGTTGTTAATCTTTAAAATTAAGGTGTTTTCACATAAAGATTTGATTTTCCTCTTTCACTTGAGGAACGACAAACGCACAACCGAACCAAACGTGTGGCTGCACAATATCTGCAATCCAGTAGATCTAGTCCAGACAGAATGCGGACAGCTACTTCCTTAGGCAGGGCCTGCCTTCCCTGTTTTATTTTATATAGTCTCCACTTTGCTTCCTCCACTCCCTTAAGTCACCTGAGCAGTTCTTGCAGCATATGTTTTGTGACAGCTCTTTTTGCGAACACATAGGTACTGTTGCTATCTAAAGTGAAGACTTTGAAAAGGTAATATATGTTGCTTTGTTGCTATATGTTGATCTCTGGTTCTTGTCCTTTATAGCAGAAACGAAGTGGTCAAACCAGATCCATCCAGGCCTGACCTGTCATGTTAGGACAAAATGTGTTGATGAATAAATACCGAGGCTAGGGCACACTCTCCAGGGGGAAGCCAAAGTTGTGAGCTTTGGCACACAAAGGGACGTCACAACCTTCTTTACCTTCCACTTATGTTGTTTGTAACTACTTGAAGGTGGCACGGTAAGAAACAGTACAAAGGACTGTCTCTAAGAATAAATACCATAGCTGTCTTCCCATGGGTATAGAAAGTCCAAACTTCTTTCCTAACCCAAGTTACACTGCCTGCTCTGATACTGTCTGAGAAGGGCGATCAGGTGTGTGATTTTAGCTTATATCTGCTTAGCCCAGTGCTTTTATTTAGATAGCGACATTTAATCTATTATACTGTTTTGTGTGAAGCCACATGTTTATTTACAGAAATGTACGGAACAGTCCACAAAAGATACTCTGTGGCAAAGCCAACAAAGGCTGTTTCCACAGAGCTATCTAAAGGCATGTGGAAGGACAACGGTGACGTGCAGAACACACAATGGAACACTGTTGACAGAATCCCAGGATCCCGGGAGGAGCTTTGGAAAGGCCAGCAGGGAAAGAAAATCCGTTTGCAAGGATTTACCACGCTGCACGCCTCCATGGAAAGCAGTTGGGGAGACGCTTGGCAGTACCAGGGTCCGGGGCACTTAGCATGTGCATAGGACTGAACAATAATGCACTGTAGAGGCTGAGGCGGGGGAAGATCGTTCAAAGTCCCAAGAGATCGGGCAGAGGGCAGAGCCGGGCCTGGGAAAGGGGTCAAGGTCCGCGCTGCAGAGGGGGCAGGTGGCTGCGGGGACGCGCCTCCCGGGGATGGGAGGGGGAGGGGGTCGGCTCGCCTCCGCGCGCGGTGCCGCGCCCGCCTGGCCGTGCCGCCGGGGCGGGGCGCACCGGACCGGCCACGGCTGACGCAGGGCAGCGCGGAGCCTGGCGAGTGGGGGCAAGGGGCGGCGCCGCCCGGAGTCACCGCCCCATCCCGCGCCTCCGCGCCGCCACCTTTCCATTCAGTCGCCCAACATGGCTGGAGCACAGCTCTGAGCCTTCGCCACCGTCACCGCCACCGCCGCCGCCGTCACCACCGCCGTCGCCCGCCCGGAGTGCTCCGCACCGGGCTGAGTCCCGGGCGGCCGCAGGCATGTTGGGCACCGCGGACGAGAGCTCGGTGCGCGTGGCTGTCAGGTGAGCTGCGGGTGGGAAGGAAAGCCGGAGCCAGCGAGCAGGCAGGCTGGAGCCGGTGCGTCGCATCGCGGCTTCTCCGGGAACAGCAGTGGCCGCCCCGCTCACCCCCACACCCCTGCGGATCTGGCGCCGCTCTCTGCACGGACGCCTCACGTTTGGCCTCCGGGTGAGCGCCGCCCGGTGTCCCCGGGAGTCGCCGCTGCGGCTGCGGCTGCCGCCCAGCAGGTGGGCCCGAGGTGTCTGTCCCCCACCCCCCCACTCCCTCCTCCCGGGCCCAGCCCCCCGCCGCGCCGGCTCGGAGCCGCAGACAAAGCGTCGCGGTGACAGGCGCGCGGCCCGCGCCCACTCGGGTCCCCGCGTCGCCGCGCGTCGCGACACCTGGCCTTGCAGGTGTGCTGGTGGGGAGTGTGTTGCGGGACATAGGCACCCACGGGAGGTCTGGAGAGGGCAAGCAGCGTCAGCCAGCCGGAGGGTTAGATGGGCCACTGGGAGAAACAACCTGAGGTTAGTTAAGCACCGGTGGATGTTGACAGTGACATCACACACGCCTGGGGTTGAGTTTTGAAATGCTGGCTATGTTACAGTGTTGTGGTTAGCGACGGTGACATGGATATTCGATGTGATTTGGCTGTTTTGATGCATCGCAAGAACTCCGACAGTTGCTCTTGGAAAACTGCAGCATCATCACACTGAAAAATTAATGAAGCATTCATCCTAGACCAAGTGGATGGCTTCCATCGCTCTGATAACATACTGTTAACTCATTTACAGTTTAAAGCTTATAAAGATAGCCTGTCTTCAGAGAAAGTCAGAATTAGTAAATATCTGCTGTCAGTACCTAAGTCGAAAAATTATTGAAAGTTACATAATGTAAGCATTCCTATGGTTATTTTAGTGACAAATCTTGATTAAGCTCAGAAGTGGCAGTTTTGCATGTTCTGGGTCTTTGTCTTAAAGAATAAAAAGAATGGGAAGGTATTTTGATTCCTTTATTTTGCAAATAATGAAATTACCACAAAATGGAGGTGACAGTTTTACAATTCTTTACACACTCCTGTTGCAAAAAGTACTGAAGATTTTATCCCCCCTTTCTGTTATTCCTGGACTATATTTTCCATTACTAGATGAGATTGTGTTTCCTATTCATCCTACTAACTTTCTTTTGGCCTTAAAATATGAATCAGTGTGTGCATCAGGACCAGGGAAATGGAAGGCAAAGATGGGAAGACCATCAAGAGTCAGCTTTATTAGGACCTCTGATTATGAATGGTGGGAGAGGGGGAGAAGGGCCCAAAACACAGCATGCAAATGAAAACTGAGAGTTTGCTTGTGAGAAAGCATCTTTTAATAAAGATTTGAGATTCGTGTGTGTGTGTGTGTGTGTGTGTGTGTGTGTGTATCTTCCACAATGTCATTGGTGAATTTGTTGACCATTTTATTAAATCTGATCTTGCTTCCAATGGAATTGAACAGAGCCATGGCTAGGCCTAAGGAGGTGATGACCAATAAATAAATTACATTACATCTTGTCATTTGGCTTTCCACTTTCTAGGGAAACAGGTATGAGCCATCGGGGTGGCTATAAAAGCGAACAGAACTTGTTGACCTACATTGTGAAGGTTCAGTTTGGTGAAACTTGGATTTTTTTCCCCATTAAATGCCTTGCTCTCTTGTTAGAACTCTGAACTTACTACATACAGGCTGAAAAGAGCTTATATTCCACATCATTACAATATTTATAAAGTACTTACACCAATGGTTCGCAGCCTTTCTAATGCTGCCTGTGACACTTTAGCACAGTTTCTCATGTTGTGGAACCATAAACTTATTTTTGTTGCTACTTAACAGTAACTTTGTTACTGTGATGAGTTATAATTTAAATACCTGTGTTTACCAGTGGTCTTCAGTGAACCCTGTGAAAGGATAGTTTGATCCCCAGAGAGGTTGTAATCCACAGGTTGAAAACCACTAGCTTAGACACTTTCTAACACATGTATTGTAATTCTGTCCTATGTCTGCCATCCTGATTTCTGAGTTAAAAATCAGTAATAAATGTTGCACATATATCATAAATTAGAGTCAAGACAGTGTTCGCGTGTTTTCAATCAGGTAAAAAAAAAAAATCTCATTCCTCATAATCCATGACTTTAATGCTGTTATTTTTGTGTCTATCTTACTGATGGGAACAGGAAGATTAAGTCAACCTTCCAAAGTTAAACTGGTAGCATCTGACAGAACACAGGGTTCCAACCCAGAAAGCATACATTTACAGCCCAGGTTCTTACCCCCGAAGCCTGTACAGGTGAGAGACAGGACATTGTCTCGCCAAGTTTTACTCAGCATGAAAGGTCATCAGCTTCCTCCTGATCCTGTAGTAAGTCAATTACAGCAGAATGGCCTTGGCAGACTATTCCTATCTTGACTTCCTAGAGGAGAATTCACAAAGAGAGGGACTGAACTGAACTTTTCCTGTGCCCTCTGATCCAGTCTGTTTTCCAGTTGTGGAGAAGTAAATGTTTACAAATGTTGGGTCTAGACACAAAATTAACAGAGGCTTCTGACCTGTCTTTCTCCTTCATGAATAAGGAGGAGATGGGCAATGGAGACTTGGGTTGTATCTCATAAAAGCAAGCACATTTCTCTAGGTGCTTGTGTTCTAGTGGACTCAGAGGCTTTGTAAAATAAGTGCCCGAGACATACACCTTTGGGGGAAAAGATACTGAACAGAAAGTTTCTCACTGAGGGAGAATGGTTTTTATTCGGTTTCAGAGGATATTTTGGTATCTGAGTTGTCTGTAGGTTGTCTTTCATGGAGAAGGGATATGGATTGAGAAGATAATTCTAATAATGTTCAATCTCATGTGGCAGTTGAACACCTATAATATGGTTAAGCTACCTAACTAAAATTTAAGTTTAAATTATTTTTTTTACATTTATCTGTGGTGTATGTGTGTGTGTCTACACACACACACACACACACTTTTGTGACAATCAGAAAACTATCTGTGGGACTTGTTTTTCTCCTCTGACCATGGAGAGTCTGGAGATTTATCTCAGGTTAGGTTTTAAGCCTTGACAGCAAATACCTCCTTACCTGAGCAATATTTTTGACCCAAATTTAAATTTAAAAGCTGGTCCTTGATTCAGTTACTAGAAACTTTTACGTATGCTTGAGTATCTTAGTTACATGGATTTACTTTTCCAGCTGTAAAGTTCATGATATCTAAATACCGATAAACTGTTTCTGATGAAAATTTTGTGTTATAACTAATCTCTGCATTAACGCCTATGCTAAGGGCTTCTGTCGGAAACATGAAAGCTCTTAGCTCAATAACAGTGAAATATTTTGAATGCCATTGTATTAAATAAGATATTAAACTTAATTTCATCTAGATTTTTCTCTTAGAGATGTGGATAGTAGGAACTTTAAAAGCCATGTGCGTTGTTTTATATGTTTACTGGTGACGCCGCTTTAATTGAGTGTAAGGAAGAAGTACCAAGTGCAGCTGCCTACAGACACAGAAAGAACTGCAGACAAACGTACCCTTAGAGAATATACCGAACACTGAGCATTAAAATGTGTGGTTCTGTGTGCATGAATGCACATGCAGGCCCGTGTGAGCGTTCGTACTTGTAGAACACTACTTCATAGCAGTTATGTTGAATGGCTGGCTTAGGTGGACGGCGCTTACAGAATCCAACACAACATTCATCTTTTTCTGTAGACTGGCCTGGTCTACAAAGCCATCTCATCTGAGTCATATTATATTGGATTGGCTGTTCACTTAGCTAGAAATTGAAAACTCAGTTGAACAGTTTAAATTCTCTGTGTAAGACACGGAGACATCATGAAATGATGTGGCCCTTTGGTTTCCTTTCTCTGAAGGTTGACAAGAATTTGTTACGTTTTCCTTTTCAAAAACCTTAGCTTGCAGAATTCTCCAAGGAGTGCTTAGCAGTGGAGTTTCAGAAAGGCCCATTATACTGCTGTATATGGCAACTGAAATCTCTGTGCTTGGCTTCGGCAGGGCTCTAATATCCTTGACAGTGAGTTTAGATTAGTGTATAATATCCAGTCTTTCTCTCTCTCTCCCTCCCTTCCTTCCTTTTTTTCTATGGAGACAGGGTTTCTCTGTGTAGCTCTGACTGCCCTAGAACTCACTCAGGCTGGTCTTGAACTCAGAGATCCATCTGCCTCTGCTTCCTGAGTGTTGGGCCTAAAGGCGTTTCCCATCACGCCCTGCTCAAATTTGTGTTTGCTGTGTTCTTACCTTCCTGAAGCTTGCTTTGTTTGTCTATTTACTTGAGACAGGGTCTCACTGAGTTGCACTGGTTAGTTTGGAACTGGCTTTGTAGACCAGGCCAGGCTTGGACTCAGAGATCCACTTACATCAGCCCCCTCTGTCCTGAGAGCTGGGATCGTTAGTTCAGGAAATAATAGGCAGGAAAGAAAAGAGACCAAAGAGATAGAAGGTGCTATGAGTAGAAAGTCAACGATATCCTTTTATTTATAAAACATGGGTTCATTTTTTTTCTTCCGATAGGGGTTAATAACTGGCCCTCTTTGCTCTCTATTGCTGTGATAAACACAAGGACCAGAAATAACTTGGGGAGGAAAGGGGTTATTTGACCTTACACATCCTGATCACAGTCTCTCATTGAGGAAAGTCAGGGCAGGAACTCAAGTGTGAACCGTGGAGGGACCAGGGACCGTGCTTTCATATAACCCAGGACCAGCTGTCTCGGACTGGTGCTGTAGCGCACCAGTGTGTGGGCCCGCCCACATCTATCATTGGTCAAGAAAATGCCTACAGACACGCCCACAGGCCAGTCTGATGGAGGCAACTCCTCAGTTGAGGTTCTTCGCAGGTGACTCTAGAGTTTGTGTAAAGTTGACAAAAACTAACCAGCCCGTAAGTGTAAAAGGTGTGGTGGAACAAGTTTATTAGTTAGCATGGCACCGGATTTCAGGTTTCATATTTCATTATCGTTGCTGCTTGCCCTTCTGCTGTCTGATTTGCTAATTGCTTACTATTTTCATGAGTAATTATGGGGTAGTGGATGTGTACCAGGACTTTGAGTTTAGTGAAGTCATGAAAACAGAAATTACCCTGGAGTCTAATACCATAATCTGCTCTTTGGTTCTCATTGAGTTTTCTTCCAAACGATGCAATATTTATTATTCTGGATTTCTTCCCTGAGACATGCTACCTGCCTGTGAGATTCTGACTTAGAAATCATTATTTTCTGTCAAAATCATTCACGATCTTGCATTACCCAGGTTAGGAAGCAAGATGCATATTTGTAAAAGGCAATATATACTTTATGCGATTAGGGCAGTTTTAATCATATGCGGCAAATTTGCTGATATTTTAGTATTTCCCTTTGAACTAGGTACTTAGGAACTACCTGTAGTTCCCTGTGGATTAACTATATAATCTTCTCAGAGTATTAAAATAGTTTCCCTTTGGTTGCAGCTTCATTTCAAGCAAATGACAGTCCAGTCAGAGAATATTCGATGATTATTACAAAAGATTGCTGCATGTTTAAGAATTACATTAAAATTCACTTGTTGTTTGTTTGTTATAAGTCATTGAAATTGTGTGTTAAGCATAATTTTGGTGTCCTAGAATTATTGGCAAAGTGGATTTTAAAGCCGAAAGGTCCCTTCAGGAGGCTCGCTGCTCAGGGCCACTTATTGAGAGTTGACAGCAGAGGCCCAGAGACGTAGAACCCTCTATTTGAGGTCACACAGCAGTCTTCTATTGATTTGCAGAGTGGATCTAGGACTTCATGGTTTTTTTTTAATGATCTTGAAATCAAGTAATAAATATATATTACTTGATATGTAATTTGATAACATTAAGTACCAACAGTTTTAACCCTTTAGGGACATATATAGAAACTTTAGTTGGTGCTATTTCCACTATTGCTGGCCGATAGTTTTGCTTTCTGAATCCCATGACTCTAGGACTCAACGAGTAATTTTAATAACGATCCTCTAATAACGATTATTATTAATAATAATAAGGTAAAGAGAGACCCTTGTGACAGAAACCTAGCTCTAAGGTTTTGAGATTCTGTCATATTAAAATATGAAAACATGAAATATCAGAACTGTGTTGTAAAAAATGTAAAAAAGTCATACAGACTTTTGTTTTGATTTGTTTTGCATTGTAGTTTGTTTTTTAAAGACAGGGTTTCTCTGGGTAACAGAAGGCTTTCCTGGCTTTGTAGACCAGGCTGGCCTTGAACTCAGAGATTCCCCTGAGTGTTGGGATTAAAGGCGTGTGCTGCCACACCTGGCTTATACAAGCTATTTTTACTTTTTATATTGAACATATTGATACTTTCACAACAGTCTTAAAAATGCAATAGCTAACAGTCTAATTATGAAATAATTTAAAGCATACACATTTCCCTTCCCTTAATGAATTCTAGGCCTGGGGCATGTGGTTACCACCTAAGCCCCATCTTGGTTCTTAAGTGTTTTTTTTTGTTTGTTTGTTTGTTTTGTTTTGTTTTCCTCCAATATAGTAAGGAATTATCACATCTTCCAGTGATAATCTTACTTTAGGGAAGAGGGCAGGAGAATGGGATAGGAGTGGGTAGAGATTGGGAAGGAGCTCTACTGGGTGAGGATTGTTTGTAGAGATTGGGAAGGAGCTGCGGAGACGGAAGCCCGATGTTGGGGGTGCTGTTTGCAGGTTGCTTCACCAAAAACCGCTTCCTAAGCTGCACATCAGTTCAGACTCTCTCAGCGTTGCTTCAGAGGGGCACAAAGAATGGAGCGTGTTTTGGTTGTAAGGGAGGCCGGTCACCTAAAATGTACATAGCCCTTATAGAGAGCTCTCGGGGCCGCTCTGTTCTTAGGGTCACAGTCGTTTTTCCTATGATGCCTCCCTCCTTCCTCCACAATAAGATATGTAGTGCCTTTTTTTTTCTTTTATAAAGAAGGTGGTAATGTTTTATACTGAGGGCATCATTGCAATAGAATATTTGTTATTATTGACACGAAACAGATAGATGTGTAAATGTCCAGAGGTCACTCAGATTTTACCCTCAGGGTTAACCTAACTGGGACCGTTCAGATTCATCCTCTGGTACAGTAAGAGAAAAGAACAAGAAAAGAGTTCAGCTGTGGGGGTGGAAAGATAAGACTCTTAGGCCTCCTCAGCGGCTAAACATGCAAGGGAGATCAAGGATTAGACATAATTCTCCACTTTGGAAAGCTGTGTCTGTCACTAGGCATGAAGGTATCTCAGATCTCTGAATATGGTGAGGAAATTATATATACATATATACATATATATATATATATATAATATGAAATATTATATAAATATTTCAGAGTAGACATTCACATTTTTTTGGCATAGCTACAGAGTCAGCCAGTGTTCCGAATCAGAGACTTCTTCCTACCAGCAGATATAAGAAGCCTTAGGAAAGACAAGGGTTAGCCCATTATTACAGTGTGCTGATGAGTCACAGACCATCTCAGTCCTCCACAGGATTCATTCTAATCTTTAGTGTTTGGATCTCGATTCATTTATTCATCACATAATTATTGAAGATCAGTTATGCACTGGTATTACATAAACTATTGTGATAAACTATTTGTGATAGTAAATATTTTTTATTTACATTTAAGATACAAAAATATTTACATATTAGATATTTTCCTTATTTACATTTCAAATGCTGCCCCCTTTCCTTGTTTCCCCTCAGAAAACCCCCTATCCTGTGCCCCCTCCCCCTGCTTACTAACCTACCCACTCCCGCTTCCCTGACCTGGCATTCCCCTACTCTGGGGCAATGAGCCTTCATGGATCCAAGGGCCTCTCTTCTTATTGATGTCCAACCACGCCATTCTCTGCTACACATGTGGCTGGAGCCATGCGTCCCTCCATGTGTACTCTTTGGTTGGTGGCTTAGTCCCTGGGAGCTCTGGGGGTGCTGGTTGGTTCATATTGTTGTTCCTCCTATGGGGCTGCAAACCCCTTCAGCTCCTTGGGTCCTTTCTCTAGCTCTCCCATTGGGGAACCTGTGCTCAGTTCAATGGTTGGCTGAGAGTGTCCCCCTCTGTATTTGTCAGGTACTGGCAGGGCTTCTCTGGAAACAGCTATATCAGGCTCCTGTCAGCAAGCACTTGTTGGCATCCACAATAGTGTCTGGGTTTGGTAACTGTATATGGGATGGATCCCCAGGTGGGGCAGTCTCTGGATGGTCTTTCCTTTAGTCTCTGCTCCACACTTTGTCTCTGTTTTTCCTTCCATTGGTATTTTGTATCCTATCTAAGAAGCACCAAAGTATCTACACTTTGGTCTATTAATAATAAGTGCTGTCAAGACTTAGAAAACAGTAGGATGAGCACTGGATAGATGGTCTGGTGTCCGCTGAAGTCTGGGTTCTTGCCTGTGACAAACGTTGTCTTGACTGGGTACTCTCCTCACTGACTTCAGTGGGTTCCGGAAAGGACTAAAAAAGATGACCGAGCTGGGCGGTGGTGGCGCACGCCTGTAGTCCCAGCACTCTGGGAGGCAGAGGCAGAGGCAGGCAGATTTCTGAGTTCGAGGCCAGCCTGGTCTACAGAGTGAGATCCAGGACAGCCAGGGCTATACAGAGAAACCCTGTCTCCAAAAAACCAAAAAAAAAAAAAAAAAAAAAAAAGTGCTTTTACTTCCCACGAACATGGAAACATGGAAAGTGGTTTTGCCATAGACTGTGAAAGTAATATTACAGATGAATTTGGTAGAGTGGGTCTTTCAGACTCCAGACTCTAGTGATTGGCTACTCATTCTAAGGTGTGTGACCCATTGCTGCCTGTTTTTGATTGTTTTATTGTTTTTATCGCAGTGAATGGTACAACAGTGTGTAAATACCTAAGCCCCTCCCTGACAAACTACCCAGCTTAACACATAGAAGCCCTGTACCACCCCGCTGTGCTGTACCCAATTTCTCCTTTTACGGTTTAGTAGAATACACCATTTTAATTCTTTCTTTTCCCAAACACAGTCAGTTAACATGGTGTGATGGTGTGATGGTATGATGGTGTGTGTGTGTGTGTGTGTGTGTGTGTGTGTGTGTGTGAGAGAGAGAGAGAGAGAGAGAGAGAGAGAGAGAGAGAGCAAGAGCAGGGGGGAAGGGTTACTACCATACTAACAATTAGTTTTTGAGTTGAACTGTTCTTTATTTGTTTCATGTAACATAAGAGGACAGGGACAAAATTAGATCCTAAATTGTGAATGTTCTTTCTGGATTGCTTACATACGAGTTTCGAAACTATAGCTAATGTATTTTTCATGCTTTTTCTCATTGATGTTGGCAACAGGTCACTACATTGTAGAATGGATTCAAGTATACTTTAGTGCATAAACTAGCAAGCCAGAGATATCAATGTTCCAGTAAATTTATTTGTTATTGTGTATGTATAAAATGATGTGTTTGGATCCTTGGAGGACAGCTTTGTAGGGTGAGTTGTCTCTTTCCAACTTCATATGGGAGCCAGAAACTAAATTCAGGTTCAGGTTTGCGCAATAATTACATTTACTGAGCAAGGGCCTTTAGCCTCTGAGCTGTCTGACCAAGCCCTTTTTCTGTGTTCATTTTCTCTGGTATCTGGAGCTGATGGGGGTAATGAGATACGCAGAGCCATTAGAAGCCTTGTTTGTGGACATTTTCAAAGCAGATCAGTACTTAGAAATAGGAAATGCATCCATAGTTCTTCAAGTCTGATTGTCTAGGTCCATTTTAATTTTATAAGGAAACTATTTTATTCAATTTCCTCCATTATTGAAGTAATATCACATTAACCAAAGTACTGCGGGACAGATGAAGAGGACAACCACCGTAGTTCACTGTCTAATACAATGACAGAGTTCTGCTGTATTTCTTTCAGTCTCTTTTTTTTATGCATTTTCCCAACTCAGATAATCAGCATGTATCCTTTGTAGCCCGACATCTTCACTTCACAGTGTATAATAATTTTCCAGAAACTTACATTAAGGAAGCACATTTTGAACACACATGACCTGCTTTCTTTCAGTAACTTAATGCAATAGATGTTATAAATTTAATCAATAAGCGTTGTTTAATATGGATAGATGGTAAAGCTCTGCTGTCTCCTGATATTGTTACTGATGCATGTTCACTGGTGGTAACCTTACCCGTGACCTTTTCCTGGGGTCAAAGGTTGAGGATGTTGCTCACCGAGAATGGGTATGTTTCTGAGAAAAAGATGTGTTGATGGTTAGTTTGAACTTTTCACCTATACCCAGATCAAGACATACTTATGAGAGCATTACAGACATTTTCCCTGGGTACTATTCCAAACCAATGTGGAGCCGAATATGACGGTGATGTTGTAACTGGGCCGGCCATATTCCTTGAAAAGGAGAGTCTCTGTAGGGCATCTCCTTCTCAGTTCAGCCCAGAGAACTTTGCTTCCAGAAGACTATTGCTCACCTAGTCTGCACCTCTCCTGTCCTAAGCCGGAAGTTGTGGGCTACCCATTGAACTCCGAGATTGCAGATCTCATTCCTGGCTCTTTAGCTTCCTCGACCCGAATGTGGCCTCTCCATCTTTGACTGCCAATGTATGCAGAATGCAGTACAGTAGTGTGTTCTGTGACGGATGTTCATTGGCCAGCTTGCCTTTAAGTGGCAGCACATTCTAGCTGTCCTTGGTCTTCTTTTTAAACTAATTTCTTATATAATTAGACCTTACTCCTCCCTCCCCCACAATTCAGTTCTCGTCTTGGAATGTAAAACTTCCTTAGTTAGCTTTGGTTTATAGTTTTCTATTGTTACGGGGTGTCTTATTTTTCATTTATCTTTTACATGTTTCCTGTGACTGCTGCTCTCCACCTTGAATCATTCAGAGGTGATTCCATGATACTGGATTTTTTTTTTAAAGATTTTATTTATTTTACATATATATGATGAGTACTCTGTAGCTGTCTTCAGACACACCAGAAGAGGGTGTCAGATCTCATTAGGGATGGTTGTGAGCCACCATGTGGTTGCTGGGATTTGAACTCAGGACCTTCGGAAGAGCAGTCAGTGCTCTTAACCGCTGAGCCATCTCTCCAGCCCCGATACTGGATTTTTAAGGTTGAGCATAATTCAATACCGGTTTTTGTGACAATTAGTATCTTTCAATACTTTGATCATATTTATTCATTTTAAAAACGTTGTTAGAGCGTGTGGGTGGTTGTCATCTGTCAGCTTGGGTAATTTCAGCGTCAGGTGAATAGGGTGAGATTCTGAGGAGGGCACCTCAATGGTCTTGCCAGCATGTCCATTTGTAATGTATGGTAACTGCTTCTCTCCAGAAGCAGGGGTTGAAGATCAGCGAGGGTGACTTGGGATAGTCTGTTAGTGTGGCTGTAAACTATTTCATTCATGTTCTAGAATTTTCTTCCCTTTCACTAGAGCACTACAAGTGGAAATAGTGCTTCAGTTGCTCAATAAATGTTGAAAGTCTACGTGGTCTAAATAAATGAAAATAATATGTAATATGTTTGTTGTCGGAATTAAAGGGATAATATATTAAACATTTATATTACTGGCATTAGTGTGTTATTTATTATGTGTGTATATATATATGTATAAGAGCATGTCTGTAGGTAAGTGTGGTCTATGATATGTGTTTCTAAATGTATTTGTATAGATAAGAATATGTATGGTATATATTAAATAAGTAGCTATAGCTGTCTGACTTTGGCAATGATGCCAGAAATATACATTGGCACTTAGCAAATCATTTTAAATGGCAGCTACTACTGCTGTTATTATTTTATTATATTTGTCTACTTTTGTTATTATTTTTGTTATTATTTAGTAGACATATAACTTCTCAGAGGAACTATTTAATTCAGTGACGATACATTTTGGTCAAGGTACTTGTTGTGGGGAGTTCTTCCTCATCTCCCACCCTTAGTAAGACAATGGTCACTGGCATCTTTTGTTAAAAATCAGAGGCATTGGACCTAATTTACATTTTCATATGAGTGGGTGCACCTCACTTTGAATGTCTGGATCAATCTTAAACTCTCAAGGAGGTAAGAGCAGAGATCTTATGCCGTGCCAAGCTGTGCAACTTATTGTTGACTATGCCTTTACTTTTAGGGTCTCTCTCTCTCTCTCTCTCTCTCTCTCTCTCTCTCTCTCTCTCTCTCTCTCTCTCTCTCTCTCTAGTACCTATTTTGTTTGTCCTGTCTTGATTTTGCCTTGGTTGGTTTATATTGCTTTTTCCTGGATGTTGAAACCAAACACAATTGATTAAGTAAATACTTGAAAATTTCCTTACTGTGAGGGAAACAACTTTTTCTTATTCCAACCTGGATCTCTTTCAACCCTCCTCAAAAGTGAAAGTTGCCATCAGACTGTGTTTGCACGTAGGTGCTAGCGTGGGTCTAACCTAGGGCACTCTGTACACCATTCCATTTCCATGTAGCCCAGGCCTGTGGCGAGTTAGCTGTCCAGCTTTCTCTTTTATCCTAGGAAACCCTGGAGGCTGTATTTGGGGATTAATGTATACTCTAATCAAGAAGCCATGACTTTGATATAAAAACTGATGTGAGAAACAGACCCACACATACAAACATATCCCTGAACAAAGCTCACTAAACTGAATGAACCCGGATAATATAGTAGAATATAGTATATTAGCGTTAATAAGCAGAACAAACTGGTACTTGTTTTGTAATATTCACTGATTAGAGTTTATTGAGAAACTTTGAAAGTTTTGTGCTTACCTTTGCATAAACTGGCTTTTTGTTGTGGCCTTAGAATGTGTGTGCAGGGACAGCCTGCCATCTTTTGATAAAGCCAGCAGTACGAGGCTAAGCTACTTAATGTATTGCAGTTATTCACTGAGAGGCTAGTATGTCTAGGTCAGTTTTTGTGTTTTTCAAAGAAACATCACTAATCAGGGGTATGTATATTTTAGCTACTTTTTTTTTTATTGTTGTCAGGAGACACAATGACTAAGGTAAGTTTTGAAAGAGTTTATTATGGCTCACAGCTCCAAAGGGTTAGTTAAAATCTATGACCGTCATGTCAGTGAGCATGGCAGCAGGCAGACAGGCATAGTGCTGGAGCAGAGAGCTTACATCCTGATCCACAGGCACAAGACAGACAGACAGACAGACAGACACAAAGATAGATAGATATAAGATAGATAAGATAGATGGATAGTTGCATAGATAGATGATAGATGGGTGGATGAATGGTTGGTTGGATAGATAGATGATGGATGGTTGGATGGATAATTGTTTTCAAGCACTTCCTCCAACTGCAGACCAAGCATTCACCTAGCCTTTGAGGACATTCTCATTAAAACTACCATAGGGTGGAGTGCAGAAGAATGGAAAGGTTTGAAGGCACCAATTTTGGTTCTGTGCTGTGCCTATATTCCCAAACAAACCTCCCCCTCATGACTCCGAGGCAACAAAGCCATGTGAGCATAGTGTCTGCCAAGGACTTCTAAGGGCCAGTTGCTTTCTTCTCTCCTTTTGCTTCACATTTCCTATTAATTCGGTTTTATTCTTTCTAAAATTGACATCTTCATGCTTATTTATGAGTTACAGATTTATAATTTAAGAAACTGTAAAACATGCAGTCATTAAATCAGGGTGTTGGGAACCTTCCGACTCTTCTTTGGTTATTCTGTAAATTGTAGACTGTAGATGACCTATGCCCTCCAGCTCTGGGACTGCTTTTGCTTCCTAATTGTGTCTGAGTCCTCATTGGGCTGCCTCCTCTTCTCACCCTCAGAGATTTCTCTCCCACTTTTTGCTTCTGAGTGATGAGCTTTCCCTATCAGTTTCATTTCTTCCAACCTCTCCTCTTCTCATTGAGTTAGTCAGTCCTCCAAGCTGACTTAGAGTTAAATGGACATGGTGATGGAAGGTAATTGGCTAGAGCAGAGAGCTACATTCACTGCTCAGAGAACTAAGAGAACCAGGCAGAAAAGCCATCTGAATATAAGCTTCTGAAACTGCGCATCCGTGCTACCCACAGTGCAATGTAAGTAACGATAAGTACCATTCACAATCATAGTATTAAAATCCCCATATCCACAGTACAAGTCATGGTTACATATTTTAAGGTGCTTTATATTCAAATCAGTCAGATTCTGTATTTACCAGAAAAACAAACACCACCAAGAATTTCTGCTTCCAGAAGCAATCGTCTTTGTACTTTTTTGAATATTAGGTATAGTTATAGGTGTATCATAACATTTCTTTCATAATTGAGTCTTTAAAATGTGTCTTTGCCAGTGTTAGTCTTTGAGTTTGAACTTTCTTTACGTCAGTTCCCCTGATTCATTCTGAGGTTATGGTGTTGTAAAAGCATCCTGTGGAAAAATTATGTGATACCTCTTTATGACTCAGGTCTTGAGTGAGAAGTGAATAATATTTTTCTTGTGTACACTTAATAAAAATGTACCAAAAAAGCTTAAAAGTTCATAGTATAGCAGGAATTACTTAGTAATTCCTAATATCAAAATAGTTGAATTTGTAAGAACAGTAATATGTCGCAGGATCCTGTCGCAGTTACTCTTTGCCTGATGGCCTCGGTCTCACCGTGGCCATGGCTAGCTCCACGTAGTGACCGATCGCAGTCTTCCCAGCTCTGGTTCACTTGCCTCAGAGCCACTGGTTCCTTCTCAACCATCTATCCCCTATGGCTCACAAATCCCCATAACCCAGTAAATCAAAACTCTAGAAACTTATAATTAATCAGTCAGATTTATATACCAATAAATTCTCAATTCACGAGTTGCCCAAACAATAATTTCAGAGCCAATAGATAAGAATATAAATTGCCCACCTAGATAAGACAAAGTGTCCTGTAATTATCCGTCCCTTATATCAAATTCATAGCTACCTGTGGCTATTTAAAGCCACGTGGGCCATCTTGTTCTTCCTCCATCTTCCTTCCTTCTCCTGCCTCTGTCTCTGAGACTCTTAGCCCCACCTCCCTTTTCCCTGTCCAATCACAGGCTTCTTGTTGTATTAATATTGAAATTGATTGGACTGGGGAAAGTCTGCTACAGTAACGGTTCTTACCTCTGACCATGACATTTAAATTTGGCTCAGACTAATATATGTCACTTTAGTTCATTTCAACTTGTTATTGGAGCTAAGAACAAATGGCTCAACATACTGTGCTAGGGTAGTGCATGATGAATTGCATAGGATTTTTCCCTTAAAGAATTCAGTCCAAGGGCTGGGGATGTGACTCCATAGAAGATTACTTGCACATCACATGGGAAGCCCTTGATTTAATACCTAGAAGAAGAAAGCAGGTGGAGAAAAAGATGCACTCAGCTTAGTTAGGAGAATCTGCATGTCAATACAAGACCTAATGGCTATTCCATAAAACATGCCAAACACGAATGTGCTCACGTTATGTGCAACCTGTCAGGGGAGTCTGCCCTGGCAGCCATTGTGATCACAATAGCCGCCTTTGTAGACAGCAGGAAGGACTTCATATTTTCCATAGTAGCAGCACTTAATGATGAAGTCTCATGGAATCCAGTCTTTGAAATTTCATAATCTTTCGCATTGTGCTTAACCTTTTCAATACTTCCCCAATGTTGCTTAATTTTGTCTCATTTCATTTCCTTTGTATAAATTTTATCATATATTGATCACAAAGGTTTATTAACAACTGTTCATTCAGACCCACAGAAACATAAGTGTACACATATATCTGAGTATGCATGTACATCCTCATACATAAGCTATATATATCCTTTTCTTGATAGTTAATAGCATTTACTGCTTGGTCAGCTTTGATTTGACTGTGATAGACAAGAAGCCTCTGTGGAATCTTTCCAGAATATTCCCTTTCTATCGCCATTTTGATACAGCTTAAAGGTCCTCTGTGATTTGCATCTCTTCCTTCTTATGTATCCTCGTCAATCCTGGCTTCCTGTGGATTTGTTTTTCCTGGGTAGAATGATGGTGTCATACAAAGATCTCCATGAGGGCCCGAGATATGCTGAACATTTCCCCCTGGTAGAGTTCTCTTGTCATTAACAGCTCCTGTCTTCAGTCTTAGGTTAGGTGTGTCTTTCCAGTAGGCTGCTCTTGTAAGACAGTAGCAGACACATGGTTTTCCAAGAGGAAGATGAGTTTTAGAGGAGATTGATGTTTTTGAGATGATAAGATCAATAGCTCTGTGTTCTGTTGACTGTTGCTCTAAATACTGGGCATCGCGATATGAAGATGTCAAGTTGATTTTGGACTTATGAGCTTGGGTCATAGGGAAGCTGTCTGCTTTGAAGATCAATGTTTAGATGGTTGCACCCAGAGAAATTTTCTAATGAAAATTAGATTTGTGTGAATAAATCAGATAGCATGTTAGGGTCAGTAAACAATAAGAAGTGTTCTTGTTTTGATGGTCAGGGATTGACAACTGCTCCACCCTTGTCTGTTTATTTATTTAAACTTTGAGATAGGTTTTTATCTAGGACTCTGAAACCCTGCTATGGCCCAAGAAGGTCTTGAACATCTCCATTCCTTCTGCTTTGGCTTCCAGAGTAGCTCAAACCTGTGTGACCTACCTTGTCTGAATTCTTATATTTTTATAAGAATTCTCATTCGTATACTTCCAGATGCCAGTAGTGTAGCTTCTGTCTTAGCAAAGCCTTCTGTACTGTATTTTTCTCCTCTCCCTGTGCTAAGAGTTCACATCACTTTTACTTTAACTCTGTTCTTTACTATGTAGTGACTGCTACAGTCTGCTAACCGTGGGCATATATATTTAAATTTTATTTAGCCCCTGGTTCCTTGGGGAATAGAGAGCGAATACTCATAACTTTTTATCTGAGTCTTCTAATCGCTTTATGTTATTCTGATTTTTAGATGATAGCAGCATATACCTTTAGTCCCAGTGCTTGGAAGGGAGAGGCAGGCAGCTCTCTCTGAGTTCATTTATCAGCCTGGTCTACAGATCGAGTTTCAAGACAACCAGGGCTACACAGAGAAACCCCATCTTGAAAACCAACCAACAAACAAAAATAAACAAAAAGATGAGCTAGACTCATTTAGACAAGAATTAAAAGTCAGGGACTTTCATCAGGGCTTCTGACTTAGCCACATGTGCTACCTTGATCTAGGCTTTTCGGACAAGAATTTCATTTCATTGCCTTCAGATTGTTTTCCATCTCCGCTATCACTCTAAACACATCTCTACTGATCTCTTTGCCTCTTTGTTCCTGACCTGGCCCATGTTGTGAAGTTAGACCATCTAACACTAACGTATTTCTAACGACTCCCAACGTCTGACTGGATCCTGTTCTTACACACAGGGCCCTTCCACTGTCAAAGGCGCATTCAGGGGCACAGTAGAACAGAACAGCCCTTCTGCTTAACCAGTTTTCTTCATTTTTTAAAAAATACTTAATGCAGGCATAAACTTATTTCGCTGAATGAACTAAACCTTTCTTCTGGGTCTTTCAATAGCTTGACTCCAGGAACTGAACTTTTGGCCTGCCTGTTGCAGCCATTTGTACTGAGTTGCCATTCGCTGTGCCTTAGTTACCGCTTGTGCTTACTGCTGGGTTCATCACTGGGCTTTGTCTCGGACAGCATCAGCAACAAGACATCACTGTGTTCACGAATGCTTAGCCCAGACTCTCCCATCTATTAAAATAAGCATTTTTGTTGTTGTTGTTGTCAATTAATAACTAACTTCACAGTATCTGGGACAATGATTAATTCATGAAAGACCTTTAATATTTGTTGGGGTGACTGAAATATTGCTCTCAAACAGAAAAGACCATTGTGGTGTGTCTCAGGCCTGCTGAAATCTGCCTGAGGCTATGTCCATCTATTGAGACTTTTATCTCATATTCAGGATGCTTTTTGCCTACTACTGTGTCTATTGATTCTGACCTGCCTGCCTGAGGGCCGCTCTTCCTAGGGATGCTTTGGTGGCACCATCATTGTCTGACCCTGTGGGACAGTATGTCCTTTAGGTATCAAGTTGAGTGGGATCAAATGTTTATTGTGCCTGTATAACATCTTCTAATAACAATTTAAAAGCTTTTAAAATCGCTTTTCCAAAGAGTGATTTTTCTGACTGTGTTGGGATTACACATCTGTCAACTAAACATCAAGTAGATCTTTTGACAAAATAACACCAACAGTTATACATGTGTAGTTAGTGACATCAGAGCTGTGGCAGCTCTGCTATGGTCACTGGATAAGCTTTAGAGCCAGATAGCATGAAACGCTTTTAGTGGAAACATAAACTTTCTGTCACTGTCCCTTGCAATATGGAGAATAACATATCTAAGACATTCAGTGAAGGGGTTTGAAGGTTTCTGTTGTTACACCTGTTGTTACATAAGGCAATGAAGTGAAAGGGAAAGGAATATACATCCTGGTTTCTATATTGTTTGTGGAATAGACTTATCCAAAGTCACCCAAAGCAATGGCAGGTTTTTGAAAGATATAAAGTGATACCTTATTAAAACTTTGGTTGATTTGTTATATACACTGTGGAGTAATATGTAGGATTTCCTATATAACTTTAATCCCATAGTCCACATTTAATGGATAAACAGTAGGCTGCTTGAATAAATTTAACCCCGGAGCCACGTATGAGTTTTCCACTTCCTAGGTCACAGTCATCTTTGAAATAATTTGTGTCAGTGATTCCTTGTAGTGTTTAGTATCTGTCAGAACTGGTTTTGTTTTTCACAGAAGACAGGCAGGGGTGTGATAGGGACACATAGTGACACTCTGCTTGTCCCTAGGAGACCTTGTTTGCTGGTCAAAGGGACCAGGAATTAGGTGTTGATGCTTTGTTTAAATGGAGTAGTGAAGAATAGCTATCAGGGAGAGGGAAGAATTGACCAGTTGTTTCCAAAATAGGAGAAAGAAACCGGGCATCCAATCCAAGCTATTAATTTACGTATTTGACCTAGAAACAATGGCTCTTAAACACTGTGTCGAAATAAAATTTCAGTGGGCTTTGTCTCTCTTGCCTCACCCCACTTGAGTCTAGAGCCTTGCAAGCGTCTGCAAGCATTCTACCAAAGAGCTACATCTTCAACTCTAGTTATTTGGTACTACACCTTCTAATGCACTGTTTTCTTCATCTAAAAGATAAAATTGAGGTAGGCGATTCAGATGCATATGTGAATTAAAGACTAGAAGAGAAATTGTGTGGTCTTGAGAATGGAAGATGGTGAATGATCCCTTCGGCGTTAAATCTCGAAACCATATCCCAAGTCCTCTAGAATAATAGAAAGGTTATTCATCTTTGCATATTTTAAATGAGAGATTATATATTCCTTATTCTGTAAATATGCATGATTTTAGTATTCCTGTAAACTGTATAACCTTGTAAGTCTCAAAATAGTTTTAGGATAGCATTTAAAAGCAAAAGCGTTGTATCTTGAGGTATAAAATGGTACTAAGGCAATTTTGCAGTAAATATGTATTAAAATTACATATATAATTATACCAGATGCACTAGTTATAACAGATACATCTGAAATGTCAACATTCACCTACTTAGTGGTGGAAGAGGCTTAAACCACCATCCAGTTTCTATCTCCTGTGGTGTGCCATTATCCTTAGTGACTGGCTAAACATCACCATTTACTAGCAGATGCCTAGAGCAGTGATAGAGACACAGAGCCTGTTTTAATGGCCACACTATGTTGCCTGTGCTTGGATTTAAGGTATGCTATAATGCACCATTAAACATTGTATTCCTAAAAAACAATTTTTTTCCTGTGTTCTTTGGTTGGTAAAAATGAAACCATTCTGGGTGTGCAGGTGTATCCCTTTAACTCCAGCTTTTAAGACAGAGGCCAAGGCAGGCAAGATATCTTATGACTTTGGGGACAACCTGGTCTATACAGTGAATTCTATGCCAGCCAGAGCTGCATAGTGAGATGTTGTCTCAAAACATCAAAACAAAACCCAGCCTATTTTTAGATAAACTTGAATAATATTTATTAAATTGCTTCTATTTAAAATGTCACGGATTTGATACTATAAGGCATAGTATCAAATTTTTCTACTGACTTGTGACTCATGTTACAGTACAGACTCTAATCAAGGGAGTAGAGATAGACACTTGGAAAACAACTTGGTAATAGACTAGCTCATGGTGATATGAAGTTTGAGGCCAATTTGGGCTATACAATAAGATACTGTTGCAAAATAAAAGTAAATTTAAAATGTACACATCATTGAGGAGGTCTGGGGTTGAACCCGAGACTTTGCTAATCACTGCTGATGTATTGGACAATGGGTAGTGAGGCTCTAAGATACAAATTATATCACCAAATAGTTGGCCTTTGTATTTAAGGACTGGTGTTTAGACACATCAGACTTTAAATAATTCTTCATGACAAGAGGTGATTGGGAGCTAATAGAGGTATGGACAGCCGTAGAGCTAGAAGTTGGGTAATGACATGTCTATAGACAGAAAGTAAGCAGTGACTGCTCTGTGGCAAAGGTAGGTCTAAGGTTGGCCTTGGAGACAAGAATTGGGAAAAGGTGAAAGGGAAGGTTTTGCAGAGAGGAGGATGGTCTCAGAGAGACTGAACGAGGGTTGTAAATTCTTGGGGCATCCTCTCTGCAGGGGAGGGGGAGAGCTCTACAGTTTCTTAGTTTTCTAATATGTAGAAAGATTTTGTTTTATCATTATCCCCAGGGCTGCTTTCCACTTCAGCTTTACCATGGCAGAAGTAGGATGATTCCAGCTCTCCGAGGGGCCATAATGTGAGCTGTGTATCCGATACTGTGCTTGTGCTGGCTAATTTTATGTCAGCTCGAAACAAGCTAGAGTCACTGGAGAGAAGAGAGTCACAATTGAGAAACTTCTTCAATAAGATCAGCCTATATGCAGGCCTGTAGGGTGTTGTCTTAATTAATGATTGATGTGGGAGGGTCTAGCCCATTGGGGGCGGGGTCAGCCCTGGGCTGGTGATCTTGGGTTCTATAAGAAAGCAGGCTGAGCAAGCCACAGAGAGCAAGCCAGTGAGTAGCACCCCTGTCCATGGTGTTTGCTTCAGCTCTTGCTTCCAGGTTCCTGCGCTGTTTGAGTTCTTGTCCTGACTTCCTTTGATGAACAGCGATATGGAAGTGTAAGCTGAAATAAATTCTTTTTGTCCAAGCTTCTTAGGTCATGTCCATCCTAGCAATAGTAACCCAAATGATGAAGACCATGCTTTTCGCTGTGACAGATTGCCACATGGAAGCACTGAAGAGGGAAAGAATTCATTTTTAACTAACTCTCATAGTATAGAGAGCTAACAAGAAGCAGAAAGCTCAGGCTAAGTGTAGGGCTGATCTAGAACCCGAAAGCCTGCTCCTTTACCCTTATTCTGATAGCCAGGTGCCGTGTTCAAAAGGTTCCACTATCTTCCAAAACTGAATCATCAGCTGTGGACCAAGTCTTGAACACACGCGTTTAACAGCCTGTCACATACATACTAAAGAAAGAGTATGTGTTCCACAGTGGCTACGTTTAGTGTTTCATAGATACCAGTTACATCAAAAGAGTTAATAGTATTGATTGAATCTTCGTATCCCTGATAAGTGTTTGTCTCTTACTTTATTCCTGAAAGAAATCCATTTTCTTCAAATATGGTAATAGTGGGAGATTTTATAGGATTTCAGAATAGGGCGTGGCTTGTGAGAATGGGAAATCACTGTATGTAATTTGGTAGGTAGATCACAGGCTTTGTCTTGTGAGGGAATTGACTAGAGGAATACTTGTATGTGAGTTTGGGTTACTATTGCTGTGACAAAACACATGGTCAAGACAACTTATGAGGAATATCCAGTTGGGGACTTGGCTACAATTTCAGAGGGTTAGTCCATCCATGCCTACCATAGTGGGGAGTGTGGTGGCGAGCAGACATGGCGCTGGAGCAGGAGGTGAGAGCCTTACATCCTGATCCAAAGGCAGCAGGCAGAGATAGGGGAAAGGGAAACAGGCTTTACTGTGGGTTTTTGAAACCTCAAAACCTACCTCTTGTGACACACCTCCTCTTCTGTTCTCAAACAGTTCTATCAACTCGGGACCAAGCATTCAAATATATGAGCCTAAGGGGGAAAGCCTTACTCAAGTCACAATGTGTTAAAATTATTTCTTGAAGACACTTAAATAATAGGGTTTCCTGTGAGGAAAATTGAAATTTGCTGAAAGAGGCAAGAGAGGAATGAATTAGAAAATACACAAGATTTTTTTTTTCTTTCTGAGAGGAAACAACAGCAAAAGATGAATTGGTGAAACGAAGCCAAGAAATAAGGGAGATGCCATTTGCCTTGAAAGTCTGGCTGCCAGGTGGAGTGACAGAGGCTCAAAAATACACAAAGAAGCAAATCCGACATCGCTGCAGACTCCGCGTGGTCCCGGCTGTGTCCTTTCAGAGGGAGAAGTGACAGCTTTGTTTGGGCATTATTACGGCATGTGCAGAAACTCAGTCAGAATCTTCCTGTTCAGTGTGATGCTTTGGGAATTCAGGCCTTGAGTTCCTTACCAGCTGATCCTACTTTCTGTGGCCCACAAGAGAAGACTGTTACAGCTAAATGAGATACAGTCACATTGTAAGGAACTTGAAATACCCTAAGACCTTAATTTGCATTGTATCTAAACATATATTAATTAAAAAAGAAATTTCCTATTTTTTTGGAGTAATAGCCCCCCCTCCTTTTTAAACGTCATGTGCTCTGTACCCTGAAGCTGCTGTTAGAGTTTACAGAAGTGTTTTGAGGCGTTCTTGGCTTTGACTTGAACAGGATGGGTGTCCAGGAAGGCTGGGATTCTATATACAAAATAAAGCATTAGTCATACATGTAGCAACAGTTTGTTAACTGTCCAGTTACTATTTGTCTGTCACTGAGAATCTGTCATTTTCTCATTGCATATTTTCGTTTCATGGTGGAGTTAAGCTTGTCCAGTCACCGGGGTGAACAGGCAGTCTTCTGTTTCAAACACAGAACCGTCTGTTAGTCGGAAACATCTGACGACGACGTGGGACTCCTAGCAGTCAGTTTTGGAAAGTGTATATTCACTTTATAAAGTGGCTGCAACGAAAAGCGCTCATTGCTTTTTGTTCCTTCCTCAGGGTTATTTAAAGAACTGTACGAAACTTTCCCATAGTGCTTTGCTTAACTACCATCATCCGGCTCAACTGTTTTGTTTTATGTTTATAGATGGCTATATTTTATGTAACATCCTTGATTTGTTTTACGTGAACATTCTTTTTTTTTATTTAAAGTGTAAACATTCTTTAAAATGTTGCAGTTATTTTGTAAAGGCATTTAAAAACGAATCTTGTATTTTTCTACCAAGTCTCTTTGAAAGCCATTTAATGTTTAGGAAATCTAAAAAGTAGGTTGTCAATTATAAGTTTGCCCTGTGAATAGTTTAAGAGTCTCTATTATGTATTTTAATAGCTATTTTCTATTTCTTTTTTCATTTGGAATAAAAAGGTGTGAGGAAAATTTTCTTTCTGTAGGGAAAATTTGTTTAGGATTGTGAGCTTGAAATAGTAACGAAGGTATCTTACTTAGAATGATACAGATATTTCTAAAATGGTGTGCAAGTAGTATTGATATCATGTCAATTTGCCAGGAAAAAGAATTCAAGATTATATAATTTTTTTTGAAATGTAAATAACATTCAATTTAGGAATACAGCAGTAGTCTTATTTATTTAAAAATTATGTATGGCACACCTTCAGCACAGCTGATGCCTTTTTACAGTGCTACCTGGATCTGGAATGGTGATTCTGGTGGTTTGAATGAAAATGGCTCCCATAGGCCTATAGGGAGTGGCACTGTTGGGAGGTGTGGCCTTGTTGGAGTAGATGTGGCCTTGTTGAAGTAGGAGTGGCCTTGGAGCAGGCATGGCCTTGTTGGAGTAGGCATGGCCTTGTTGGAGTAGGCGTGGCCTTGTTGGAGTAGGCATGGCCTTGTTGAGGAAGTGTGCCACTGGGGGTGGGCTTTGACGTTTCAGGAGCTCAAGCCAGGCCAGTGTCACTCTCTCTTCCTGCTGCCAGCTGATCCAGATGTAGAGCTCTCAAGCTTCCTCTCCAGCACCATATCTGTTCCATGCTGCCATGCTTCCACTATGACAATAATGGACTAAACCTCTTAACTGTATGTAAGCCAGTTTTGCTTCATAATTAAACATTTTCCTTTGTAAGAGTTGCTGTGGTCATGGTGTCTCTTCACAGCAATAGAACACTGATTTAGACAGTGGTACTCTATTACATTATAAGAGTCCAAACATTTATACTAAAGAGTATCATCCTTAGGGAAAAAGAGAATTTTTACCTTTAATAGCCAAAAGCTTGTGGCTTTTTTCTTAACTTCCTTTGGATACATTTTTTTTTTAGTTACGAAAAAGTAATAATTCAGGTTATTATAATAACTTTTCCTTTCCGAATGAAAATTACTTAAAAGGAGCTAAAAAATATAATAAATATAGTAATTATTTCATACGAATTGTCTTTCTAATCTAGGTATTTTATTCTGGTTTTGATTGTTAACAAGGTCAAAAGAAGGAAGTGGCCTTTCACCATCTGTCAATAGAGATTGTATTTTAGTGTATGTCAGTCTGTGGGTGCTTACTTAAAATATGTGGATTCTCAGACCCGTTCAACTAGGACTCATAAGCAGGAGCCAGTGTGAGTTGCAAGCTCCCTCCTGTGTGATGCACCTGGTTCTTTGAGAAACTTCCGTCTAAAGGTATAGGCGGAAGTACCTTCAAAACTAACTCATTAATATTAACGCAGCTTATTTCTCATTACTAAAGTAGTTTTAAACTAGTCTTAAAAGAACCAAGACTCCGCTATTAGGATGATTGTTTTATTTAGAAAACGTATTTAAATATTTTAGTTTTCTATGGTCTCCCCTGCTTTAGCTCATAGCAGGACTGAATAGTTGTGAGGTCATGTTGCCATTTTACCTTTACAGAAAGCCTGTGGGGTAGGTACACAGGTAACTATCATCTTCATTTTACATACCGGAAGTTAGCCGATGGAAATTGAATAACCTCCCCTAAGCCTAAGTCATGACAGTGACAGCTGGGCTGGGCCAGAACATATGATTCAACACCCGGGCCAATGCTCTTTATATGCCATCATAATGTGAATTATTTAAACTAGAAGTGTCAAAAATATACATGTACAAATATACAGAACATGTATATATTATATATATTTTATAGCTATTATTAGAAACTGAAAATTCTAATTATAAAAGCTCTATTGCTCATATTTTAGCAATTTTTATTTTTAATTTTTGAGATTTGGGGTGATTTCGGCATATTTTTAAATGATAAGCTTGCTTATCTTGAAAACATTAGACTGAGTTCTGTAAGGACAAAGGGCATGCATGCATTCTGTTTCTTTGTTTCTCGTTGCCTAGTCTGTTTTTTGTAGAGAATGTCCAGGATTTCAACAAGTCTTTAATGAATAAATAAATGCATGTGTGAAGGAATGACTCGTAGGTTTCTGTGTCAAGAAGGAGCATTTGAAAAAAAAATCCATATTCTTGCACCAGTGTGGGGAAGGCTCATTACTGGAGTTTCAGTTTCTAAGTGGGGAGGACACACATTCTTGAATCATGAGCACATGTGCCACTGTATCTTTATAGGTGAAGACAAAATAGTCAATTATCAAGAAGCATGATCATATGAATATATATTTTCATAAAAGTATGGCTATATAGTACAGGGCACTATAGAATTGCTTTACAGTTTTTAAGTTTTCTGGAGACCTTCAGTAAATAAAACAAGGTGTGCTGGTTAGTTTTACCAACTTGACTCCTTAGGGTCATCTGGGAAGAGGAAACATTAACTGAGAAAATGTTCTATAGACTGGCCTATGGGTCAATCTACTGGAAAATTTTTTCTTACTTCAGAATTGATGTAGAAAGACCCACCGCACTGTGGGTGGTGCTACCCCTGGGCAGGTAGGTGGTCCTGGGTTGTATAAAAAGACAAAGTGAGTGAGCCTTGGAGAGCAACCCAGTAAGCATGGTCTCTATTTCTGTTCTTGCTTCCAGGTTCCTCCTTTGGTTCCTGTAATGATGAAAGTGAAATAATTCCATTCCTCCTAAATTCCTTTTGGTTATGATGTTTATCATAATAGAAAGAAAGTAGCACATTGGGGCAGGGACTAAATTCAAAGCAGCGTGACTTTAGAAATATTTCAGAATTCTTCAGAGAACACCTAAAGGGCCTAGTTCTAAACCTAACACGGGACTATCATGGTAGTTGTGTGGGTCACAAGAAACAAGTTTCTCCTTGTTTTACTTCAGAGGTGAATTTGATAGTACAGTATTGTTTCTAATATTTTGGTCCATGTTTAGTAGAGAGATCCATTTGTGTAGCATATGATACGATTTTTTTTTTTAGTGTCTCTTCCCACTGTGTATAAAATCCCCTTAAAGAAAGGCACATTGCTCCTCTAGAACTGGACTCTTTCTTTATCAGTCATTCATAGTATTTCCAGTATGTGGTTTTGATAGGCTACTTATTTTCGTTCATTTGCCCTGTACAGTTGTAATTCAGAACCAGTTTGAGAAAGCTTATTGAATCAGCGGGTTAAATGAAGTTTTAGAAAAACTGGTTTCTCTGTATTTGCTTAGTTCTTTTTTTTTTTTATTACATACAATCAACAATCCTGAGATCTTATTTCTTGAAGGTATGTGTCTATTAAAATACCCCTTTCCTGAACTTAATTGGGAGGGTTTGAGCAAAGGAAATGCTTTGCACACTTATGAAGTTCTTCCTGTTTAATATTCTGGGCACTGGTTTAATTCAGCTTTTGATGCTTATCCGAGAGTCTCACAGTCTACCTCAGCTTGTTTCAGGCCTTGGTTTGAGCTTGCTCCAGCATCTGGATAACCCCTGGGGTCGGCCTTTCATCGCCAATATCCTAAAACTTTGTCCTAAGCATTTTTCATGCTAAAACGTGTTTTCCAAATTTTCTTTTTGAAAGCAAGTGACTAAAGACTTTCCTTTGAGTTTTGCTTGCTTATTACTCCATTTTCCCACCTACCAGTCTTGTTGCTTTGACCTGGGAGTAAATTCTGGTTTTGGTATCCTTCTCTAACCATTTAGCTCTAATGAAAATAATGAAAATTTCCTACTGCAGTGGTTATTCTGCCTCAGTGTTCGATGTCCCCCTTACTGTGCTTGATTTTTTAAAATAATTATGCTCCTTCAAGTTTCCATAGCATTTATGGATTCATCTTATAGCACTTCATTTTATCTTGCATTTTTAAAGTAACATGTTGACATTCTCTGAAACACAAATTGTGAGAATTAATTCTTGTCTTGATTATCTCGATTTCTTAATTACCATTAATATATCTCTCTAAAAATCATTTGTTTCATCATTTTTTCTTATAAAATTTATGTCATAGGTGATTTTATTACTTGATATATGGTTGTTTAACACATTAGATTTTATTTTACCCTGATTTCTGAAGAATCATCAGAGCTTAACATCTTGATGTATTTCTCCCCAGTTTTCACGTAGGAATGAAATAGAAGAGCTTCATCTCAAACTATCTTTTGTCTAATTTTGAATCTTGCTTTACACTCTAGAATATTACTAGAATTAGTAAGAAAATAGTATTACCTAAGACCGCCCTTTCAGTTCTTAAAAGATCTGAGCGCCCAAGCCTGGGGGGGCATCCAACTTGGACAAAGAGCCTTAAGGGCTGGGGAGATGACTCAGTGGTTAAAGGCACTGACTGTCCTTCCAGAGGTCCTGAGTTCAATTCCCAGCAACCACATGGTGGCTCACAACCATCTGTAATGGGGTCTGATGCCCTCTTCTGGTGTGTCAGAAGACAGCAACACTGTACTCATATACATAAAATAAATACATCTTTAAAAGGGGGGGAAAAAAAGAAAAGGGACAGAGACTCAAAGAATGGATGATGGCCTCCATAGGAGGAGTACATTAAAACAATGTTAGCTCTCTACACTGTTCTTGTTTTCTTGTAAGACTTCACCTATGCCTTGCAGTATATAGGAGACATGGCGGTAAATATCGTAAGTACATAGATGATGACAAAGATGCTTCTTCACCCTTTCTTTTTCTTTGATACCCTCTAATATTTGGAATAATTATTTGAGGTAGATTTACATAAAACATATTTAGATTTCATTATCTTCACTATCTACTAAATGAGTGCTTTCTACCCATGGGTCTCAGATGGGAAGTCTGTTAGAGAGTCAGTTGTGACTTAACAGGTGCTTGATAGGAAGAATGGCATGATTTCATTTTTTTTCTTTTACAACAAACATCTCATATTAGTTTGGTCTAATGGAAAATTCGACTGCTCTTTGAGTGCTAAAGGTTTTGCAGTCTTCAGCTGAGTTTGTGCAGCGCAGCTGAAATCTTGGTTGGTTGTAGCTTGGGCTAGATGTCTTTTCGGTTACCTGGTTTGTTATTATGGGTGCCTTCTCTGGGTTCCTCATAGGACCTGTCTTCTTTTCTTACTCCAGATTAATTTTCTGGTTTTCCTCTTTTGCCATAGTGACGCCTGGTTAAGATTATCTGTCTCCTAGTCTCTTTTTAGATATTGTCTTCTCCAGTCTTGCCCCCAAATAGGTTAATATTACATCAGTTTTTGCTTCCCTGGAGCCCTCTCGTGATACTGATACCGTTTCTTTTCATCAAATAACAAACCAAGAGCCTCACTGCCTTGGTAGTTGAAGGCCTCTGTATTCACTTTGCTTTCATTCTTTCGCTTTTGTTTGCTTTGGGCTGCTCCTGACCTTGTTCCCCCGGCATCCAAGCCTGTTTATCAGGGAGCCTGAACAGGCAGCTAGCCCTCTTGAGAATCACAGAGAGAGCAGATGGTCTTGTTTTTGAGACACGGGAACAATAGCACAAGGGAACCAGGTCCCTTGCTTTTGTGCATTCAACCGTGAAGGAGCAGAGCCAGGATTCAAATCCTGATCATTTAAGCTGACACCGGAATCTGCTCATTGGCATGGTACAATACTGACTACCCAGGCAAAGCTTATGTCTGTGAGTGTTGGCATGATTGTATCTGGATTTTCTGTGTCTTTTCTTCCACTTTTGACTGGGCAGTCTAGTGAGTTTTTAAAGTGTTTTGCTTATTCGTTGAGAATTTCATACATACATGTGTGGATAACATCCATCCCAACTTCCTCCTCTCAGCCTTGTTGGTTTTTCTGCACACCATGCAGGTCACCTGTTCGCCCTTCCCCCCTCCCCCTTCCCCTCCCCCTTCCCCCTCCCCCCCTCCCTCACGGGCCGCAATGAGGTCACACCAGGCAAAACAGTTCCACGTGGGTGGGGCTTTAGTTAAGATGGGGAAAAGGTGCAGCGGGTGGGAAGAAGGAAGGAAAAGGAAAGAGAGAGAGGAGAATCGCTATCCAATTATATCTGGGTGATGATGTAAATTACAGGTAAAGGTAGGCCCATTGAATTCTGGGTATATGGCCGCCGTTGCCTTGGCAACAGGCCTATAGTCGCACTGTGCTAATTGTCGCCTATATGATGTCACAGCCATCAAGTACAGTACCAGGCAGTCTGTCCTAGAATTCATGAAATATTAGCCTCATAGACCAATTGAAGATATATAGTCCTAGAGATAGTGATTTAAAATACATCCTGATAAGGGAGGTGAGGAGAGATGGGTGTTTAGGGCAGATGATGGGAAGAAGCAATTGATGAGGTGAACTTCGATTTGGAGTCAAATTTGTGGGCAGCAGAAGCCAACAGCATCAAATGATCTGTCTATACCTTAGATTCAAATCTGCAGCTTGGTTTGGAGAGGCTCGGTCCCTTGGAGTGGAGCTCATATATGCCAATTCTGGGCATGTCGTGAATGACATGACTGCTTCTAGGTATGGTCGAAGAGAAGGTTTTATTGTAGATAGGAGGGAGAAAACACCCAGAAGCATCTGAACTAGGTTGTTAGAGGAAGAGAAGAGAGAGAGACAGCTAAGAGGATCATGAGAGCACGTGGGATCATGAGGGCACAAGGCCAAAATGGCTGTGCTATATAGGTATCAGAAACTGGGGAAGAGAAGCGAGGCCCATCCCGTGGCCTGGAGAGGTTTAGGATAGGGGATAGGGTGGGAAGTGCTGGGAGGAGCCACAGGTACTGAGTGAGACTTGTCCTGGGTTTTGTGTTGAGACCTAATATTAACAATACCCCAACTAGTCATCATATGCTACCAACAACAATCCCCAGTACCAGGAAAGTGTTACTTCTTGAGTTGATGGCCAGAGGAGTCCCCTCAAACATTAAGTTTATAACTACTATTACTGTCTGCAACCTGATGGGAAGGCTCCATTGCTGAGTATCATTGAACATGGAGAAGCAGAGCTGGTGCCCAACTAGAAGCTTCATCTATCCTGACTGGCATTCTTGGTGCTGGAGGGACCGAGGTACGCATGCTACTGGGAGAGAAAAATAGTATCATACAACCATGCACCCTGAGATCTGCAATAGTGGCCTGCTAGTAAGATATACTTGTGCAGTAATGGCACAGGTGTTATGGTGGTAACCAACCACTTTCTGCCTGGATTGAAGGCCTACTCCATGTTTGATGGTGTTAATGGAAAGAACACAGGGCAAAGTTGTCAGTGTTAGGCTGCTAAATGAAAGTAACAATAAAATGACTCCTAGTGACCTATTGCTAAACCCATAGCTCAGTGCATTGCTCAGCACCAGAAAGGACGGCTTTGTCTTGTAGTAGATAGTAAATAGCAGCTGCTATACCCACAACTAGACAGTATGCAGACAGTGAGAGACTTTTGAGTACAGCCCTAAATAGAATGTCTTTATCAAAAGCCTTCTCTCAAGGTTCAGGGATCTATGTGAAGGACAGATGGGAAGACTGTAAGAGCCAGAGGTGAGTGACTCCAAGGAAATACCATCTTCCAGACACAAACAGGATGAGTTCCAAATAAGAATTCACAAAGACTGTGCCAGCACATACAAGAACTGTGCAAGTTCTATCCAGATAAAATTTCAGCATGGAAAAGGTGATGTGGGCACAAAGTCACGCCACTAACCAAAAAGATATTTGAAATTGGGAGAGGAGGGAGAATGTTTTTCCTTGGAGTAACAGTATATAACAACTACACGCCAGGCTAGGTCCTATGCTCAGGAGGAGGTGGAAAACCCAATGGACTCCTTGAGGTGTGTGTGTGTGTGTGTGTGTGTGTCCCCTCTTTTGGGGGGGTTGTTGACCTTTTTCTTAGAGAGAGGGTCTGGGATGAGCTGGAAGAGGAGGAAAACAATCATCAAAATAGATGAATTTTGAAAAAGACAATAACTACAAAGTAAAGGCAGATGGTGACTGACTGAGGACTAATAGCTGAGATAGCTCTCTCTCCTCCATGCATATATTGTACACATGAGCACATGCGTGCACATAGAAAATAAGTCTGAAAGATAGAACTGTGTCTGAAGTGCAAACAGGAAAGACGAAGATCTATGTGTTTATCCTTGGGCTCTTTATATACCCTCTAACGCTCTGAGCCTCACAACAGCCTAAATGAGTTAGTTTTTTTTTTTAATTTTTTTTATTCGATATAATTTATTTACATTTCAAATGATTTCCCCTTTTCTAGCCCCCCACTCCCCGAAAGTCCCGCAAGCCCCCTTCTCTTCCCCTGTCCTCCCACCCACCCCTTCCCACTTCCCCGTTCTGGTTTTGCCGAATACTGCTTCACTGAGTCTTTCCAGAACCAGGGGCCACTCCTCCTTTCTTCTTGATGAGTTAGTTTTGACACTGACCATTTCTGTTTTACAGACTGAGAATGTGTATTGTTTCCCATCAGCAAGGTCTTTTTTTTTTTAGTAGAAAAACGTAAGGAATTTTTATCATTTTATATGAGGCTAACTAAAGTAAATATGTGCACAATAAGAAGAACCATACACAAACGTACACACACACACACACACACACACACACACTCTACAACCTGCTGTGTTTATTTAATGTTGCGCATATGTGTATGTAGTTAGGGCTGATGTTTTGGGACTAGATGAGCTTTTGGGGCTCATTTCTGGAGAAAATCTCCTCCTCATATAGCCATTGGATGCCTGTAGTTTAATTTAGTTATCATTATTTTGTAAAAAGTCAGAGGCATACTCTGTAACTCTAGTTATGGCTGGCATTGAACTCACAGAGATTATATAGCTGTCTTTAGATATTTGGGCTTCTGATTTCTTATGAATTATCAGAACTATACATATTGATACATCTGCCTCCTGAGTGCTGATATGAAAGGTCCGTGTTGCCATACCTAAACAAAAATTAAATACAGAAATTCATATACATACACATAATTTATTTTGTGTGTCTGTGCATGCCCATCTATACATGTGCATCATACACCTTCATAGTCAAGGTCAGAGGACAGCTCACAAAAGTCTATTCACTGTTCCTACCATGTGAGTTCCAGGATTGAATTTAGGTCATCATTAGACTCAGCAGCAGGTACCTTTAACTGCTGAGGCTTCTCTCCGGCCCGAGTTCCTAAGTAGGAATGGCTTAATAAAGGCAAGACAGCATGCAATATATCATATCTATTATGCAGATTCTCATAGACAAGATCTGTAGAATCTTCGTAGTTTTTGTTGACTTTGGATACTATTGAAAGTTAAGGAATACCATCTGTAAAATATCAATATATGAAGATCACAAAATCTCACAGTTTTAATGTTTAAATTAAATAAATTATAAAGTGCCTGTTAATGTTTTACTTATGTCTAATTATTTGCGAAGAGATTGGCCCAGAGTAGCAAGGGAGATTATCTGGAGAGAAACATATAATTTACTTTAAGATTTGGTTAAAGAAAATGTAATTTAAGTTAATGTAAAAGATAAGTAGATGAAGACTACATTTGACATTAACAGTGCGTGTGCATTGCAGACTGTCCCAGACTTATGGGGGGGGGGATTGGCTTGGAGGAAGCACTGCTTGGCTGCCCAGAGCATTGATTAGCATCTGAATGGTGGAGTGAAAAGAGCTGAAACCCAGCCTTCCCAAATGAGGAGCTCTAAGGATTTCTGCCAGATTGATTTATTGTTGTTAGATACTCAAGCCCTGGCAGAGCTAGGCCGGCTGTGCCACTGAATCCAAGTTCTTAGGCCTCTGTTGCTGTTCAAGGCTCACCCTTGCGTGGCTTGAAACCTCACCCACCTTTCTTCTCTTTCTGTGCTCTTCCTAACAAAGCTGGAAGGCTTACTGTGAGACTCAAATGATGTTATATAAAGTCACTCCAAAGCCCTGTACAGTGCCAGGTACATCATACGTGCTTCAATGCTCAAACTTGTCCAACTGTCTTTGTAAGACACACACACACACACAGACACACACACACACACACACACACACACACACACATTTTGGAAATTCTCACTCCACTGTGATCATAGTGATAATTAAAGTTTTAGTCTTTTCTCTCAGTCCTTTGGAGAAAGTATAAAATAAATTGTCTGTTAGCCTAATGGTGCTTAGCATAGTCTTGGTTTCCTAGACAACAGAGCCAGGAACTCTTGCTCTTTGAGGAGTAAAGTCTCGGTGCAGCAAGACTGAGGGAAAAATGAAGCAAAGCAGGGAAGAGTTGTGGGGTACAAGTTCAAAATGGTGAGAGGGAGGAAAAGGGAATCCTGTAACTTTTTTTTTACCCTGTTATTTTCACGGGTGAGCCTTTCAACAGTAGCCCTCATGGGTCTTGCTACTTGGGCATCTGTGCATGGCTTCTGGAGAGTCAGATCTTACAACCCATCTAGACCCATGGCATAGGCTTCCACTTGGGTCTAGAAACAGGAGAAGGCATCTGTAGCCAGGCTGCAGCAGGTCTTGTGCGGTGCTGTGGGCTCCCTCTAGATGAAGCTGAGATGGATGAAGTGGTTAAACGGTAGTGCAGGGAGGGCTCAGAGCTCTGTGAAGGATTAAGACTGAGTTTAGTTCACAGCAGATTCTTGATGATGCTATTTATTTCTGAAAGATTTTCATGCGACGATGCTCATTTTTAATGTAAATATCAGATATCATTCTTATAGGGCATATTTTCCCACAAGCTCAGCCTTTTTGACTCCTTGACCGTTGAGAGCAATGACGTGACTGTTCTGAATCCCTTCAGCTCGGGGACCATGAGAACACAGTGCCACAAATGCTCTGGGCTGAGGAAAGCACCAAGCGCTTCTTTGTCCCCAGCGGAGGGAGCCCCTCCTGCGGTCAGTTTGGCCTTTCCACTTGCCCATTTTCCTTCCCAGCCAGCATCAATGATTGACAGACACTGTGTGCTGACTTGCATGTTCAACAAAGAAACAAAGGAGGGACCGGCTGCTTATAAATGCAGCCGGTCTCGTGAGCGAGCCCGGGAGGAAATGCTAAGCAACCCAAAGGTAATCTCCTTTATGCACAGCAAAAGACATCATACACATGACTGCAGTCCGAGGGCGGTGGTCAACCGTGGCATTGGTGGTGGGAACTGCAAGAAATGGTGATTGATGGGTGCTGTGGTGGATAGTGTGGAATCGGATATATGTATGTCTGATCTTTCTTTGTAGTTTTCCATGCCTGTCTACTCTCATCTAGCTTGAACTATCTATGGCCTTCCTTTCAAATATTTATTTAGCCTTAAAAAAAAAAAAAGCAACTCCAGGTCCTGCTCGTTTATTTGTACATATCATATTCTCTGATTTTTGCGATTACTTTTATATTCATCGGTCTCTGCTTTTTTGAAAGGATCCTGCTCGGTAGTGTTTGTGTTAAGCATTATTTAATGTCTCTAATACATATGTGTTTCCCATCTAAATTGTAATCCACTGTGAACTCAAAAACATGTTTCAAATCTTTCTGTATTGTTCAGACGGCATCTCTTATCAAATGAACTTCAGCTACCTAAATTTAGCATTCGAAAGATAATTTTGATGAATGATAATTTGATGAATGAGTTCCTCAGGATACACACTTCCACCATTTACCATCTAAGCCTGAGGATTAACAAGATTTGAATTTTGTTCCTGAAGTTGTCTGTCAGAGTTCTCTTCAAGCTGAGGAAGCCCATGTGGTTAGTTAGCATCAGATACTCATCTTCCAGATGCATCCTTCAGAGATGAGGTCAGCATACGTTATACTGAGATCCCAGCCATGGCTCCTTCTGTCTTGAAAATAGTAAATAATTATACTCCGTTATCATAATGTTGATTACTCAGTGATATGATTATCATCATGGTGAGGGCTGCAGCCAGGGAAACAGCATAACCTAGGAAACATCACAGGTGTTGGAAAAGGAGGAACCATGTGTTGGCTTGAACTTTGATTTTCAGTAGTTCCTTTTCTCATCTTTAAAATTGTGAAAAATGCTATCCACTTCAGGCTGCGGTACAGCATGGGTATTGTGGGATTCCTCGGTACCATGGGTCAACTCGTTTGGTTCTCACAAGTACAGATCCTCATTTCTTTGAAGTGGCCAGGCTAGGGCTCAGTTGTTAGGAGTGCCTGCCCCTCTTGCAAAGGCTCAAACTTTGGTTCCCAGCGCTCATATTAGATGGCTCATAGTTGTCAATAACTCCAGCTCCAGGGATATCAGATACATTTTTCTGGCCTTCTCTGGCACTTGCACATACAGATGACTCTAAACATGCACATGTATATAAATAAAAATCAATCTTTAAAGCCCCGACGTGTCTGGAGCTTGCTGTGTAGACCAGGCTGGTCTTGAATTCAGAGGCCTGCTTCTGCCTCCTGAGTGCTGGGATTAAAAGTGTATAGCACCGTGCCCAGTCCTCAATTTTTTATGAGCAAGTTTTATGGTTTAGAAAACTGTTTTACTTTACATACATAACTTCTTGCTAATTCTTAAATGGTATGGCATGAATCACAAATCATGTTTGAAATAACACATGAAATTCATACAACAGTTGTGTGATATAATAAAGTTCTTTGTCTTAGTTTTTTCTTTCTGTATAAATTCTAGTCTGTTCAACGACAGCCGTCATTTAAATTATTTTTAAAAGATTTATTTGTTAGCCTACATGTGTGTTGGGTTACCATATTTATGTCCGGTGTATAGAGAGATCAGAAGACATCATTGGGTTCCCTGGGTTGGAGTTACAGACAGATGTGAGCTGCTGTCTGGGTGCTGGGATGAAGTCTGCATCATCCACAGAGCAGCAAGTGCTTTTAACCATTGAGGAAATTATGTAGCCCCCAAGAACTACCTTTAAGAATAGAATATCTGCTTGCCTTTTGTTGGAAAGTTGGGTTTTTCTTTGGTTTCCTATTAGAATAGCTCTCTATTATTTTATATAGTAATAATGTTACATATTTCTGTCTTATAACTTTGTTGTATACCTCAAGTAAACAAGTTGTTTCAAAGGCTCGTATTTAAATCATTTACATACATGAAAATAATGTGGATGTTCTGAGAAGCAGGGAGTGGCCTGCACAACCGGGAGAATGGCTCATAAGGTTTCTTCCCCTTTAAGTAGCTTAAGTAGGTTCCATTTTTCATCCTCCTATGAAAATGCTGGGTGGGAAGAATGCCATTGGAGGGTTCAGTGTACGGGAGAGGAGATTCAAAGGTGAATTAGCGATTCATTTACAGTCTCATAAAACACAAATTAGTTAGATTTGTTGCTGTGGGTGGGAGGATGGCAGAGAGATCCGAGATAAGGTGTGCAGTGATAGCAGAGTAGCGGGGAGATGAGGAACTTATCAAGACACTAAATCCAGAATTGTGTAATGTCCCAGCGGGTTGAGGAGCGGAAGGTGAAGCTGCTTGTAACATTTCCAAGTAGGCAAACAAACTAAACGGGAGCTGAGTTTATTCAAGCTCCTGTGGGTTAAAATCTTAAACAATTATTATAACCGACAAGTGATGACTGGGAATAAACGATCAGCAGAGGATGGACCACAAGCTGGGACACTGGCATGCTCCTGGAATGCCATCCAATGGGAATAAACGTACTTTAAACCTCGGGGAAACACTTTTATGCCTGTAAATTGGTTACAGATATGATTTGGCTTTTGGGAATTTTGTGCTTGTGACAGTGGCAAGCAGATCCCAGTGGAAAGAGATGTGCAGAAACCAGCTCTTCCGGGCCAGTTGGGGCATCCAGAGTATGTGGCACAGGGACATTCTTTATGAACAGACATCCTATGTTCCTCTTCTGAAGTCTGTGCTATGTAACAGAGTGCTTGCTTTTTGGTAACTGACTTGAATGTGTATAGCAGATCTTTAGGGTGCTTTAGGGACAAGAAAAGCACCAGGGGATGTGTGCAAAGGAGGAACAGACCACACATATTTCTTATTTTGTTAATTCTTTTCATTGTTCTCTTACTTTCAGGAGATGCTAATGTGCACATAGGTTTTTATTGAGTCGATTTTAAAAGTAAATGTTGAAAGAATTTCAATCTATGTGAGCTTCTCCTTTCTCCATGGCTTGTGGTTTCATTTGGGGGGGAAATTTCTTTCTTTCTTTCTTTCTTTCTTTCTTTCTTTCTTTCTTTCTTTCTTTCTTTCTTTCTTTCTTTTTTTTAAAGATTTACTTATTTATTAACACTGTATCTGTCTTCAGACACTCCAGAAGAGGAAGTCAGATCTCATTATGGATGGTTGTGAACCACCATGTGGTTGCTGGGATTTGAACTTGGGACCTTCAGAAAAGCAGTTACTGCTCTTAACTGCTGAGCCATCTCTCCAGTGGGGGGAGGGGATTTCTAATGTGCATTATTTTTCATAGTCTAATCTAATGGTAACTGTTCTTTTGTTGGAGGATAGGTACCTTTCAAACTTCTTGCATAAGGGAGGCTAAGGTTTGACCTTTGTATGGACTAGTTTGAGCCCTGTGGTTCAGTTGTATGTGTCTGTGTATTTGAGCACTATATTTTCTTCAAAATCCTTGGGGCTCTCGGCCTGTTTGAGGGCTTATCTCCAAGTTACCACAGTCAAATCTACCATCAACATTCTGAGTTTTAATTCTTGGCTTCTGTGCTCTGCAAATCCCTAACTTTATCAATGACTAGGGAAAGAGATGATGACTCCCTTCATCTGTCTGGGGAGTGGTGGCATTTCAGGATTCCGTCACCTTAAGGTGGATATTCTTACCTTCTTGTCTTAACCACACTAATGTGGAACATAGAGGATCAGACATTTAAGCAGTGAGGACTTTTCTTAGTAGACGTTCAGCCAGCTTCTAGTTGCAGGTGCTGCACAGGACTCTCCACAGAGCTTAGCTTCCTTGTGGAGCCAGGGGAGACTTTGGACACCTTTTCTTACTGAACACCACCAGTCAGCTTCGGGCTGCAGGTGTTGTGTGTGTCCCCTCGCAGAGCTGAGCTCTCCGTGGAGCCAGCAGAGACTTCCGAGTTGACTAGTCTCCGAGGACTTTCATTAAACATCAAAAGGAAACCAAGATGAAACACCCCAGTATTTTAGTTCCTAATTAATCATTAACATTTCCCTTTAAGCTGGAGGCTTAGTTCATTCTTTAAGTGTGTGCTCTGGATACTTTTCTATCAACTTTACACAGCTGAAGTCATCTAAGAGGAGTCAACCTCCATTAAGAAAATGCTTCCATAAGCTCAGTCGTATACAAGCCTGAAGGGAATTTTCTTAACTAGTGATTGATGTGGAAAGGCTCAGACCATTGTGGTTAGTGCCATCCCTGGGCTGGTCCCAGGATCTATAAGAAAGCAGGCTGAGCAAGCCACGGGGAGCTAATGAGTAATCAGCACCCCTCCGTGGCCTCTGCATCAGCTCCGGCATCTAGGTTCCTACCCTGCTTGAGTTCCTAGCTGGACTTCTTTGATGATGAATAGTGATATGAAAATGTAAGCCAAATAAGCCCTCTCTTCCTCAAGTTGCTTTGGTCACAGCAATAGAAACCCTAACTGAGACAAAAAGGGACGTTCTCAGAAAAAAGATCAAGTCATGACTGCACAAAGATTCTACAAAGCTAAACATCCTAGAGAAAAGACAGTGGTGATTGTGGAGAATTAAGACGTTGCAAAGCCAGATACAAATTATCTTGGGCTGTTTTAGTTCCCATAATAACCACTTATTGTCCACCCTGGTGTCTCACCTAACATCTTTTTTGACTATCAGGTAGAAGCTTTAGAATTAGTCTTAGCTGAGAGCTAGCTTCCGACAATCCAAAATTTGAGGGCTGTCATCAGGTAGCATCTGAGGCCCTGTAGTAGAGTTCCTTGCACTTGGTTGTAATTGGCACTGTGGTCTTCCAAAGGTGTACTTGGAAATGCCTTAATATGAGGTTCTTCGTTCTAACCATTCAAGTCTCGTGTAACCGCTTTCGTTTTGGAACACGTTATTCCAGATAGCCCGAATCCAAGCTCTCAGGCTATGTTGACTTCTGTTCAGTGTGTCTCCTTGTCCCATTGAGGAAAAAGCTGTGCTTGGTATTGACACTGGTTCCATAACAGTCAAGGTGGTAGTTAGTGAATGTTTTGTCCCAACGTCATAAAACACAGTGGCTTGTCATCTGGCACATTCTTATGTATTACTTATTCACTCCTTATTTCAACCTCTATGTCAGTAAAGATAGGGCGGCAGCTACGGCTGCCAGCGTCCATGTTAGGTTGGGTTGTTTGTACAAAGACCGCACATTACAAGGGCTCAATTAAAATAGAAGTTAGCTGCTCTTCTTCATTACAGGTAATTTATAGACAGCCTACAGCCCATAATTTCATTGTGTTGGGGACCCAGGATCCTGTTCTGTTGTTTCACTGTTCCTTACGTGTGTTGAACTGGTCACACAATTCAAGATGGTATATCACTTTGCTCCTGCTCTCTGGACTGGGATGATTCTTTCTTTGTACATAAGGGTATACTGTTGGCTTTAACCCAGACTTGACCATCTAGCTGCTGACACAGAGGGAGGCTTAAGATATGTAGGGAAACTGGGTAAACAGTTAAAAGTAAACAGAAAAATAAAACAAATAAAAATGAGAGACTGGATTTTGGAGTATGGTTAGCAATTTATGCCGCAAAATGTAAAGTACTTGTTTGAATTCTGAAGATTAAGAGAAAACCAAACCCCAAACAGACCACATTGAAGGTTAATGGTCGGGTAGGTTAGCTGTCAGCCACAATAGTCTAGGCTTTAGTACCTGCCTGTATGCCATAGAAAACATAATTACCTTTATAACAATTTCATTTGCAATTCACCTTCTAGAGACCTTGGTGGTGAACATGCACGTGTGCATTGTATTTGGAACCGTGTATTTAAAAATTTATTTCTTTACCTGTGAGCTTTTCCTCTCATTAATATTTAAGGTTAGGGATAAAGTGCAGTGCAGACCCAAAAGAGCATCGAGCCTCAGCTTTTACATCAAGGCCCCCCTAACTACAAGGAAATAAAATCTGTGATGTGCAGTTCAACTGGACGTTTCTGAGTCTTAATATGTGCATTTTGTATTCTCCATTTTGTATATACAGTCTAGCACTGTGCATCACAGTATTGCTTATGGTTCTTATTTATCTACTGTAAAGCTGCATTCCAGGAGGATGTGCAGAATGTTTTCTCTTTTCACATAGGTGCAGTACTCAGTCCGAAGGGAACGGTTGTGAAGACCGGGGTAGTTCTTACACAAAGCTCATGCTACATATTTGATTTACATTTATTAGCGCCCAATGAACTAAAAGATGCCTGATGTGGCTTTTAGTGGCCATATCCCAAAGACTGCCTGCCCTCTTCCCTATTTGTTCAGTGGCTTGTTCTCATCTCTATAATTTCTCGTTCTTCAAGCTGAATCAACTCTTTCTCTCTGTCCCTATCTCCAAAGTGAAGTTTTGACTGCGGTGCATGGCGCCTGAGGCAGGGCAGCTATCCAGGGATCTTTGCCTCTTGTCCCTTACTCTGTGTCTTCAGTCCCCGTGGCTTGAGTTAGACAGTGACTATGCCTCGCTGGAAATTAGTCTAATAGGCAAAAAGTGATGAGATGTCCCTTGTTATGTAGAGATGAAGGCTTGGAACAACAGCTTCTGCAGCAAGTGCCCCACTGTGGGAGGTCCACCAGGCTGGATGTTCGTGTGGCATTTAAGATCTGAGACCTGGCCCTGTGCCAGCAAGAAGAGGCATCGCTCACTTCTACTCAATAAAGCCACTGAATTCTTCAGTAACTTGAACGAGACAGACTCCAGCTGAGAACCACCCTAAGCCCAGTGCTCAGATGCTAGCCTGGTGACACTCTAGCTGTGTCTTTTGACTTATAGAAACTAAGTTCTGCGTGGTGCCGCACGCCTGTAATCCCAGCACTTGGGAGGCAGAGGCAGGCGGATTTCTGAGTTCAAGGCCAGCCTGGTCTACAGAGTGAGTTCCAGGACAGCCCCGGCTACACAGAGAAACCCTGTCTCGAAAAACAAAAACAAAGACAAAACAAAAACAAAAACAAAGAAACAAAAACAGAAACTAAGTTCTGGCATGTGTGTTTTGTGTGTTTGTGTGCGTGCGTGCATGCATGCGTGCATGTGGGCATATGTGCATGCTGAGGCCGGAGTTATAACTTATTGTCTTATTTTGGGGGTCAGGATCTTTTACTAATCCTGGAACTCAGCAGTTCAGCCAGACTGCCTGTCCAGTGAGCTCCGGTGACCCTCTTGTCTCTGTCTTCCCCGTGCTGGGGATTATAGGTATGCATTGTTGAGCTTGGCTTCTCTATGAATTGTGGATAATCTAACACAGGTCCCATGCTTGCACGGCAAACATTTTATCAACAGATCCATCTTTCAAAAGCCTCTGTTTTCTTAGATCTAATGTATACAGTAAATTTGTTACATAGAAATAAAAGTGAATATTCAAAACCCTGCTGCTTGAGAGGAAAGAAGGAAAAAAGCTCATGTTCTCTACCCTGATGTGACCACCCGTACTGGGACTGCTTGTCCAAAGCTGGGGGAGTGGAGAATGCAAGGTAGAGCTGGATCTACAAGTTTCAACTTTGATTTCCTTGTTTGAGTTTGGCTTGTAAACCACGTGCTTGTTTGCTCGATGGATTTAGTTTAGATGAGCTTAAGGGTGGGCTAGTCCGAGTCATCTCCCTGGCCCAACAGAAACAATAGACATCGTAGTTATATACACTTTCTTAGGTGAAAAGAACCCCTACTTCTCTCAATTGGTTCATTTTCTGTTTCTGTTTCCTCAGAAGGAGCCTATCGAAGCGCTCTTCCCTCTCCCTCCTCACACGAGCATTTTTCTTCATTATCTCCCATCCAATGGTTTGAGGCAGTATGACGTCAGTATCACCAGAAGATTTTTCTGTATTACCCGTGTCCTCAGCAAAATGTGAATTTTCCTAAGCTCCCGTGTGATCCGTATAGTCATGTAGCGTGTTAAACTACAGTTGTTTCTGTGTTTGCCTTATTTCATAACTGTGGCATAACCAAGTTGTAGGAACTTAGAGTCTATTCTTTATTTCCCTCTCTCTCTCCCTCCCTCTCTCCCTCCCCCCCCCCTCTCTATCTTTTTCCCCTCCTATGTATTTCTCCATAGAGCATGGTATTATACAAATAAAGGATTGATTTCTTTTTAATGGAAATGACTCTGGCAGGATGTTTTCCCCTGCTTTCTGGAGACAATTGATTACTATAGTTGGCTTCCAATCTAGTTTAGCCCATCATTCTGTTGAGAGAAGGCAAAAACCCTTATGGTCTCCTCTTCTAAGGGAAAGCTAATGGCTTTCAATAGCTCTTAATGTGAAAAAAAATGGAACAAAACAAAACAAAACCTCTAATGGCTTTTCATTCAGCATCTAAGACTCAGGCCTGACCTTTACTGCCAGAGCTAGTGGACGACATGATCCGTTTCCCCAGACAGTCAAGGCAGAAAGAAGATTCAGTTCATTTATCAAAGATACGTTGTTGTTCTCTAGTGTTCCTTTAGAACATTCAGGGGGTAAAATGTCTGAGGGGGGAAACCACCTTGCTCATTTTCTTTCGTTTTCAGTTCTGATTACATGACAGAGGTGATGGGTATTTTAAAGCTAATGGGGCAGACTAACTGGGCAGGGCTGAGAGGACTGATGTTTGCAGCTCTTTCACAGGCTGCATGAACTACTTCAAGTTCCATGAATGGCCGTCATCTGACCTTCTACATGGCAAGCAGCCTGAGACACAAAGCAACTGGATCTTAGCTATTGAAAATCTGATTTTATTGAAAGGAAATTTCACGTGCTCTTATATGGTCTGTGCATGTCTTTAAAAAAATGCAATATTCTAATTGTGTAGGAGACTTAAAATGATTATTATTTGACAAAAAATGACTTGTTCCTTCTGTCTTATTGATATTCTTCCGGTCAGGTCTGTCTCATTCCACTTAGTCATCATGGTAGGTAGCTCAAGATACAGAATTATTTTCATAGTGAATCCAATACAGTATAAAAATAATGTAAGAATTATGTCTAGTATACTGCACCTCTGAAGAAATTTCTCTAGTAGCATATCTTTAAAATAGTTAAATACACAGTGTTATGGAAAAAGAGTGCTCAAACATGATTTATGGTTTTAGTAATAATCAAGTGTTGTCTGTTCCATGTGGTTGTGGTTGTGTGTGTGTGTGTGTAGTGTGGTGTATGTTTGTTCCTGGGTATAAGGTAGAGACTAGAGGACAACTTTGCTTAGATTCCTCAGGAGCCATCCACTTTGTTGCTTGAAGCATATTGGGCCAGAGTAATAAGGTCAATTTTTAAAGATTTTATTTTATACATATGAATGTCTTGCTTGCATGTACGTTTGTGTAGCATGTAGGTGCAGTTCCCTCAGCGGTTAGAAGAGAGCGTTACATCCCACCATGTGGTTACTTAGAACGGAACCCAGGGCCTGCTTAAGTAGTAAGTAATCTTTAACTGCTGAGCCGTCTGTCTCTTCAGCCTCACTAAGATTGCATTTGATAGGAAAAATATGGTGGAAGATGTGGCCTTGTTTTGGGGTTGTGCCCAGAGGACCCTAAGAGATGGGGGTCAAGAGATTTGGTCTACCTCCAAACATCGCTGTTCCTCACTGATTCAGAAGGTCTGGTGCTGGCCTAACTGTGTTGGAGCCATTCAGAGTGCTAATTCACAATTTAGAATCTGGGTCCCACCTCTGGAAATTTTGATTTAACATGTTTGGGTGGGACGTGGGAATCAGCTTTTAGTGTTTACTGAGAACAAAGTCAACACGTTGAGCGTACCAGCTCAACAGGCCGTCCCTTCATGGGGCCAGGCCTGAGAACTGGTACCATTCTTATCTGCTGTCAGTAGCGGACACTCCCTCCATGGCTTCAACCTGTTTTTGATGTGCTGATTATAATATGCTTCCCGGTCCTTTTGACTGAGATATGCATCTCCACCATCTTATAGGATTACCTGCTATTAATGCCCTACGAGTAGCCTGAGAATAGGTCACAGCGTACCTCGGTTGGTCCTATTTATGATGGTTCCCTTGAATGATTTCTAATTGTGTCTTCTTCTCTTTCAAAAGTGGCCAGGCTTGCACAGTAGATTCTAAGATGGTTTTTAACTATGACTTATGGCTTGAGGCCCTCACTATCTGTTCACACGAAGCTGAAGGTCAAGTATTAGTTTCCCTTAGTATTGTAACAAGTTATCACAAGGATGGTGGCCTTAAAGAGCACAGAGATTCTTTTCCTAGAGATTAAAAAAAAATCCTAAAACAGGTTGGCAAGGTTGTATTCTTTCAGGAAGCTTTGGGCGAATCTTCTATTGTTGTCTCTCCTTGCTTATGAAGCCACATATATTCTTTGGTTTTTTGATCTGTTATTTTTATAGAGTTGTATCAGTTTTTCTTGTAAAGGAATAATCGAATAAGGTAGTATTAGTAGGCAGTATAAAATAAGATACTCTCTTACCTTCCAAAAGCATGTATAGTTTGATTTATAACTTTACAAGATGATTTTTGAAATTCCGTGCATAATTGTATCTAAGTCGTATTTTATTTTATTTGAGATGGTTTTCTATGCTTCGGGCTGGCCTTCTACTTGCTACTTTGTAGCTAAAACTGACCTTGAGCTGCGAATCCTCCGGCTTTACACTGCTGGCTTTAGTATATGCGGTGTCTTATCTCTTAGAAAGCAAGAAGGAAAGGGGTCTTAGGGTTCCTATAGTATGTTAGGGACATTGAGAACAGAAAGCAGATGGTTAAAATGGGATAAGGCCGCCTTGATGTGGTATCTATTTACTGGAATGGACTAGAGGGGACCTCAGAAACCTCAGTGACAAAATAATAGCTGCCCTAAGTTTTAGAAATTTAAAAATACATAAAAAATAATTCACATCGAGACTCAACCGGAGAACCAGTAAGTAGTAGCACTGATGAAGATCGTTCAGCACAACCATAGAGCTAAGGAGGAGAAAGGCTCAGTGAGGAGGATCTGCTGGTGGCAGGATACTCAGGAGAGCAGCCGTGTCAAGGGTGCACCAGAAGAGCAGGTTACAGATAGGTGTGGACAAAAGAGCCGCGCAGAGTGGGAATCAGGTCAGGTTACTGGGTGAACTAGAAAACTACCGTGGTGGCATGGGATGAGATCAGAATCCCTCAAGCAACGAAACAAAATGAAACACAGTTGGCAAAGACGTGCATGCCACAGGAAGCCCACAGTGCCCACGGAACTGGAACGGGGACAACGGCGCTTTTGCAAATGTGGTAAGGATCTCAGCAGTGCCCGAGTGTGAAAAGAAGGGATTTGTGTGGTGGTTCTCTTCCTTCTTGGAAAATATCTTAACCAATCAGTAGCAAAAGAAAGACTTATCCCTTGGAACTGGCAAGCTGACAGTGTAAAAGTTTGACAAGCACTGTTTTCATGACTTTGAAAATGTGGGTTTGGTTGTCTGCATCTCTGTACTTGGGTTCATATTAGTGCTTACTGGTCTAGTTTTGTGAGGACATAGGGGTCCCTGTCCATCCCATGGGATATGTGTAGCATACCAAAAAGGGGATGCTATAAATTCCAGTAGCATGGTATTATTTATTCTTTCTTATCAGGCATATTTTGCAGTCACTAACATTCCAGTCTTTAGCATCCAATTTGCACTATTTAGATTAAGGACCTATTTAACCATTATAGTTAACAGTTCCCTCTAAACCGAACTTGTTACCTGGGGAGTTCTGTTCCTTTCTGAATGAAGTTCTCTTATTGGTGATAGAGGGGGATACAAACGATTACAATAAGGATGGGAGAAAACCCCATTTTGTAATGATGTAGCTCAAGTTCACGGTGTTCTTGCCTGGCATGGAAGAGGCCCTGGGTTCTGTTTTCAGCAACACCTTTCCTCTCTCTATCACACACACACACACACACACACACACACACACACACACACACACACACACACACACTCACACCACACATATACTACACACACACACATACACACACATATGCATACACACACCACACAGACACACACAAACACACACACACCACATACACCACATACACCACACACACACACACATTCACACCACACATATACCACACACACACACACACACACACGCACACATACACACACATATGCATACACACACCACACAGACACACACACAAACACACACACACACAAACACACACACACACACCACATACACCACATACACCACACACACACATACACACACATATTCACACCACACATATACCACACACACATACACATATATGCATACACATACCACACAGACACACACACAGACACACACACAAACACACACACACCACACAGACACCACACACACACACATATACACACTCCACACACCATGTTTGAAAATAGGGGAAACCATTTGGGAAGAAATGTTTCAGTGGGAGAGATGAATGAAAGAAGGGAACAGGGACATATGTGAAAATGCCCAAGTTCGTTAGGGACTTGTCTGAAATCCAGTGAATTAACAGACTGCTATACAGTTCCTAATGGAGCCGGAGATGTGGCTCAGTGTGTAGAGAACTTGTTGCTCTTGAAGAGCACCGAGTTCAGCTCCCAGAACCCACATGAGGTGGCTTAACCCCTCCAATAACTCCAGCTCCAGGGGATCTGACGCTCTCTCCTGGCCTTGTCAGGCACCCACACACATGTGGTAGACACATACATAGACACACAAAAGTTCATGCAAAAAAGTTCTCATGTCACACACTGACGTGAATGACATTGTGACTAAGGCTTGATTAATCATTACTATGAAAAAAATAAACAATTTTGGAATTGTGCCTTTTCTTTGCACATGAAGGTGTGAAGCATTCAACTTGATCATCTGTGTTTAGCATTATGTATACATACAGTTGTGTGACTGTATACATAGATGATGTTTAGTGCTGAATTTATATATGCTTAGAGGAGCAGTTTCACATTTAAATTCTCAAAGACTCAGGACTTTCAAATTTTGTTATAAAAAAAAATTAAAGCAGTAGTTAAAGGAACCAAAAAGTAACTATTACATTCTTGGTGGAAGACCTGGACTTATTTGAGATATTATGCTGACTGGAGAGGAACTGCCTTATGGGGTTTTCAAGTGACCATGTAGTAAGAGTACCAGAACTTTATACACACATTGGCTTTCATTACCACATGGTGTCTCATCTGTTCAAGATGCTGCAATGTAGATTTGACAGTGATATCTTAACCATGTTTTATGAGAAAATGAGTTGAGGCTGAGAGAAACTTTCCCAGAGTTGGGACTAGTGTCAGTAAACACCTATGAAGAGTTTGATATTAGATATCTGATCACAAGGTGGCAAGTAGCCTTTTACCATTTAATGAGTAGTGGCAGAGGGTGCAATACTCATTTGGAGTCTCAGTTCTTTTATTACTCACAGTACCTTCAGTTCTCTGATATATACATTTTCAGCCGGTTTCTCATTCCCTCCTGATCCGCTACATGCAGTGCAGATGCACCCATTCATTATATGGATGCTGTGGACGCAGTCAGGGTATCGGGGAAACTTCCTAAGAAGGCTTGGGGATTCACTGCTAATATGGGAAGCAGGAGCAAGGAACTTTTGTCTGATGGAAGATGCTCCTTTCTAAGGTTGTGGTGCTGAAAACAAAATCTGATCTCTTGGCTTATTTAATATTGTCAACTCTAAAAATAGTTTGGTTATTGTGAAGGCTAAACAAGAAACAAACAAACAAACAAACAAACCAGAAAGCAAGGCAGGATTTTGACAAAGTTACTAGATTCAGTCTCAGAATGTCCTGTGACTTTCTGACGGAGTTAGTAGAGACAGAGTCATTTCCCCAGTGGCCACCAGGACATGGGCTGGCTTCTTGTGCTGGAGTTTCTAATAGGAATGAAGGAAGAAGACAAGACACACAACTAATGATGGGTGTGGTGTGTAGCAGGAAAGTAGTTTACCGCTTCTTTTAAAAGGTTGGCATAGAAAACCTTTGCTTTTTTTCTTGATTAATTAAAATATGACTGGAACCTGTAGTGAACCTTAGAAATACCAAACTAGGCTCTTTATCTTATAGCTTATAGGAAATGAAAGATAGAGCATCACCGAATACTGTTCAAGACTGAGTTTCTTCTAACTAAGCAGGAGCTGGGCACACCATTGGGCCAAACTCTTTTAAGCTGATGTAGTTTATCAGAGTTCATGAAGAAAGACTTGTGCAATTACTCTGATTTATGTAATTTATCAGATATATTCTTTATCTTAGAGAGTTACTAGTGGAAAATCAGAGATTCAGTTTGATACCTACTATATGAAAATCATGAACAGGTTTCTGGGAGGAGAAAATAAATCAGCTTGAGGAAAGGTGAAGGATGCCGAAGTCTGTGAGAGTTTGAAATTTCATAAACAGTCGGCAGATCCACGGGGGATCAACATTCCAGGGAGAGGGCAAACCACACCCTTAGTACGGGAAGCACATGGGTGAGAGCCAGTCATCTCACAGAGACTTGATGTGAATCGAAGAGACCTGGATGTGCATTCCTATAATGCAGGGAGAATTCAGATTACAACATTCTTTTATTCGATATATTTTTTATTTACATTTCAAATGATTTCCCCTTTAGATTACAACATTCTTAGATCCCAGGCTGAATGTGGACATGTTTCTGGCAATGAATGATGAAGTTAGATAGTTTGCAGAACTGGTTATGTAGTTGGAATTCAGAAAATGAGGATGTCACAGCAGAAGTCAGGAAAATATGAGGTTATGATCAAATTACATATTTTTCTGTTCCATCTATCTGTCTGTGTCTGTCCACTCACCCACTCACTCACCCACCTACTCATCCATCCATGTAAATCAAATTACAATATCTATCTGTCTGTGTACCTGCTTGCACATCCATCCATCCATCCATCCATCCATCCATCCATCCATCCATCCACCCAACCATCCATCCATCCTTCCATCCATCCATCCATCCATCCATCCATCCATCCACCCAACCATCCATCCATCCTTCCTTCCATCCATCCATCCATCCATCCACCCACCCATCCATCCATCCACCCAACCATCCATCCATCCATCCTTCCATCCATCCATCCATCCATCCATCCACCCACCCACCCACACATCCATCCATCCATGCATCCATCCACCCAACCATCCATCCATCCATCCATCCATCCATCCATCCATCATCCATCCATCATCCATCCATCCATCCATCCATCATCTATCTATCTGTCTGTCTGTCTATCTATCTATCTATCTATCTATCTATCTATCTATCTATCTATCTCTATCTATGAGATAGGCTCTTCAATGCATTCCTGGATGTTCAAGAACATGCTATGCAGTTAGACTGCAGTTCACAGTGATCAGCCAGCTCCTGTCTCCTAAGTGCTGGAATTAAAGGCATATGCTACTACATTTGGCCTAGAAAGAGTTTTCCAAGAGTGCTGAGACAAGATGACCCGCATTCTGTCAGAACATGGAGTTCCACGTAAGCATAGGAGCTGCTGCTGCACCTGAAGGAAAGGCTCAGACGTGAGGTGAGGGCTGCATTTGTTCTCGTTTCTTCACCTGAAAATTCACAAGCTTGTGTTGTGTTCTCTTTCACACCTTCAACCCAGTTACAACAAATTATAGTGTTTAGTACTTTATAATTATAGAGGTAGTATAATTATATGTGTAATTATACATTTGTAAGAGTTTAGATGTATAGATATAATTATATATAAGTAATCTATAATTATTTATATGTTATATATAGTTTACCAATATAATCTTGATGTACAATATTAGAATATCTTATTCTAAATAGTTACACCATTTATTTAACACAAATCTTTCTTTAGGAAGGCACTTGAAATATATCTAGTTGTATGAGTATACATTTTGAAAACTTGCAGGGATTAAAAAAAATTTAAGCCAAAATGCTTATATTACAAAATGTATAGTTCATAGTCTTGGGGTTAGATGAGTATGTTTCATGATGTGGTACTGTACATAAAACTACCAAGAAATAGAATTTGAAAATATGCAGCAGCAAATCTCAGATTCTTCTTGTTTATTTTCTTTGGTAAGGACTGACATTGTGGGTTTTTTTTTTCCTTGTCTGATCTCAGATAGTTTCAATATTGTGGTTGTAGCAACACAAATGTTGAGCTCTTTTCATTAGAAACAATGAATTGGGCTTGAACTTACAGTGAAAAAATTTCACTCAAGTGTAATCGATTAGGGGTTTGGCCAGCTTAAAAGACTAAGTTTTGAAGGAGGGTTGAAAGAATTTTGCAGGGAACCTTCGAGGATAGTTCCCACTTCTCTGTGTCGTGAGAGACCATCTCAGAAATCCCCTTTGCTTGTGTCTGGTAAAAAAAAAAGGGTTCAGCTTGGCCTGTTGACAGCTAATACCACGCTTTCTCCTCCGCCCATGCACAGGAATGGACCTGGGCATCATCTGTATTTTAAGCAGATCCTCCCTTCAATGCGCAAGAGTAGTACTTAGATGACAGTAGGTTAGGAGGTCAAGGTGAAGACAGAATGACAATGGCACTCTAAAACGGGATGGCAGATCTGCAATTCAAATGGATCCTAATTTTTCGTAGTTATGTCGAAACAAAATGGAAAGTAAATAATCCAGTAAGCCAGCTTATGGTTATGGTACTTAAGGTCAAGTAACTGATTTCAAAGAAGAGTACAGTGCTCAGTTTGATGATTAGTCTGTGCCTGTGTTCTATCCTAATGAATTTCTTATGTTCCTGGAGTGGCCTAGCTGTCCTGAAGCTGGTGAAGAGCAGGGACCTGGAGTTCACGAGGTAGCTTCTGGGAGAGAGAACATACTGAGCTCATGTATGATTTTGTGCTGGAGGTCAAAGAGATCATAGGAGCATGCAAATTAGTTGCTATCTGAGCATGCAAATTAGTTGCTATCTGGTTGGAAGAGAGATGTTCAGTTTGGTAAAGGAATCTTGAATACGTGGAGAGACGGGGAGGTGTCTGGGGAAAGGGAGCATGGATTTGAAGGCACAAAAGCAAAAAGAGTCCAGCTTGTTTGTGAAAGGGTGAAAACCCTCACCACTTTCCTAGTCAGTGGAGATCCTCTTTAAATACAAGACTACCAAGAAGAAGCAGAGAATTACATTGGCGGGAGGAGCTTGGTGACTCCACGAGCTGCTTGTCTCCAAAGAATCAATATGCAGAACAGACTTCTGGGGACAGGACTGGGTGGAGGCTTTGAGAGAAGTAAGAGATAGTGAGGCCCTTAATTAGGGTGGTGTGAGGGATGCGGAAAAAACATGGTGGACCGAAGAGCTATTTCGGGAATAATTAGCATCTCCTGAGCTGAATTAGATGGACAGAATGTGGAAGAGGGCGGAACTGATCTTCTCTTGAGGTGCTGCTGACTATGCTGTTTTTTTCTTCACGACGATCAGCAGCCAATTCCCCCAAAGGCAGCTGGAGTTTGATGTGGCTTCCTTTCCATAACTGACTGAGGCAGAGCAGGACAGGAACTGGAAAGGAGAGAACATTAATTTTGGCAAACACGGCTTATTAAGAGCACATGGGACGAGAGAGTCGAAGGTGCTATTACCATAGGCTATTTTGTAAATGTATTACTTTTTAAAAAAATTTGTTTTTAGGTTAGCATGTAGAGTGGTAGGCTTTGTCATGGCATTTTCATTGTTATACCACGTGTTAGTAGACTTTAGTCTCACTCATTCCTCTCCTAAGATCCTTCCTTCTTCAACAGTTTCTTTTCACCCCCTTATTCTCACCAATTGCTTTCTTATTATCTTCCTTAAGACCTCTTCTACCACCTCATGATCCTTCATTTAGTTTTATGATCCATACATATTTATATAAATACATGCATAAATATTTAAAAATTTAGGTATACTGGTTACTATATGGTCTCTAATCATAACTTATAAGAAGCTTTTTTTCTTTTGGTTATTTTATTTATTTACATTTTAAATGTTGTCCCTCTTCCCGGTCTCCCCTCCAATCCCCCATCCATTCCCTCCTCCCATTTGTCTGTAAAAGGGTGCTCCTCCACCCGCCACGCCCACCTCAACCTCACAGCTCTTATAAGGAGCTTTTAAATTGTTCTATATTATCTCTTTGCCTTTTCTTTTTTGAAAAAGAAAGATTTATTTTTATTTATGTATATGTATGTCTTCCCTATCCGTGTGTGTGTGTGTGTGTATGTGTGTGTGTGTGTGTGTGTGCGCGCACATATGTTCACAGAAGTCAGAAGATGATGTTGGACTCTCTGTAGCCATGGATGTACAGTTAGGACCTACCTGTTGTGGGTCCTGGGACCAAACTCCAGTCCTCTGCAAGAGCAGCAGTGTCTTACTGGAGGGCCATCTCCCCATCCGACTTTGTCTTCCTATAATACAGTGTCCTGCAGTTAACAGTGCTAGATCTAGAAAGAATTATGGGAATTGTGACCCCGGCACAAGTGAGGACAGTGGTGCTCCACAGGGAGAGAACTGGAGCGGGAGCTTCTTGATGGCCGCGCCATTGCACTTTCCCGGGCCTAACAAACCACTTGGTGGCTCTTGTAGTCCATTAAAGCAAACGTTGCTGGAAACTCTAGCAAAGAAGAAAACTACCGTAAGGAATGAAATATCATTGCATAAGTAAGTGAGATTTGTACTTACTTCAGTATTATCTTTTCTGGCTTTCTTTCTGTCACACCTGGACTTATGGTTGAGTTACTCTTAATAAACAGACTTATTGTACCTCACTGGTCCTGAGTTTTATTTTTGACCTTACAAAACAGGGATGTGTCACTAATGCCTTTAAAATCTGTTACTTTCTCTGTCTCATCCTTTTGTATTCCGTCTGTGTGGTAGTCATGTTTTTCTGTGTTAAACTGCTTGTGTTTCTTCAGGGCCAGCAGAGGTCTGTTAAGATACCTAGTGAGCGCTGGCACTTATGCCCTGGATGTCCTGTCTAGAGAGCAAATAGAACCATCCTATAGTCTAGTTTGTTCTGTTATGATTGTATCACTAAACTTACTTTCCTTGAGAACTAGTCTTGAACATGTAGAATTCAGGATGGGGAAGTACTGGCCTCTGGACAGGTGGGATGGGCACATGCCATGGTGTTCTGTGTGGACGGAGGACAACCCACTTCACCGGCTTTTGCTTTAGCAAGAAAATATTGGAACTTCTCTTTGTATCTGTTTTTTAATTTGTATTTGAAAACTCTTGCTTCTGATGTGACTTAGAACATGGCCAAATAGTAAAGTTGTTACACGCCTACGTATCCTTAGCAAATGATGACCTATATTTGTGTGTATTGTGAAAATGCACTTAAACATGTAAAGGTACCATAAGTCAGTTTCTGATGATTCTTGTTTTCTGAGTATAATAATTTGTAATTTCTGGTTCTCCTTCACAGAATAAGACCACAGCTTGCCAAAGAAAAGATCGAAGGCTGTCATATCTGCACGTCGGTCACCCCAGGAGAGCCCCAGGTCTTCCTAGGGAAGGATAAGGCCTTTACTTTTGATTATGTGTTTGACATCGACTCCCAGCAGGAGCAGATCTACACTCAGTGCATCGAAAAGCTCATTGAAGGCTGTTTTGAAGGGTACAACGCTACAGTGTTTGCCTATGGACAAGTAAATGCCTTATTGTCTTCATGGGGATTATACTTCAGTTCCGCTTTCATTGTCATGTCTTGTGGCCTTGGTCATATGAACCGCCATTCTCTTGTTCTTTTGTTCAGACTGGAGCTGGGAAAACATACACGATGGGAACCGGATTTGATGTCAACATCATGGAGGAAGAGCAGGGCATCATCTCCCGGGCTGTTAGACACCTATTCAAGAGTATTGAAGAGAAGAAGACCTCAGCGATTAAAAATGGGGTCCCTCCTCCTGAATTCAAAGTGAATGCACAATTCCTAGAGGTAATAGACTCATCAGTTTCCTTTAAATTCTACCCATAACTGCAGATTCTTATAATAGGATATTGCTGGGCTTTTGTATAGTGCTTTGTACACAATACTCAGTCAATGCTGTTTTTGTAAATTGACATTATTAGTTAATAGGTAATAAATATGCCTTACTTTTGGATGCAAAATAATGTTGACATTTATACTATAAATGCTTGACAGTGTCTATAGATTAAAAGTACAATGAACAGTGTTGATTTCAGAACCTTTCCTTAACAAGTGATAAACTATTGTAGGTAATTTGGGTGGGCTAAATTATTATCAAAAGGGAGGGGACAACAGTTTCAGTGGCTGATGGTGTCTGTGCAGTGTGCAAAGATTATTAGGTTAGGATAAATTTACGACAGCTAATCTGGTAGGGGGTTAGGTCAGCAGAAGAAAATGTAGGCTCTTGAGGGACACTGTAGTTGGATGGACTGCCGCATTATAATTCTGAATTGTGCTGACTTTGCTTATACCAAGAAAGGCTGTTTTTTTTTTTTAAATGACAGATAGGGAAAGTAGATGTCTCTGTGGGTATGGAAGCTTGCCTCCAAGCTTGAGGACCTGAGTTCCATCCCTGAGACTCACCTGGAGACAGGAGAGAGCCAACTCTCCACACGTGTATCATGGCATGCATACCCCACACATACGCATAAACAAATACATGCATACAGTAAAAGATAAAAGAGAATAAACCACCAGGGTTAGAACTGTCATCCTGTGTGCCAGCTGGAATCCTAGTCACAATTACCAAGTGGTGGGATCAGCCTGGGTGCCCATTGACAGATAAATGCATAAAGGAAAAGTGAAATACATACACATGCATATGCCTATATACAGAGTGGAGTACTATCCAGCCTTAAGAATGAATTTATGCAAATTGCAAGAAGATGGATGGAACTGGAAATGGATGGATGGAACCATGTTACCTGAAATAAGCCAGACTCACAAAGATAGACTACCAGAGTTTCTTTTGTATTTGTTAAATAAAAATAAAGGAAAGGAAGACACTGAAATAGAAGTCAGGGAGAGGGGAAGGAGCTAAGGAAGGAAGGAGAAAGCGGGTGAACATTTGCCTGAAGTACATTGTATACATATGTGAAATGTCACAATAATCCCTATCTTTTTGTACATTAATGAATGAGAAAAGAATTAGTAAATGAAAACCCACTGAATGGGATAATTATAAGGAAAAAGAAATATAGTTTTAAGGTGAAATTGTAAAACTAAAAATTCTTAACATCTCTGACCTTTCAGTTGCATGTGGTGGCTTATTTCTCGAGTCCGAGCATCTGAAACATTGAAGTAGAGCCTCTGTGAGTTCAAGGGCAGCCTGGTCTTCTTAGGGAGTCCTGGGCCAGCCAGGGTTACTCAGTGACACACCCCACCCTCCATGGACAACCTGATCTACACAAAGTCACGGGTAGCCAGGGCTATCTCTAGTGAGATGTCACACCCAATACCCCAACCCCAACCTTCTCCCCCAAATAGAAAGTATTTCCACCCTAACCTTTGGCTTTGCCTGCATCTGAGACATACTAGCTCAAGCTTGCTTATTTGTCTTTGCTTCTGTCTTGCAAAGTGGTCATAGGTCATCTTAGCTTTTGTGCCTGGGTTGATGGTCACGAGTAAGTCATTTCCTCTTTATTTTTGTAACTAAATCTGACAGTCTCTTCAGTATTCGTAAATTTATGATAATATACTAATTCGTAGCCGTATGAAGAAATAGCTGTCATTTTGAGGGCTGTTGAGTATGTTGAAGCTACTATGAAGCATGGCAGAGGCTCACAGAACCACTTCAGTAAAACTAACCATTTACTGTGTCTTTTCCACAGCTCTATAATGAAGAGGTCCTTGACTTGTTTGATACCACTCGGGATATTGATGCGAAAAATAAGAAATCAAATATAAGAATCCATGAAGATTCAACTGGGGGAATTTATACTGTGGGAGTCACAACGCGCACTGTGAATACAGAACCGGAGGTGACTGTGTTGTTAAAATACAACATAGGGGCTTTCAAAGTTGTTATTACTGATAGACCACTCAAGATAAATGCATAAAAATAGCTTTCCTTCTGTACAATGGAGTTAAAAATCTTGTCTGCCTTCTTTGTGCTTTTTCCCCCCAAAAGAACATCATTATAAAAGTATGAGAGTCCTAGCATGATGTGTAAGGTACCTGGTGCCCAGACTTCCATTTTTAGAACTCCCATGATGGAAGGAAAAGCAATCCCCAAACTTCCTAATGTTGCTTTCGGATCCTACACATGTACTATGGTGCATGCACACACACACCGACGTGAATTAATGCCAAAACTAATTTAACAGGATGCTGATGCTAATTCCTTAGCATAACGCCTATGTCTTGCTAATTACTTAGCAGACCACCACCAAGAGACCCGCCATCCTTGGCAGGTGATGCAGTGTCTGAGGTTGGGTGCAGTGTATGTATATCTACTGAGGGTCAGATAGTGCTGAAGTGAGCACTATCCATTTGTATAATCCATTTGTTCTTTGCTTGTGATGTTTAGGATTGCATCTTGGCTTTTATAGGGAAACATTTAAGGAAAAATAATCTAAAAAAAAAATGAGAAGAAAGAAACTTAAACAGGGTAGCCTACCTGCTCCAGATTACTGTGGAGTTCGTCGTACCAAAGCCTTCTCCTATTGTAACCGTTTGGGATGTAAGCTGCAAATGTCAGCCTAGGGCGGACAATGGAACTTAGTGTTTTCTCCTAGATTAAAAAAAAGAATGTGCCATTGTACCGAGAAGGTCAGCTCAAATGCGCCTGTAACACGAACGGCAGGATGAGAGATCTTCCTTTATGTCCTTCAGCACAGTGGGCTTTAGCTTTAGTCAGCTCAGACAGGAGGTTGGCTGGTGCCTGTGTGAGTGTCATCAAGTGAAGCCCTTCTTCCCCGTTGCAGATGATGCAGTGTCTGAAGCTGGGCGCTCTCTCGCGCACCACGGCTAGCACCCAGATGAACGTGCAGAGTTCTCGCTCACACGCCATTTTTACCATTCACGTGTGTCAGACCAGAGTGTGTCCCCAAACCGATGCTGTGAGTTCAATATTCCTGTTTCTTAAATGTTCAGCCTTGAGATCCTTAAGTCCCATGTGTCTCCGGAGAGGTGTTTGATCCAATTTTATTTTATATTTTTCTTTCTCTTAGTTTCCTTCCGTTGTTGTTGTTGTTGTTATTTATTTATTTATTTAATGGAACCTGGCCAATTGTGTAAGACTTTGGGAAACAGAAGCAGAAATACTCAATATCTGTTTGTTATGACCAAGTGGTTCAGTGCAGCTGAATTTTGCTTTCCTAATTTTCAATGATCTTCCGCCGTCCCAGGAGAACGTGACCGATAATAAGATGATCTCCGAGTCGTCGCAGATGAACGAGTTTGAAACGCTGACTGCGAAGTTTCACTTCGTCGATCTGGCAGGGTCAGAGAGACTGAAGAGAACCGGAGCTACAGGCGAGAGAGCGAAAGAGGGCATCTCCATCAACTGCGGGCTTGTAAGGCCG